>NC_092015.1:16820922-17163087 GCF_042242105.1 Pempheris klunzingeri
AGTGGACTCGCTAATGCCGTTCCTATGCACATACACATACATCAACTTTGTTTACTCCCTGGTAATTGTTAGCAAATATGAGATGCCTTTACTCTCCCCAGTTTTCTTTCCTCCCTCCTCCTTGCCTCTCTGCTTCTCTGTCCAGCTCTTCCCTTCTGTCTTCATCTGCAGTCCAGGCAGCCCTCCATCCCTTGTCTTGTCTTCATTATTAGTCCCTCTGTTAGCTGGTTCCCGCTCACCCTTCCCCGACCTCGCTGTCTCATTGCATCCCTCCCTGGATTGCTTTCTTTCCACATGTGTACATGCTCTGCATTCCCCCCGTCTTCCGTAATGCCAATCTGCCCTTGCTCCTCTCTGGTTTTTACTCTCCCATCTCTCTCTCTCTCCCCATTTTCTCTTTCAGGTGAGCTCTACGACCTTGATGCAGCCTCTCTCCAGCTCAAAGTCATCAATTATGTAAGTGGCTGAGATCACTCATACGCTCCCACACACGCGCACACACACACGCACACACACGCACACACGCACACACACACACACACACAGTTGAAGACTGTTACAGAACATGCAAAACATTGAACCCTTCCCTTCGTACCGTCTTCCTGTCATTATCTATATACAAGCTTATCACTTGCTTATTTCACCAGTCTCCCCATTTACTGTACATGATAGACTCTCTGTAAAAAGGAGGGAAGCAGGAGTAGAGGCGTAAAGATTGATTGCAATGAAGGAAGAGCCGCAGGTGAGAGGAGAGAGAAAGATGCTACAGTATGTGCAAAAACCTGACAACAAACCATTTAAATGCATGGAATTATTCACAGATGGCGAAAACAGGAGATAGTGAGGGATAAAGCAAGAGAGAGGAGAGAGATGTGAAGGTTATATTGCATCAAAGGGGCAGAGTCTCAGTCCATGAGAGCTTCAGAGACGCCTAATGGATGTATGCACATACTTTTCTTCTTTTTTCGTACTGCTTGAGCATGAAGGAATTGTTTTGAATTTTTTATACTGGGTTTTGGTAAAGCACACAGTCAGGTCTTTGTCTGTCTCCACATCAAAAGTCAAGAACTTTACATTCATTGGTTCCACTGTCTCAGCTGTGAGGTTTTGCTGCTTTTCTTTCTATTGTGTGACATCAAAATGAATAACTTTGGGTTTTGGTCAAAATCAGCTATTTGAAAATGTATTTTTGATCTTGGGCATTTTTCTAAAATTTTAACTGCTTAATTGACTCAACTAGGAAATAATTAGCAGATGAGTCAATTGTGAAAATAATCATCAGTTGTAGCCCTAATGTTCTTTATGTCAAGGAAATCTGTTTTTGCAGGCATTTGAAATATATTTCATCTCCAGCTGATTATTACAAGGGATTGATTGGCCGATTAAACAACAGACAGGACTGTTTATCTAATTGATGATATTAAAACATACGAGCTGAAGCACTCAATAGTTGTGGATTGGTTTAGGTTATTGCTTTATCACAGGTACTCTGGTCCATAATATGCAGCTCAGTGTCACTCAGTCTCACTTCATTTACTCTTATGTTTTCTGTCAACATCCAAAGAGGACCTCATTTACTTTTAACTGCAGAGATCAATGTCCTCAGAAACCATAAATACCTTTCAGGTGCAGGGGGACACGGTTACAATTTGCTCCTTTTAAAAAAAATCTGGGTATTTCTCTGTCAAATCTAAACAGTTATCACCTACCTGACCCTCCCTGTACCTGTGCTGCCTTTACAATGCAGGACTCAGTCCATGGTTTCAACAGTGCCGCCTGCATGGAAAACCTGAATTTGTAGTATTTTTCCTGCGTCTGAAAAAGGGGAGAGGGAGAATTTGTGGTGGTGCAAAAGGCTGCAGGGGTTTTAAGATGTATTTTGAATCCGACATGATTTGTTTCGCCTGTTTATTGTTACAGTTGTAAAAAGGGTTGATGGGAGGAGGAGGAGAGGAGGGAGGAAACGGAGCGGGAGATTGTTGCTTCTGAAGAATTGTCAGTTTGGTGGGGAGTGCTCGGGGCGGCTCTTATGGGATTAACAGTATTTGGGAAAAGGGGGTGGAGGGGCTTATTATTATGTGTAGGCGCAGGAACATGCTTTACGTGTGTGTGTATTTTTATGCTGTGTGTGTATGTGAACTCGTGTGTGCATGTTTAGAGCTCATGTGTGTGACTGGGGGGGGAGGCGAGTGTGTTGGCAGTGGTTGGTGTTTATCCCTGTCCTGCTTGTTCTCTATCCAGCTCTGTGGATTACAGAGAAGAATGTCTGCTCTCATATGAATGTGTGTGTGCATGTGTGTGCATGTAAACGTGCGATCATGTATGACTGTTCACCTACATTATTTGGTGCATCATGCGCACAGGTGTGTGTGTGTGTGTGTGTGTGTGTGAGTGTGTGTGTGTGTGTGTGTGTGCTCCCGCCTTGGAGTGAATTTCAGGCTGTGAATGTGAATGAATTGGTTGTTTTTTTTCATCACAGATAGCAGTAGAAAATTGGTTGCTACTCTGCAGATTTTACAGAGCACAGTGCCAGAGAGGACGAATGCATATACAGTCCTTTATTTGTACACTTATATTTGTTTTTGTCTTGTGTATGTAGGGATTTTAATCATTTGCGTTCAAAGAAAAAACTCAATCTGGTGCTAAAACAACAGCAGGCTAATGTATTTTATCTTATATGGAAGATATGAATATTTTAAAATCCAGTTGAATCAATCCTCTCACCTTTATTTTGTTAGTGTAATAACAGATATTAATATGTGAGATATTTAATTTTTCATTTTTTTCAACATGTATCACCTCAGTACATCTTTACTCACAAGTTGATGCTACTGCAAGACAGTGAAGATAATATTGTATTCTTGCCACACCCTCGCTCCAGTCATTTTCCATTGTCCACTGATTTCTCATCTTATCTTCACACTTACGACTACGCTCCAAGGAATCGTAAATTGAGGCTGTAAAAACAATGTGACCCAGTCTGATGAGGACAGGCTCTTGTGATTATATATCAAGACTCATATTGTGTCTGTGTGTTCCTTCAGCTGCAGCAGCAGACTCACTCGCAGTGTTGTTGTTTGCTACTGGTGTCCGAGGACAACCACCAGCTGTTCTGCCAGGTATGCACACACACACATACACATGCACACACATGCACACACATGCACACACACGCACACACAGACACACACAAACACACAGATATTCTCTCTGAATCTTTACCGCTCTTATACACATTTGTTTTTATAATCTCTATTTGAAAAGCCAGTCAAAAAAATATGTGTCAATTTCTCATACAAGTTCCCTTCATCACACATACACATCCACCAATGACATCCACCCATGAATAACCGGAGACCTTTGACCTCTGTGACCTTTAGGTAGTTGGAGACAAACTCCTGGAGGAGGAGATCAGCTTCCCGGTGAGGCCAATAAACCCAATAATTTATTCATACAGATATTCATGGATTTATTCTGTCGTTATTTACAATTACTAGGCTGTTTGTGTTCTCTCAGGCACATCCATCCTCATCCATTTATTTCTTATTTGTTTTATGGTGCCTTCATTCAGCCACTCAGTCTTTCAATCACTTGTGTTTCTTACACTGGGGTCCGTATGGTGGTACACTAAGATGTAATCAGGGAGGTTTATTGCAATTTTTAACGAGTATACCTCTAATGCAAGTGTTGCAACCCCGTGTGTAGGTTTCTCTGACTGACGCCATAGAATAAACCTCCCACGTGTAATCTTTTATAATCCCCAGCAGGGGTGACAATTAAGAAATTTGGTAATCACGTCCGATGAGTCGCTTTAGGTCTCCTGCCTCTGCTTGTGGTGCAGACGTAGCATTAACAGGCTTTCCATTATAGCGCAAATATACTGTGTACCTCAGGTTAAATGGTGTGTGAAATCTGGATAGTAGCTGGTGTAAAGAGATATTTGGACACATTAGGACACATCCTATTTGTGCCAGTTTAACAAGGGAGGTAACTGGGGACATTGCTCAGAATAAACAACCTTTATTCATTCACTGCTCCTAAAGGAATCTCAAGGTCTCTTTCAACAAATTTGTTTTCTTCCTGTCTCTTGCCCTTATTACACCGCTTTTCTTTACCTCCCTGCATTTTGGCTCAGCTGATGTTTGGACGCTTTGGTCAGGTGGTCGAGAAGAAGAAATCAATAACTCTTCAGGACATAAGTGCTGTAAGGAGATGTTTTCTTTCTTATGTATCTATTCATCCATCAACAGTATTGATCTACACTACTCACAAAAAGTTAGGGATATTCGACTTTCAGGTGAAATATATGGAAAATGTAAAAAGTGAATGCTACAGTGATATTATATCATGAAAGTAGGGCATTTAAGTAGAAGCATGCAATGGTAATTTCTTCATCTTAAACAATTTATTGAAAGAAAATCTAACAACAGTGGTAGGTATACCACAACAAAAAATTTTCAGTGCCTCAATAAATTGGGATGTGGTCAAAGGACGTCCACTCCTCTCCTTTCTGTGACTCTTCCAGTCTCTGTATCACTGTTACAACCTCTTGATGACACTGCTGATCGACTGTTAGGTGTCGTCTTGGTCTCATGATGTCAGAATATGAACAGGATGATGAGGAGGACTGTTTAAATACCAATTCTAACTGAAGCAGGAAATGTATTGGTGGATTCATGGATCAAACCTGTTGTGAATGTTGCTGTTAAGCTTCTTGTTAGAGAACAGCAACTTGTGCAAAAAGTACTGAAACACTGAACAGTTGGACATGTGCATTCAAAAGTTTAGAGAAGGTCACATTAAGTTCACCTGGAAAATTTAGAATGCATTTTAGGTTCATCCTGAAATTTCACCTGAAAGCCAAATATCCCTAACTTTTTGTGAGTAGTGTATCTGTCTATGTTTATACTAAACTGATTTTTCTGCCTCTCTGCCTCACAGGAGGAGCGTCGGCAGCTGTCCAGCATGTTGGGCTGTGAGATCTCCTCCATGCTCTGTGTACCAGTGGTCAGCAGAGCCACCGGCCAGGTGGTGGCGCTAGCGTGCGCCTTCAACAAGCAGGGTGGGCAGAGGTGTGTATGTGACAGACTGTTTCTTTCTGGTTGTTTTGCTGTTCCCCCACCTCTTGTAAATCAGATCACGCTGAACTATGTCATGCAGAGTTCTTACGACATTTTTAAACCTCTTAGCTGAACTTGCTGAAGTGGCGGTCTGAAAATCATTTTGCTTTTCCTAATTCCTGAGGTGTTGAGTCCTGGTAGATACAAAGATCTTACAGTGACCGTAATGTTGGGATGGGTAGCCTGATTCTGAAATCTGGCAACTAATCAGCAGAAGGTGCTGCATGCTCTCTTGTGAATGAACCATCCCTTTGGAGACTGCGTCAAAACGCCCGGCCCGTGTTTGTGTGTGTTTGTGTGTGTGTGTGCGTGCACGAGTATGTGAATCTGATGATCCTGAGTGAGGTCATGAGTCTAACAGCAAATGACTTGGCTGCCTGGTTTGGCACCATGTCTTGGCATGTATTTGTGTGCGTGCGTGCGTGTTTGTGTGTATGTCTGTGTATCTGTGTGTCTGTGTGAGACCAGCCAGGAGCAATGATGTGATCACCTGAATTTAAAAACACACGGTGTGCCAGAGTGTCAGAGTGTGCTGCTTCAATTTCTAATGTGTTTCTAGAATTTCCCCTCCTGAATTCAACTCCTCAATTTCCCCAAAGGGATGAATAAAGTATCTATCTGTGTCTATCTATCTATTTCAGTCACCTTGTCAAGCAGCATATGTCTCTCCTTACTGCATATCAAAGTGCTGGGAGATTAGTGTATTTTATGTATTTTTTTTCCCTAAACACACTTCATACACGCCGTTCACACACGTGCTTGCACTCACATACAATCCCTCTCCTTTGCGTGCTCTCTCTCTCTCTGAAGACTTAGATGGATGAGAAGGGATCATGTCCTATAATTTCTCCCTTTGCCAGTGGCACTGATGACAGAGCTGGCATCTCATTACCATAGTAACAGAAACAGGATTATGGTCACAACTGTGCATAAAATGTGATAAATCTATCCTTTGCTCCAAGCACAGTCTTTTAGATTTTAGTAGGGGCATATATCTTAAAGACACATCCCCTCATCATATAGACTGCATATTCATATGCAGAGTTTGTTGGAACTTCTCCCCCTGCCTGCCCTCCTGAAAGTATAATTTAGCCTCATACCCTAGGACACAGGTGCATGAAAACATAATGTGACACCAGTAACAGGTCCATAACTCAGTTTTGGTGCTCGCAGATAAGAAAGCTGCACATAAACCATCACAAATATAATTTAATCTTGTTTTATGCACAGAGCAGGCTGAGGATGCACAGTGTGGCTTTGGTAGAAGAATAAGCAGAGACATACTGAGGATGATGTGTACAGCACAAATGGTCTCATGACAAACCTCCACTTTAAGCAGCACTGTTAAAACTGTCAGGATCTTAAGGAAACATAAGACAAGAAAGGATGAGGTTTTATGATGGCAGGCATGGCAGCTGGCTGCTGGATTTATTTCTCAAGGACTGGCAGGGTCTCATATTGTTTGTGCAGATGAGGAAGTGCAACCAACCACATGGCAGTGCCTCCTAGGACCAAACAGGGTGTGCCCATTCCTCATTCATTCCACATAAATATCAGGTCCTTTGTGGAAAGGGTTGTGTGCTTTCTCACTGTGTGTATCTGACTTCTGGTCTTTGGAAACTGACTCCCGCTTGGTTTCATTCAAGCTGCAGAAATAGGGACAATTTTCTTTTGTGACTGCAGACAACTAACACAGAAAACTATTCCCCAGCCTGACTTACAAGACTGAAGGCAATTGTTCTGTGTGACTTTCCTGAATGTCAGTCACAACGGATTTGTAACTTGTGGGAGAGTGAACTTAACTGCCCTTAAACTGAGTATCCCAGGCCTTCTCTGAGCTCTGTGGAAATTCTGTCGTCTCTGCTAGGATTCCTGGGACCCTAAACTCAGGGCAGTAAAGCTGGAGGCTACATTCTGCTACCAACATCAACACAATAACGTGCCACTGCCCTCTATAGGAAAAGAGGGGTAACTGCAGGCAATTAATAGCATCTCTGTGGTCAAAGCAGATAATTTCATTCATCAGTCTTCATTTACCTGCTTAATGCTGTCAACCTCCCACATCATTTAATTTTAAAGGAGACTGACAGTCCCATTCACCACCTGCAGGAAACCAGAGTTCAGTTCTGTTTTAAGATGGTTAAACATATTAAAGTAACTTCTCCTGCATTCATTCTTACACTGTTGGAAATGATTCCATCTTTTTTTTAGTTAACAATTAAGCATCTTGCTTTTTGGGGCTACAACACTGATGTGTAATTTTGACAGCTTTATATACTATTGGGTAGTCTAATCCATAAAAAATGCATAATTCATAAAATGATCATATTTCATGTAGCAATCTTGAACTGAAAATCAATTAGTAACTATAGTTGTCAGATAAATGTAATAGGAAAAACCATTACCTTTGAATCATGAAATGGAAATAAATAAACAATGTAAACATACCGTAATATTGTAAATTCACAAGTCCTTACAGCCCAAGATCATGTTTTGTTTTTTCTGATCAAAGATATTTGGTTTTAAATGATTTAAAATAGATAAAGCTGCAAATAAATCCTCATTAAATGAGAAACAGGAACTGAGAATGATTGGAATTTTCACTCACTTCACTTATTAATATACTATCAAAATAGTAGCATATTAATTTTGTGATTATGTAATAGTAGCAACACAAGACCACACAACATAGGTAGAAATATAAATATCTCATGTTTGGTTGTAACAGTGCAAACATCCCACAATAGCCTATTAACTGTGTGTGTGTGTGTGTGTGTGTGTGTGTGTGTGTGTGTGTGTGTGTGTGTGTGTGTGTGTGTGTGTCCTTCCCCACTGCAGACACACAGAGGCAGATGAGCATGCAATCCAGCACTGTTTCTGCTACACTTCAACGGTCCTCACTTCAACTTTGGCCTTTCAGAAGGAGCAGAAACTTAAAGTGGAGTGCCAGGTACTGCACTTGCCCACACACACACACGCTCGCACTCACACACTCCGTACGCATACATAAATAAGCATGAAGCTGCCTTTTAAATAGCTTTTCGTGCCCACTGTTTCTCCACACAGGCACTCTTACAAGTGGCCAAGAATCTCTTCACACATTTGGGTAAGTCCCCCCCCCGGTCTGTGTCTGTCTGTCTCTGTGAGGAAAGAACATTGTGGGACAATTTACGTTAATGGCCAATATTTAAGTGATCACCCAGTGAAACAAATGCCGCACGTAATTGAATGAGATATTTCCGACCTTAAAGGTGATTACACCCAGGATCATAACCATAAAATCAAAAGGGCATTAAAAATGATGGCTCCACCTCTCTGCACTATAATTACACTGAGGCATTTAGATTATTATCTAACAGCAAGCACCAACAGTAGAATAAGTCATTGATGATTCATCATGATAGTGGGTGCAAAAAATTGATCCAGTGGTAGAGCAAACTGTCTCTCTGTGAACCAAACCATCGATTACAAAAGCTCTTGCCAACGTGCACTGCACATTTGTTTAATTTCCTCTGTTTTTCCTTTTGTTCTCTCTCTCTCTCTCTCTCTCTCCCTCTCCCTCTCTCTCTCCCTCTCTCCCTCTCTCCCTCTCTCTCTCCCTCTGTCAGATGATGTGTCGGTGCTGTTACAGGAAATTATAGTGGAGGCCAGGAACCTCAGTGATGCAGAGATGTAAGCCCTCTGATTCATCTTCAAAGAAGTGTTTAAATGTGTATGCCAAAGTGTGTGTGTGTGTGTGTGTGTGCGTGTGTGCACGTAGTGTCGTGTAGTGTAAATGTCTTTATCTCCATTTTAAAAGGCTATCTTGGCAATTTGCTCTTAACTGACTGCCGCATTTAATTAAAGGTACAAAACGACCTGAGATGAAATGAGATAAAACACTCTCATTTTCTCTGCATTCGCTCTGTTCTCTAGTAGCTCAGCTATCTGACTCTGCCTCTCGATGCTTCTCTAGCTGTTCAGTGTTCCTGCTGGATCGTGTCAGTCATGAGTTGGTGGCTAAGGTGTTCGACGGGGGCGTGGTCAGTGACGAGGAGGTACAGCACACACACAAACACAAGCAGGCGCACACATTTAATCTGTACCCACTGATTGTTTTCCACAATATGTTGATGTATCTTGTGTCTCCCCCGTGACCTTTTTGGGGGGGTGTATATTGCATGCCTTCAGCAGAGAGCTGACAGTAGCAGTAGAGACAGACAGGAAATAATGGGAGAGAGAATTAGGGAATGACACGCAACAAAGGTCCCCATCCAGACAAGAAAGTAGGACGTTGCAATTACATCGTAATTCAGACAGCACTTGAAACCCCTGAGGCGGCCCCTTGTTGGGGACCAGGATGCACGTCATTTGTTATGGCCCTACGTTTTCTGTCTGACTCCACCGAAATAATGATAATATCTCATGATGACATAAGTAACGTGTGTGTGTGTGTGTATGCGTGTGCGTGTGTGTGTGCGCGTGCATGTGAGTGCAGAAGGAGTTTCGTATTCCAGCAGATCAAGGTATTGCAGGTCACGTGGCGACCACCGGTCAGATCTTAAACATCAAGGACGCCTACTCCCATCCTCTCTTCTACCGCGGTGTGGATGACAGCACCGGCTTCAGGACTCGCAACATTCTCTGCTTCCCCATCAAAGATGAGAACAATGGTATCAGCAATAACTCATTTTCCCAGTTGCCCCTGTAGACTCCAATAATGCACTAATAATGCTACTAATATAGTAATATCATTACATTATTCAGATTTAGGTTCATGAAACTATTGGTGGACGCTCCGCAGTAGCACAAACCCATTTTTCCAAAAACAAAGCTACATTTCCACACAGGTGCTCTCTCAGAATAGCACAAAGAGTCGCTACGTCACGTCCTCTCCTCCTACATGTTCAAGTGCGTGAAGTGCATTTTGGAGGGGAAACCATCCTCGGTGTGTTCCGCACTTAGAAATTACAAAAAACTCTGAAAGACTTTAATGGTGCTCCTTATGTCTTGCTGTATCTAAGCAGAGAAACACAGAAGATTCTGGGTGATTTATCTCCGTATAGAAAACTGTCTGAAGCTCAGATTAAGAGTTTCAGTTCACATCTTTTTATGTGCAATTGGGTTTACCTCCAGTGTGAAATTAATTGGAGTTAGCAGACCTATTTGACTCGACGTCTGTTCTGCACCTCTGGCTGCCGCATTATGTGCCTCATTTTCTCGTCCTTGACTCTGATCTCACCACTCTGCAATTTTCTTCATCAACTTTCTCTCCCTCCATCCATCTCTGTACTCCTTTCCTTCCTCAACTCACTGCCTCCCTCAATGTCTCACCTTTCTTGTCTCATTCTCTCCTCCTTCGCTTCTGTCCACCTCCTCTGTCTTTAAATCCTCCTTCTTCCAGAGGTGATCGGGGTGGCGGAGTTGGTGAATAAAATGAACGGGCCGTGGTTCAACCGTTTCGATGAGGACCTCGCCACAGCTTTCTCCATCTACTGTGGTATCAGCATCGCCCATGTAAGGCTCACTGAAAGAACGACTCTCCGTAACCTTTAAATACCTTCAATATGTTGAATGGCCACAGGCGGCTCATCAGGGACAAGGTTTTAAACTGTAATTACAAATGTAATTATACAATCACTAGATTAACATTATCAGTTGCAAATTAACTAACAACTTAAAATCTCACTTTACACTTGGTCATTGTTGTCTCTGTTTACAGCAATGAAGAAATGTGAAACATTAAAAGGCAATAAATGCCGCATCTGTTAAGCTACACATTCATCTTCATGCACACTGGCTTATCATAAATCTCTAGGTTGCTGACTTCAAACATACCACAAAAAATGAATGTAATGTATGATAACATGATTACAGTGTATCAATCACTAGGATTTTCTTACACCTTAAAACAGTTTATGCTGCTGAAGGGATCAATCCTGTCTCGCAAAGTGGGCTCCGTTCAGTAGGAGAAAAATGCTCAGTGAAGGCAGAGTCGAGCAAAATCTCGAGGGAGATTTAAATAGATTCAATCTGTGATGGAACTGAGTGGCTTTTATGGTGCAGCTCACAGGCATTGTATGACTGCTGCAAACCCATTAACACACATTCAGCTACACCAGTGTATGTAGCTCATGCGGACGATGGTGAAGACAATGGTGTTTGTAAGAATAATAAAGATCAGAGGAAGACAGGGGGCTGCACTGTATTGTATTGTCATCACGCGCCGAGCTTTTGAGGATTGGTATTAGTTTTTATGTATGCAAATCAAATTAGAACCTTCAGCAACCCAATATTTATAATCTCAGAGCATATATTTGCTGTAAATCATTCATCTTTGTTGTCCCACTCCTCAGTATTGCAGCACCATTTCACATTTGATCAGAACATAGAGGAAATATGAAGATTAAAACTGATTTACTCTGTGTAAGTGGACTGATTTCTCCCGCCTCGAACATGCCCTCAGGCAGCCACACAATCGATTTGAATAATTTAAAGGATTTAAACATTAATTGAATTGACAACTGAGCGATGAGGTGTTTTAAATGATAATGCGTGTTTACAACTGTGTGTCATTAAGAGAGACATGAAGGAAGGAAGGAAGGAGGAAAGAAAGAAAGAACGACTCATACAGCTGATAGAGAAAATCGAAAAGTTCGGCTGTGATCATATTTTAGTCAGCATTTCACCTTCCTATTAAGAATCTCTTGTAGCGTCTGACCTTTGAATGACTGCAGGTACTCAATAGTTTATCAACAGACTATAAAGATATTTGATTGGAAAAATAATTGCCTCGTAGGCAGCTCATTAATCATTTAAGCGTGACTAAATGCATTATTTATCAATGCTCACTCTGTAGCATTTCCCTTATGTACTAAAATGTAAGCAGCATTCAGTTTGACTTATATCGTTTTGTACACTGGACATAAAGCCAGTGTCTAGTGTTCAGCCAGATGATGAAGTTTGTGGTGTGTACGCTCTTTCCAAGTCTTTTTATCAAACATTTTACTGAACTTTAAAATCAACCTCTTTGAATGCCTAAGAGCAAACATAGTTTCAGTCTATTTAATTATCTTTGCAAGTGATGTCAAAATAAAGAAAAAGAAAGGACTTCTTCGTTTCGCTGCTGCTGTTGCTGCAACTGTACATCATACTGAACCTAAACTGAACTGTTAATTTGTTATTCTGATGATGTAATGTGGTGTTTCTTTCCTCCAGTCTCTGCTCTACAAGAAAGTCCATGAAGCTCAGTTCAGGTCCCACCTGGCCAACGAAATGATGATGTACCACATGAAGGTAAAATCATATTTGCACGTCGCGCTCACTCTTGCGTGCGGACACATCGCACTCGCTGACACTGTCGATATCATTCGCTCAATATGATTCAGTATGTGTACGTTGTAGGTTTCAGAGGAGGAGGTGTCTAAGCTGCTGGTGAAGGGGATCGAACCTGTGAATCAGATCCATCCGTGCTACGCTGAGTTCACGTACACACCGCGCTCCCTCCCGGATGAAACCACACCCTTGGTAAGGAGCAGAGGTTAAGAAGCAGCAGAGAAAGAACAGGCAAAAGTGTAAATGTATCTGATCCTGTTGTGTGTGTGTCTGCAGTGCATCCTCAGCATGTTTGAAGACATGGGTTTCATCAACACATTCAAGATTGATCTGCACACTCTCGCCAGGTCTGACAACTCCATCAATTCATAAGCTGAATATAAGAGCCTGAGTGGATGAGTGTGTCCAATTCCTTCAAGTAGCCTGCGTTAATGAAATGATCTCTATTTTCTGATGTGTTTGACTTTTCCCTTTCCTTACATATTAAGTAAAGGATACTACCAACCTTTTTTTTGTCAAGATCAGTAGAATTGATCAGTAGTGTATAGAATAATTGGAGTATATGTTTAAAGTCAAAATTATTCTTGACTTGGGGATCTGTGAATAATTTCTGGTGCCACTTCATCAGCTTTGCAGCAGGGTTGTAATATGGTAACTGTTTAATTGATAGAACAAAACTGGTCCTCGGGTCATGATGGAATCGCTTAGTTACGTGTGCTGGATGTGTCACTAGTTGCATGCTGTGCTGTAGATGACAATTAAACTGCTGCTTTGGCGTCAGGTTCTGTCTGATGGTGAAGAAAGGCTACAGGGACCCTCCCTACCACAACTGGATGCACGCCTTCTCTGTCTCACACTTCTGCTACTTGCTCTACAAAAACCTAGGGCTGTCCAACTACCTCGAGTAAGTACAAAACACTCGGCTCCGCGATGCTTTACGTATTTAAACCTGTAAGGAATTGAATTGTAGCATTGTTCGTGTTACTAAAACTATCCCATTGGTGACGCCAGTAGCCAAAAGTTGCTGTTTTGATCCCTAACTCTCCTCTTTCTTCTCTTTTTTAGAGAAATAGAGATTCTAGCTCTCTTTGTCTCCTGCATGTGCCATGACCTGGACCACCGTGGCACCAACAATTCTTTCCAAGTGGCCTCAGTGAGAGCACAAATTATGTTCATGTTTTTGCTTTACTAGAGGGCTTACAGTACAATGGAGCATTAAGAAGAACACAAAGTGAAAAAAGGGACAATAACAACACAAAACCTCCCAAACACATAGAGAGGCCGACTGAAAATTGACTTGAAGCACATCAGTGAGAGGCAGGATCTGAGGGTCTCGTAGTGATATCAGAGTCTGTGTTTAGTGGTAGCTCCTCATCTAGTGAGGCAATAGAGCCAGTGTGATTAAAAGCGTGTTGCTCTGCTCTTCTTTAATCATGTACAACCCTGCAGCACCCAAAATGGCACACACAGCTACTGTGATTACGCCTTAAAGGTCAACGTTTTATTATTCTGCTTTCGACACAGAGATTCACATTAAAGCAGAAAGATACAGATAAAGAGAAGAATCATTTTTATTGAAGCATGTTTCATTAAAATCAATACAATGTGTACACATCGTGTTTCATTTCTGCGTCTGCTTCTATTTTCAGCAATCTGTGCTGGCTGCTCTCTACAGCTCAGAGGGCTCAGTGATGGAGGTAAACTCACAACCAGTTACATCTCATCACAGGGATGAGGGATTTGTGCCAGTACTGCATAGATAGATAGATAGATAGATAGATAGATCGATAGATAGATAGATAGATAGATAGATAGATAGATAGATAGATAGATAGATAGGTGGATAGGTGGATAGATAGATAGATAGATAGATAGATAGATAGATAGATAGATAGATAGATAGATAGATAGATAGATAGATAGATAGATAGATAGGTGGATAGGTGGATAGATAGATAGATAGATAGATAGATAGATAGATAGATAGATAGATAGATAGATGGATAGATGGATAGATGGATAGATAGATAGATAGATGGATAGATAGATAGATAGATAGATAGATGGATAGATGGATAGATGGATAGATAGATGGATGGATTAATGTCTTTGTCAATGTATAATAATTATTGAGGTCATAGTTAAAGGTGCTGTTGTTCTGGAGTACATTATATCCACCTGAGTACTAATACTAATTAATACTAATAAGTGTATTATACTATACACCTTGAAGAATTTAACTTAATAGACAAATAAAATAAATCTTTCATTCTTCTGTCCTTTCCTTGTTGATTAATTTCAGTAAGCCCGAGCTACTAATATTGTTTTGTGCTTCTACGACACCTAGTGGCCAAAATCATACTTTAATTCTTTGTTTCAGCGATGAGGCAATTGGAGGCCTGTAAATTGGCTTTGCTTATGGCACTGCAACATGACTCAACGTTCCTTTAGAAGCAGCATTTGCTCATTCGATTTCCCATCATGCTTTATTCACCATGACAGAGACATCATTTTGCCCAGGCCATCGCCATCCTGAACACCATTGGCTGCAACATCTTTGAGAAGTTCTCCAGGAAGGTAACATATAAAAGCTGACTTTCATTACAAATGTCTCTCACTTTTAAGTTCCATTAACTACGTCCTGCTGTCACTGTAGGTGTCAGCTAGTAAGCTGGAGTTATTTTCTGATGTGTGTTTTTAGGACTACCAGCGTGTGCTGGATTTGATCAGAGACATCATACTGGCTACAGACCTGGCTCACCACCTTCGCATTTTCAAAGACCTGCAGAAGATGGCTGATGGTACGTCTCAGTAGTTCAGTAATGCACAGCCACGTCTCTGCTTTTGCTTTGTACTCACAAACCTAAACAGCAAAGGGAGGCTTGGTTCATATGTTTAGTCCAGAGTGGTAACACACAAGCAGCAATTTTGTTTTTCATTAAATTCGATTTTCACCAGAGAAAACATACAACATGAGTCAATACAGAATACAGTACTGAACAGTAGAATTCACCATTTTTATCATGCTGTGATGAATGACAGAGAAAACCAGAGAGTTAGCATCCATTTTTTGGCTAAATAATCGCTGACTAATGTGCTCTCTCTTCTTGGCACCACATAAAGGGAAGTCTACATTTTTATTACATGATTTATTTTGCAGAGATCTGTCTTCAAACTTAAAGTATTAATCACGGACAGTCTTGGAAATCCTCTACTCTCTTTGGACTATTTACCCTTTTGAGGAGACAGTTGCTTACTGCGCTCTTATGTAATGTAATTGGCTGTAACCTCCTGACCACCGGTTTGTTACGCCTGAATGCAACCAATTATAAGTTATCCTGAGTGGATGTCTCCTCAGAGGAATCAGTTTTGTGCTGTTAAAGCAATTCAAGGACGCTGAACGCTTCTAAATGAATTAGCAACTGCCTGGCACCACAGAGGTTGTAACTTGTCAGTCATCAATGGAAATAGTCCAACCAAACACAGAATGGAGGTTGAGGATGCCATTGAAACATCATTTCTTCTTATTGAATACACAAAACATTGGTATCCTTCAATACATTGCACCTGAGTAACTTCAGTACAAGATACTAAAAGGCATTTATATCTAATCTTATATCTAATCCTCACAAAGCTGCCAATATACTGTAGGTGTGAAAATGAAGGTTAGATAGAGTCAATTTTTTTTGCATTTGTGTGTTTCAGGTGGATACAATCCAAAAAGCCGTACCCACCGCTCCCTGCTGCTGTGTCTGTTGATGACATCATGCGACCTGTCAGACCAAACCAAGGGCTGGAAAACCACACGCAAGATTGCTGTCAGTTCATAGTTTAAATCAATGGATGAACTGTTGTTACCACATTAGCAAATAGTTACAGTTACAATAAAACAATACATGAATCAGCATGCAGATATTTAGGTCATCGTGTGAATGTGTCTCAGTCTAATTACCCTTTTAAAATGAGCAGTTATTGATATTAATGGTTGGTAATTAATGCAGCACAAGTTGCAGATGTGTAGTAGTGGAATTAATTGTGGTAATTACAGTTGTCCAATACACTGCTCTGTCATTTAAAACAGTTTGTTGCAAGTCAAAGTAAAAACAAAAAGGTTTATGATAGGACTACATCATATCACAAACCTTTTTGTTAAAGGGCTGTAGTTTCAGACAGTTTATATTTTCCCTTTGTTAGTTGTAATATCAGCAGTGCATTCCCAATATTCAAATGACTATACAGTAAAACTGACCCATTTGTGGGACAATAAAGATTATGAGATGCTTAGCTGTACATTTGGAAACAACCTTTCAGTCTATATCCCATTATATTCTGTGGAACACCACTCCATTTTAGGATTATGTTTAATCTTGGTCTGGCCCCTTTTCAATACCAAACCCCTGACCCTTGTCCTAAATCCTACACCCTAAATCTCCCAACACCTACAGCAAATGCACCGTAATCCTTACTCCCAAACCTGAGAACACATTTCTCTTTAATTCAGGGCCTGGTCTCTGTTGGTACATTATTTTCTCACTGGACAGAAGATGCACAAGGATTAATGGGAAAAAAACAGCAATCACACCAAATACTGAAATGTAATAAAGCGGTCTGGCATTTTATCTTAGATTACAGCTTTGTTGTCATTCAGCGTAGTCCAATTACAGTAATATTTGCAAATATGACAAATTCTCTCCCAAAGCTATAAGCCCAGACTGGGAGAGACCAGGTTTGAATCAAATATGGTATCATGGTATTGTACGGTATTATTAGTAATAGTATTATTCCATCTAATATGTATTTGTGCTAGTTTTAAAAGTTAAATGTAAACTTGTATTTTAACATTCTGGATAATATTTTTGTTTTGTGTGACATAAGCGTCAATCAATGCCTCTATGAAAGTGAAACCATATGAATGTCTGTCCTCTGCGTGTCCACAGGAGCTGATTTATAAAGAGTTCTTCTCTCAAGGAGATCTGGTATGTGTCACTGTACACTGGCTGGTTAAATGGTGTGTGAAATGATTTAGCAAGTGGCTGAAGTGTGTGTCATTTTACACAATAGTGAGCTCATTACTCATGTCTGTCTGTACTGTGCGTGTGTGTGTGTGCACGTGTGTGTGTGTGTGTGTGTGTGTGTGTGTGTGCAGGAAAAAGCCATGGGGAACAGGCCCAGTGAGATGATGGACAGAGAGAAAGCGTACATCCCAGAACTACAGATAAGCTTCATGGAACATATCGCCATGCCCATTTACAAGTGCGTACGAAAAAACTCACATCCTTCCTATTCTGATTCGCTCTCACTGCTCTCATCATTTTCAGCCACCACAAGTGTCTGACTGACAGACTCACTGTACGCTACCTTACCAGCATTAAACAGCTGACAGACACGGTTAGCGACTTCCTGGTTAACATGGTGGAGCACTTAGCAGACAGACACTTCCCTCAGCAGTTGATGGAGAAAGTCAATATTAGACTTCACTGGACTTCAGAAACCCAACTCCAAATAAATGGTTATGCTGTGCAGTGTCTGCTGGATGTGTAGCAAAGCAACTGTTTTCTAGAATAGAATAGATAGACTTTATTGTCTGCCCCAGACGGTGACAGATCATCATATGAACTTTATAGGGTGACAGGTCAGTGTTAGGTTTTCAGCTTGTTGTGCTTCCCCCGAGTGGCCAAAAAATCAATGATTGCAAGTTTAATGAAATGAAATACTGTGATTATTTAGTTATATTGCATAACACTGTAGAAAATAAGATGCAATAAATGACAGTAAAATCAATGGAGTCAAAAGAATATGTAATTAAATTATCACTGTCACCTTTTTGTTTGAGACTGTAAAAAATGTGGTCACATTCTCCGGCTGGAACAATGGAGATCATCTAACGTGAAGTAATCACGCTTCACTTCATGAAGACGCACAATAACAAGCAGTTGCATATTATGTCTCTTCCCCCTCCTGTCCTGTGACCTTTCAGGCTGCTATCTGAACTGTTTCCTGGGGCCACTGAGCTGTACGAGAGAGTGGCAGCAAATCGGGAGCAGTGGACCAAAGTGTCACACAAGTTCACCATCCGTGGGTTGCCTAGCAACAACAGCCTAGACTTCCTGGACCAGGAATATGAACTGCTGCAGTCCCAGGGTGCTTTCGGGAGCGATGACCACTGCCTCAACGGTTGCCTTGACGATGCAGAAGGAGGGAGGGGTCAGTGACATCAGCGGGCGGCTGACGGTTTCTTGAAGTTTTCTGTGGTCCAATAAGAGGCTGAGGATACCTTTTTGGTGACCTAAGAGGGAGGGATCTCTCTGCTGGCTATCACTTAGATGCTTAGCACGCCATGCAGAATGGACAGGACAAAGTTTCAAACTAATTGAATCAGACAAGCGATTTGAAACGAGCGGATCCATCTGAGCCGGTTCAGTGATTAGATGCTACATGTTGCTTGTGTCTCCAGTACAGAAAAGCTGAGGGTGGTGACTTTATCTTTTTCAGCAGCTATACTGGAAAAATAACTTTTTACCACAAAAGTCATAAGTTCATTCATACAGTGCTTATCAAGATTGTAAAAACACAAACACACACACTGACAGATATATGTACGTGCACATACCGTTTGGACACACAACAGAGAAAAAAACAATTCATTCTTATGGAAAAAGACTACTTCGACATGTAACAGTGAGATAAAGTGCTATACTTCCTGTAAAATGTTTCATAATAGCTTATGTTGATTTAAACAGCTCAGCTTTGTTCACACACAAGCAGCTGCCACAGTCCCTCACCTGATGCTTATGAATGCATGCTGTATGGACACCTCATGTATTATTCCTTTTATCTTCGTCACTGTTGATTTCTCCATTGCAAAAAAAAAAAAGAATCCATTTTTATACCATCAGAACAGATTTTTATATTCAGCTTGTCAAAATATGTTTCATTAATTTGTTACAATGAAGTTCTACAGGGGAGATTTAGTTCATTCCCTTACACAGCATTACAACCCTCATCCTCACATCACTATCATTGTGGGGAGGTTTATGGGACAATTTGACAATCACTGATCAAGGACAGAGTCACAGATCCCTGGCCACAACACCCCACTCCATGCATAAAACATTGAAAACACACACCCTCCGCATATTAACTGCATGTCACTCCATCAAGATTGCATCTACTCCTCAAAAAAAGGCCTCTCATGACCTAAAACACACCTGCAATTTATTTTTCTCAGCCATCCTTCCCACTCCCTCTCTCACTTCCTTCTACTTTTTAGTTTACCGATTTCCTGGTAAACCAATTTAGATAGAGAGCAACCGAAGCCCTTTAAAAGATCCATCTCATCTGTTAGTGTAAATGTGCCAGAGTAGAGCGTGTTATATGGAGTGTGTCATTGAGTGTGTCATATGGATCTGCCTTATTGCGCATCTTTGCTGCCTTTCTTAGAGCTTTTAATATATGAACATTGAAATAAAGATCTGTTTAGTATGTATGTTGTATATTTGTTATAGACATAGTTTGAGTATCAGTGTGTTGACTGAATGATCATCATGCTTAGAAGATGTATATTTGTGAAATACCTGTGTGAAGACCTCAGATGTCATTTCACTTCTTTCTATTTGAAGTTGTGTATACAACCACCAGTGGATATTAGGCAGACACAACAGCATTTTTCAGTTTTTCAGTTCTCAGTGCACTCAAAAAAAAAGTATTTTAAAGAAGGAACTAGAGATGTAGCCATCACAGAAATGACTCTTTCATCAACAGTTCACTATTGCTGCATCCCAAAGGAAATGTTTGGAAAATTAGATTTAAGTTCTCAGATTGTGCCTCGTGTAAAAAAAAAAAAAAAAAAAAAAAAGGACATTTTTTGGGGCCCATGGGGTTTTGTGTTTCAATATGCCATATTCACTTTTACCTTATGATGTTTAAAGAAGGAAATGCTGCAGAGTTAATGTAAGATAACCATAGAATAGTTACACAAAGAGAAACGTCTGCTACGCCTCTGTACTGTGTGTGGGCTGTGTGCGGATGGGTGAGAGTGAGTGAGCCGATGAGTGTATGGACAAGTGGGTGTGTAGATATGAGAGAGAGAGAGAGAGAGAGAAAGGGGGATGGAGGTAGTTAGTTTGAGGTCAAGAAAGAAATCTTCTGTATAACCAGTTCTTTCAAAGCTGGCGTGGATTTGGATGATGCATCCCTGATTATGTCAGTGAAGGTAGATGAAAGCAAAAAATATTGCAATCAGTGGATGTAAATATGTATTTTTTCTTTGGAAGGGCCTCACCAGGGCACATAAGGGAGGAAAGTTAGTTAGTTAGCAAAGTGGTTAGATGTGTGTGTTATACCTACATAGGGATATGCATTAGTGCGATTGGATGAAATCTTTTGATCTGCCTTGGTGTGCTTCATGGACTCAATATTTTTTACAATACATTTCTTAAAGGGCATACAGCCGTGTTTGTGGAGGAGCCACTCTCTCTCTCTCTCTCTCTCTCTCTCTCTCTCTCTCTCTCTCTCTCTGTCTAAAGCTCTGTCTCTTGAGTGTGGGTTTTTCATTTCTAATATTTTTAAATCACTGTTTCATACATACCTGCCTTTTTCATGTGCAATATGAAGTGTCTGCCTCTGTGACGTTGCATAGATTCCTATGTAAATACCTATGCCTATTGTTAAATTATTACTTTAGTCCTGAGTACCCAAAGGCATTTAAGTCTTAGATCATGATGTTTCCACAGAAAAAAAAAATCAAATGCCTGTGACAGTTTTTAAATGCTTTTGAGAGTCCAGACCTAGAACAGTTTTCTACACTGAGTGTGTATCTGTCCCTTCATGTTTGTTTTAGAGCATCAGGGCTAAATGTGCCAAGCAAACATTGTCTATTTCCTGGTCAAGCTGCAAAGTGAAAAACAGGCATACCTTCAATTATTTTTTTTGTTCTCTGATGTTGGAGTGAAGTCAAGGGTTGTGTTCATAAAAAGCTTTTCTGATACATCGTGCGGCTCATCCAGGAGGTGTGAACCCACTCTATTTCCCATCATCACAGAGCAGCAGGACTCTAACCTGTGATGTATTGTCATTGTAATGATCACCTGTGACATAATTGTTAAAAGTGGCAAAAATATAATTGCTGTAAATATCAAAGTTTTAAAAGAAAATGTTACTTGATTGTCTGTCATTATTACAATGGGAAGTATTTCAATTCTGTAATGTATTTAAAGTGGCTGCATCCTGTTCTCTTTTTTTATTTCATGCCATTTTTGAACAATCCCAAGGTTAGACTTTTAGAAAGAGGGGATGAAAGAAAACTATATGTGTATTTAGGATATACATGTGATATTCTACCACAAATAAGAACCCAAACTAATCTGAAATGTATACATGATGCTTATACTGAGGACTAAATCCAGTCATCTGTTAATTATTTGTTTTGTTGAGTTCTGAGTGCTGGTGGTCTTGTTCTTCTTCAGATGTAATGAACAAGGACTTTTTTGACAAGAAGACAAATGGATGAAATTTTGATTTTATTTTTTTTTTTCTTTCTTGGAATAAATCTGGTGAAAAGCTTCTTGGTTTCTGTCTCGAAAAGTGCACAAAACACTATATACTGTAGCTTCATCACACTCTGCAATATTACTTACACTATTTAAGTGTCCTTGTTTGCTGGGAACAGATCAGGTGACATTATGGCTCAGCGACACAGATTCAGTCATCACAGTGGCATCTCTGTTGATCCTGTTGGCCTGTGTCACATACTGATACCGTATAAGAATGGCCAGATTAACACACTGGGGGCCCTGGGGCAAAAATCTACTGCAGTAAGCAGCAAAATGTCCTCTTTCTACATTTTTCATGTAGACGAAGTAAAATTATCATAACTTGTTTGGACAGAATTCGAGATTTTCCTTAGGAAGAGACTCCAGCGATGACATGCCCACTTCATATTTTGCCAAGAGCTCTTGAAACCAACCAACTGGTGTAAAATTAAATCAAACAAATGTATTTGGGACTATACAACACTTAAGAATTTGACAAGGGTCCCTTGTCTGATATCAGCTGGGCTGATATCAACTGATAATTTGTGTAAAATGATGATCCAGTGATTTAATCAAATTGCCCTCCCTGAAACATGACAAACAGTGCTCGAAAGAAAGCTATTTATTCAATTCAAAGTATTAAAAAAAGTGTGACTGAAGATTCCAGTTTGTAAGAAAAGCTATCATTTCTATATTGGATTAAAATTTAATTTACAAAACTGAGAGAAGTGACGTAAAAGTGTACACAAGACTTCGCATATAGAGCATACTGCATCAATGAAAGCTGCAAACAACTGAATAACAACACTTTAGCCAGGGCCATCTTAAAAATACAAAAGATTAGCTAACATTTCTATCCACTTAAAAGCAAGTGATTCCCAAACATGCAGTACTGTGCCACCACAAAGTCTTAACTAAGAGGTACAGTCAGAGAGCAGTCCGTCCAGCTGGTCCAAAGACTCAAAAACCAAACCAATTACAGATATTAAGCTGGAATAAAAAGAAAAACTCAGACCAATACATAAAGAAAATCACAGTGGTTGAAGAAGTATTTAAATGATTTACATAGAAGCAATATCCCTCTGTATAAATACTCAAGTAAAAAAGAAAAATCCTGCACTCAAAACTTTACTTTACTTTAAATTACATAAGTGTTTGCAAGAAGATGTACTTTAAGTGTCAAAAGTAAGTAAGTAACCATTGTGCAGAATGGCTCCTGACAGTGTCAGTCTATATGACTAGATCAGTAGATTATTGTTATTCATGCATAACCGTGTACGCAGCACTTTATTTCTCTGGTTGATGGAAGTAGAGGTTATTTTTACCACTCTACACCCGACTACCACAGTATGAACTTATCATAACGTGTTAAATCTTTACGTCAAAAAGAAACAAGTAGGTAGGCTATAGCTGTTAAATGCAGAAAAGTGGAAAATGCAATAATTCCCTTTAATAGCTGTGGGAGCACTTGGGACATAAAATGGAAGTATTACAAGTAAATGAAAATTGAAGGAGGCCTACAGCTACAGCTAGTAACTACACTTTCTGTCACATTGAGGTGTTACTACTTTTACTAGTAAAGCAAGAAAAGAGTACTTTTTCACTCTGCAGCTCCAGCAGCTGCAGAAGGCCAACACAACTGATGAAACCCCTGCTGATTAGAGTGTGATATATGTGTGATAATCTGAGTTTCTCTAAAGAAAAGGTGCAAGTGCAGTTGAGAAAGTGCTCCCCATTATTCATTTCTCGCGTGACTTGGGGTGCGTGAGCTGTGCGCAGTGAGAGCTGCAGGTAGTCCGCCATTGCTGTATGAACAACTATCGGATTTGGCGTTTTGGCTGTCAACAATAAACTTGCGGTGCCGGGACGCGGAGCTACGAGGTCGAGTGAAGGCTCGTCGGCTGCTCCATAAACCAGTAGTCACCCCCGTCCCTCCCCGGAGAATACTTTAATGTGAATACAGAGCCCACGGACGAGGCAACCATGTCCAATCTCAGCAAAGGCGGCACCAAGAAGGACACCAAAATGAGGATACGGGCCTTTCCTGTAAGTGCACGCCGCAGTAGGTGCTCTGGCTGCCCGGCAGGCAGCGACTCGATCACCGTGGTCTGGGCTGCTGGCTAAAGGCTAGCAGGCTAACCAGCTGAGCAGCAGATATGACTTGCCCGTCCGTAAACAAAGTGGAGACCAATGTTCAGTCGCCCCCAGCCTGTGGTCGGTTGTTTAGGTGGCTGCTGTGTCATACTACCAGCTCAGTGGGAAGTTTAATTTATCACTTTTATTGTCTGTAACGTTAAAGTATCTCACAACTCCTCAGACGCTAGCTAGCAGGTGGGATCTGTCGACCCTAGCCGACGCTAGTGTTAGCCCTGGCTCCTGACACTTGTTGTTTTGACTGCTTTTGGCTTTTTAAATCAAATGCATGACATCTTTGTGTCTGAGCTCTAGATCTGAATCTGGATTTTGTGCACTACAATGCCAGCTATATTTCCAACTGCATGCACGAACGAGCAGCAACGTAACTACAGCTGCAGATGGATGCTAACTAAAACCAAACTAGCTAACCTGGCGTTAGTTATGGGTTTGCATTAATGGGTTCATTCATGGTAGATCTGAGTCTTCTTTCTGTCTGCGATTTCAGTGTTTAAATTGGGATTTAGGACTCCTCGTCCACCTGGCACTCCCTTTGTCTGCAAGTCATTGAAAGACCTCATTTATGAACTGACCTCATTCTGCATAAAATGATATTTCTGCCTGTGTTTGACTGTCTGAGTGAGACTGAGCATCATTCAGATCCTCCATGAGCATCTGAGCAAGTACAGGTTGTGTGGTGGTAACAGAGGCCACATAGCTGCCTTGTGTTAATGCAGGGAGGACCTCCACTGCTGTGAGCCTGTTGAATGTGGCCCAGACCTGGCAGACTTGCTGTTAGAGCAGCATCTTGACATGCATGTGTTCAGGCTTGTCTGCTGAGAAGGAGCACAGGCTGTTCCTTCTCACTCCCTATCAATGGCACATATTAAGTTCATAGTCCCCACGCATGCTGGGGAGAATTGCTCAAAAATAAAGATTTTGTGATTTGTAGTATAATTATACACCACAGCTTAGTACCATGCAGAATTCCATGTTTTTCAGTCACCACTATAGTGGTTGGTAAATTTAAAAACCCTGCTGACCCTGAAACTACCAGCTTTTTAATGGGATTTTAAAACTAATTGACAGGCTGTACTGTACTGTACACATATTGGCATATATCCCTTTAATTGTGCATCTTCCTCATTGAGCTGACGCTCCTCATAAGAGCAGCTATGGGGGGCACCAACATAGATTCCTCTGATTGGAGGGTTCTTGTCGTTTTCAAGCACTCTTCAGTAGGACATGGCAGAAATTGAACCCCAGACCTTTATCCTTTATGGGATAGAGTGCCTACTAATCACTTTTTGAGTACTGGATTAATTGTGTTTTCAGTAAGATGTTAAGTGTAAACAGAGAGAGAGATTAAACAGGAAGACACAGTTCAACCTGGTGTCATGACCCACAACAGATTGTTGAAATGTGAAAAAAGGTCAGTGCTCAGTATTGTGTATTAGTTTAATTGTTTACTTTTTAAATCATAATAGAGGTGTAGTACTTTGGGAAAGCATAGTGATTTGCGGCATCGAACTTGATTCTTTTTCGCTATGTAAGTCTGTGTTAATACAACTAATATCTCCTGATTCAAAATGAGCTGGCACAGTAACACGCTCCTTGGAGCCGTTAACATCGCTGTCATGTCAGGACCTTTTTGTTGTAAGGCGGGCTTTTTAGTCCTGCTTCTTCAGGCAGACCTTTCTTGTCGGTTTAGTAAAACATGCGCCTCATTCGCTATAATGAGCAGACCCTAACGCCAACCATGGCTCAAATACCAACCCTAATCATCTGCACATTAAAGCATATGTTTGGTGGAGACTCTTAAGGCTAACACTCATAAGTGGCTCATTGCCATTAACACAGTCATAATGAAAGATTCTGTAATGTCAATTATGAAATACTGTAGACTGTAGAAGTATTCTGTACTCGGTATATGGGCCAGGGCATGGGGTGCATAAGAATCAGAGGACAAAAGTACACTGAGATGGGAGTCTATCTGCACCTGAGACTATATTTTGGAACAGCATCCTTGGTTTTAAGTGTTTGTGCAAATAAGCTCAGGTTAATAGTCATCTTATTCGACCCATCACTGGCTACCTTTTGCAGATGACGATGGATGAGAAGTACGTCAACAATATCTGGGACCTTCTGAAGAACGCCATCCAGGAAATTCAGAGAAAGAACAACAGTGGCCTGAGCTTTGAGGAACTGTACAGGAACGCCTACACAATGGTGCTCCATAAACACGGAGAGAAGCTGTACACGGGCCTGCGGGAGGTCGTCACTGAACACCTTATCAACAAAGTAAGCCTAACACAGACTGCAGGATTTGCAAAACATTTGCTATGATTACATTTTGGCAGGGCCAGTTGAGAGAGATTTTTGACATTCATGACAAGATAATCACTCCTGTTGTAAACACATTTGTAACTCCATAAACTATCTTGAAAATGTCAAATTTCTTGCAGTGGCTTCGCATAAAATAGGGCTGAATTTCATCAAAATATCCAGGTTTCTTCAGCAAGCAAATGTGCTTCTTTACTCAATCCAAGGAGCACACAGAAAGGTTAACTTGCCAGATACTTATCAGAATCAGAATCAGAATTACTTTAATAATCCCCAGGGGGAAATTGCTTTTTGTTACACACAGCTCCAAAAGAATAAGAATAAGAATAAACTTCTAACACAAAGTAAAATATAAATATCTAAAAGTATGAATTAAAAAAAAATTTATTAAAAATTATTATTACAAATTATTACACAGAGGTAAATTACTGTACCAGGTGAGTCCAGAGTCTTGTCTAAAGTCAAGTAATGACACATTGCTTGGAGAATTAATGCTAATGCTAATTTTTGTGTGTGTTTCAGTGAGTTGGGACATACTTGTCTTTGATACAACAGAGTTGTCAAAATGTAAGACCAGGTCTCACTATGGAAATGCTCAAATGATAGTTGATCTACGGTAGCAATTTAAGGTACAAAAAAAATGGCCCGTGGATAGTTGCAAAGTAGAATTTTCATAGTTTTAATTATGGAGCAGAACATAAGCTGGACAGCCTGCTTTCAGTAGCCTACTTGGTGCTTAACAGAATCTGTTTTAGGCTTCGTCGTTTTTTTGTGTAGTTCTTCAAAGACGATACTAGAAAACATGAGCTGTTTCCATTCAGGAGCAGCTTTGTGAGAATGAGTGAGTTTTAAATGAAGTTAGAGTCCTGGGGAAGACAATTTCAGAGGTTGCTGCTCAAGTCAGGGGTAATAGGAGATCTGTTGGAGCCTTTAGAGATCACTCTTTAGAGATCACCCTCCATCTGACACATTCCCAATTTCTGTGACTAGTAAGTGCCCAGGGTTGAAGATAGGGTCCATGAGGTGTAATTTTTGTAATTTTGCAGCTGTACAAGTTTGTTCATCTGTCTGCAAGCACCTAACAAAACAGGTTTTTCCTCATGTTTTACAGGAGTGCAACAGCATGTTTATGAATGATGCTTTTACAAAACGCAATTCTCAAATAGGACATTCAGGGGATTTATTTTCCTGGAGAAACACATGCCAATTGTTAATGAATTTTCAGAGCAGTCTGTGTGGGGGAAAAAATGCACAAGGGATGATAATCCAATGTTGATCCTGTTACTGTGAGATTAATTAGCTTTCAAATTCCTGCTGACAAGTTGGAGTAGCCGTCAGTAAATTTTTTTTCAAAAGCTGTCACTTGCTTTTTTTGTTGCAGATAATTGGTTGCAAATTAAGTTTGGCCATGATATCTGTAGTGACTGCTTCTGTGCAGAGCTTACGGTATTCAGATAGCCAATGAGCAATATTTCAACAACCTGCTGTTGAAATATTGCTCATTGGCTACCAACCAGATGGGTTTACAGCTTAATTAAATGCACGTTCTCAACTTGGCAGGCTTCTTAAATTAGCAGTGAGAGAATGTCAACAAGCACCAGTTCAGAGATGAGGGATCTGACGCCTGAGTGTGTGTTTTTTTTTTTTAATCTAATAATGATCCAGATATCACCAACATAGACAGAAGGTAGCAGTGATTTGCATGCAGCCTAAACTCAACCCAACCCTAACTCAACTTCAAACAGACTGAAGCACTAAAAACAACTCGATGATGATATTCCTTTGCGTCGCAACTGTGAGAGCTTAAAGATGTTCTGTAACTGTACCCCTATGCAACAGTCCCTCCTCTTCTCAATTGGGTTTAATAGATTATTTTATGCATTCTAATTGCTGCCATTGAAAATTAGTGACAAAAGAGGTGAGAAATTTCTTTGAAAAGTGAAAGTGTTTGAGTTTACACTCGCCGACCAGGCAGCAGGTGAATTTTGAGGTCGACATGAAAGAAGTGACGGATACAATTCCTCTAACGTCATCTAGAAAAGGGCAGAAGAAAAGCTTAAAATCCTGCCCGCCTTTGTGCTTGTCAGTTCATCCACGGCTAAAATTTCATCTTTAAAAGTGTTTTTTTTTCCTAGAAAATAGGCCTGGATAATTTTAGATCTTCTATTGTCCCTTGTGTGACTCCAAAAACATGGCAATGACTGTTAACGGATTTCTAGCTTCATGAAATCATGCTCATGTTTTTGACTGTGGTTTCAATGGTCCACCACATCCTTATTAATATAAATTTAGAAATAATTTGATCTGGATGTATATAAGAAGTTATTGAGTCTGTGAGGTTTGTAAGTAGGAGCAGAGGTGATATTTCATCATGTCTGTCCAGATGGAGAAAAAAGGGAGGTCGGCGTGCCCTTAAGAAACAAACTCTACAGAGACATTAGGTTTACAGTGCTGAGTCACACTGCAGTGAGACTATTATGAAGCTGTTTTATTCATGCCTAGTAGAGAAAATGTGTTAAAGAAACAGCAAAGTATGATCACTATAAAAGACTGCATGAACAAGATATCTCAAATGTAAATGTCAGCTTGATGCTGGGGCTTTCTTTTCTCTTAAAAAAGGAGTTCTCGTGTTTTTAGTGCTTGGTCATGCTTTGTGTTGTCAATAACACTACAGAATATGTCCCCCTCATGCATGTGTTTGTTTCCCCCACAAAGGTACGAGAAGATGTCCTCAATTCTCTAAACAATAACTTCCTCCAAACCCTAAATCAGGCCTGGAATGACCATCAAACAGCCATGGTGATGATCAGAGACATCCTGATGTATATGGTGAGTATCTAATGATTCTCATTGAACACATTTACTCGGTTTATTAACACAGATCAGTGTGGAGATGACAACAGAATAATAACAGTGGAAACTGGTCATTATTTTAGAATTTCTTAATCATGTGTGCTCTGACTAAAGAAAGGATTTCTTCTGTCACACTGGGATGGTTTCAGATTTATTGTCTGAGTTACAACAATAAAAACAATATATGTATTGCTTCCTCTTAAATACTGAAGAATTTACTACTTTTAACTGCTGTGACTACTGCTGGGAAATAAGACGTACGTGATTGTATCGGCAACTATAAACTGGCATAATGGAGTCCATGCTGGACATATGTTCAACCAAATGAATGCATAACTAATGTTCAACCAAATGAAGAGGCCTGCCTCACCTTCAGAGAGTGCAAACAGGTCTGTACAGGATGAAGCTCTGTGTAGATGTGAAAGGACTACAGAGACAGGGTGTCAACATGTAATTATTAATACCACTATTTAATTAAGTTTCTCCAATGGGAATAAACATCAAATGTGAAAATATAGTCAAGCAAATACATGCTGTCAATTCAAAATTATAAGTAAGACAAAATGGCAATTTTAAGTGGAAAAAAAAAAGATTTTAGTCTATCATCTATCATCCCTAATTAGGACTAAGCGGTTTAGAAAATGAATGAATGTATGTGTCCTCCCTGTGGCGTTTGCGACTTGATTGATGTACAGGGCAGCCAGTCTGAGATCTCTTCTCTACTGTGGGTCGCAGGCAGGGACATGCACGCGGTCAAACGAGCTAGCTACTGCAAAACTCCAGCGAGTGAAGTGAACTTTCAATTTATATCTACTAAAGAAGGGATACTCTGGGATGGGGAATAGGATAGGAAGGGATATTCGACTCCATTCAGTGCAAGTCATCAGAGGAAGGTAGTGACCATAAATGTATTGAATGTTCCAGTTACTCTTGTCACTTGTGTGCAATATTGATGGTTACATCACTGTTTGTCACCTATGTCCATTACTGCTGTCTTAAATGTGTAATACCAAGGGTTACATGAGTTGCAGTTATGCAGTGTACGCCAACATATAAAGTATACTCAGTACATATATATAAATATATATTTAGCATTTTTAATGTAAGTAGATCATTTTGACCTGGTCATTTTAAAAGTAGCTTGCAATCCGAAAAAGTGTGCGCACCCCTGACCTACACGAATGGTGCAAACCTAAAAAAAAAAAAAAAATTCACTCTGCGTCACATCTGCTCTTAATAATTCATAATTTTAAGACTAATTGATACGTTTAAGGCCTTTCATCAGTAAATGTGAATTTAAGTCTTTTTAAGGACCCACAGCCACAGGACAGTATGCCGTCAGTGCGAGAGACGGTGTGGCAATGCACCATGGGCATATTTGCATAAAACAGTTTTTGAAGCGTTGTTCATGTTGAGCCATCACCAAGGAATGAAGAAGACCAGGTCTGCTGTGGAAATGTCTCCGGGCAAATGATTGATCTTAACAATGTGTCAGTTGTTGTCAATACAGGGATGAGCTATATGAAAGCTCGAGGCTTGACCAGGAAGTAATGCTGAAATTCAACTAACCACTTTACTGCATGCAATATTTTAACAATATTTGAGCTTAACCACACTGTAAAGTATGACTTTTAAGCACTAAAAGATAAAATACGTGCGTTCAGTGTTGTTCAAGACATTAATTGTCTTTTTTTGCATGTGTGTCCACAGGATCGGGTGTATGTACAGCAGAACAATGTAGAGAATGTCTACAACCTGGGTCTTATAATCTTTAGAGATCAGGTGGTTCGTTATGGCTGCATCAGAGACCATCTCCGACAAACCCTGCTGGATATGATCGCACGCGAGAGGAAGGGGGAGGTGGTGGACAGGTAGCCAAAAACACTTGTGATTGATTAAAGTGCTACCTTATTAACTGACACGTGATGTTGACAAGTTCATTTTACTTTAAATTGCACATAAATAGGGAAGAAAATGGAATCACATCCTACATTATTAGTGAACTAATTAAGGAAAATGAGAAATCACTATTTGTCACCATAGGGGGACAGGGTGCACGCTTTTGGCATAAAAAATAAAAAGGTTGTCAGGTGCGCCTACTGCGATTAAACCTGCTGGGATGTTCATTTAAGTAGCTGCTAATATTTGATATTGAATATTGATTTTCCTGAGCCTCACGTCCTGTCAGGTTTTTTTCTTTTTCCAATGAATGAGTAATCAAAAGATTGAGTTAGTGAATTTTTTTTTTTCTTTTGCATCACTGATTACTGTTCTTTCATCATTTGGTCTGTTTTTCCACTCCATCAGGGGGGCCATCAGAAATGCCTGCCAAATGTTAATGATCCTGGGCCTTGAAGGGAGATCTGTTTATGAAGAAGACTTTGAGGCACCGTTCTTAGAAATGTCTGCAGAATTTTTCCAGGTTTGTAAGAGAACATAATTCCCCTCACTATGTAGTGTTTACTGTTTATTTGTCACCGTGCCTACGTCCTTCCTTTTTGTTTTGGCCTCCATAAAAATGAAGTACAGTGTAAAAACGGATGATGGCCAGATAACTAAAACGGTAAAACTATGGGAAGAAGTCTGAGAAACATTTCTGTCATATACAGCTTATAAATACAGCTTGTATATGTTTCTTGTTTTCACTTAGATGGAAAGCCAAAAGTTCCTTGCAGAAAACAGTGCTAGTGTGTACATAAAGAAGGTGGAAGCCAGGATCAATGAGGAGATTGAGCGCGTGATGCACTGCCTGGACAAATCGACAGAGGAGCCTATTGTCAAGGTGGTGGAACGTGAGCTCATCTCCAAACACATGAAGACGATTGTAGAGATGGAGAACTCTGGCCTGGTCCACATGCTCAAAAACGGCAAGACAGATGGTAAGAGCTCATGACTTTAGTATTTATAGTTGGCCATTTAGTGCCCTTGTTACCACTGAAAATGAAATCCACACAAACCATAGTCTCAGTTCTTGCTTCTCTCCAAAAGAAAAAAAACAAAAGAAACGTAAATCCCCAATGCTTTATGAGAAACCATGTAACTGTCACATTCGAGAGATGTACATTTTACTGGATCAGTGATGCCGATGTTCCCCTTGCTCATGAAATGATAAGGTACGACAAATGCCATTTTGAATATTAGATTTAGATGAAACCGGGACTGTAGTGTCGTATCCTCAGTCATGATGGGTGTCTCAGGAAAATATTTTCACATCGCTTTTGCTCTGAGATATTTCAGTTCACTCTGCACGAATAAGCCCCCCCTTTTTCAGCAGATCTCAGCTGCTCATGGCCTTTCCAGTTTATTGAAATGGATTCCTAATATGTATGCTTGTGTGTGTTCATGCATATCATCACAGACTTGGCGTGCATGTACAAGCTGTTCAGCAGGGTTCCCAATGGGCTGAAGACCATGTGTGAGTGTATGAGCTCATACCTGCGGGAGCAAGGCAAGGCCCTCGTGTCAGAGGAGGGAGAGGGAAAGAACCCTGTAGACTACATCCAGGTAAGAGGACGGGCCGTCGGGAGACATCAGAGTGCAGTGATGTTCTTGCTCAGTCGTGTGAATCTGTCTTGTAAAATTTTCAATTAATTGGTTCCTGCAATGTTAGGAGGCAATTCTGGCGGTACACATGCTCTGTTGAAGCAAATTATAACCTTCTAACCACATGTGTTTTTTGTCAAAGAGAGAGAAAAACACACCTAACCTTTAACATTTTCTACCGGCTCACCGAGCTTTAGCATACCCTAGCGTGATGCTCTTTGACCGAAATCATTTCCATAGCCTCCCAGCAGAGGAGGACTGACCTAACCCCTTGCATTTGTGGCCACAAACCATGATGGTCTCTCCCCTCAACCACACTATGTTGAGGTCATACTGAAAAACATGTTGTTTTCTTTTCATATTAGTTTTTCAGTACTTTTGAATCTCCTGTGTAAAATAGTCTCTGTGATTTGCAGGTCCGCTCCTATACTCACACCTATGCTCTCATCTAACCAACAGCAGCCCACTCTTCTTTGATGAGCCCTGTTTTCCTCCACTGTAGCTAATGTTGATGTTGTAATTGTCAGGTAAAGCCAGTGCTATTGCAAACTGCTGTTGTACTATCCTTCTTCATCCCTGCCTCCTGTCCTCCTTTGCTGCAGGGTTTGCTCGACCTGAAGACACGATTCGACCGCTTCCTCCAAGAGTCCTTCAATAACGACCGACTCTTCAAACAAACTATCGCTGGCGACTTTGAGTACTTCCTTAACCTCAACTCTCGCTCGCCTGAGTACCTCTCACTCTTCATTGATGACAAACTGAAGAAAGGAGTAAAAGGGGTGAGCCCTCCAATTCTTCCACACTCTTACTTTAGAACAGGCTTTTATAACACACTGCATCATAACAGTGTTTTGATTTCCTGCCAAACCACATCTCACCCAAACAAGCAATGCTTATGTAACATGTTGTAGTATCTTGATGTTTATCTGAGATAAGAGGGAGTCAAGGGGGTTTATCAGATTATTAAGTCGGTTTATGACCTGCATCATTTTTTTTTGTGCAGTTGACAGAGCAGGAGGTGGAGTCCATACTGGACAAGGCCATGGTGCTGTTCCGCTTCATGCAGGAGAAGGACGTGTTTGAGAGGTACTACAAGCAGCACCTGGCCCGCAGGCTGCTCACCAACAAGAGCGTCTCTGATGACTCTGAGAAGAACATGATCTCAAAGCTCAAGGTGAGCAGGAGTGTTGTATAATATAGTTATGTGCTTTGGAGAAAAATAATGAGATTTCATTAAGAGATTGGTTGAATTAAAAACCTTCAGCCACTAGATGAGGAGAAGGTTATCTAGCTCAAATGATTTCATGCACTTATCTGTTTTCCTGCATTATATAACTGCCTGCCCACTCCAAAATTGAAACGATATCTTCTGAGTCAGCTGACAGTAAAAGTTATTACTTCATTTGTAGAGACACCTTGTGTGATTTTGTTAATGGGTATCTAAACTCCTGTTGCCAAGGATTTAAGCTTTTCTCCAGTATGTAGGTGTAGGTGTGTTTCAAAGGAAGTTTTAGAGGAAACATAGAGTACGCAGGCTGTATCCAAAGATGTGTTGACTACCTTTTACCCTGAATAACTTTTGATTAATTAAATGTGATCCTCCTTCTGGTCCTCATTGCTCAGACCGAGTGCGGCTGTCAGTTCACTTCTAAGCTGGAGGGCATGTTCCGGGATATGAGTATCTCCAACACCACCATGGATGAGTTTAGACAACATCTACAGACAACTGGGGTGAGGAGACGCTACACGCCACAACTCTTTCTGTCAAAATGATGAGCCCACCTGCTGTCTGTAATCAGTATGCAGCTGCTTGACTGACTTGACTGAGCATTGCTGCATTACTCAGTTACATGAAAACAATTATGCACCTAAACTAGCTATAACATCCTGGGAATACAAGGTGCTCGTTTCTCGCTTATGCTGTCCTGTCACAACGCTTTTTGTGTCCAGAGGTTCTGCTACTATATTTTAGTGTCATTGTAGTTTGCTGCTGCATGTGTGAATCATGTTTTGCAGATAATATATTGGTGAACATGTGTACAAAACATGAATTCCAGTAGTTATTTATCCACATATTTGCTTAGACTATAGCTACATTTTAAATGCAACACATTGATCTGTTTCACAAATAAGTACACGTACCTAGTTTGTAGCAGTGGTCTGTAGTTGTTTTTTGTCTAATTAAGTTCTGTTTTTATTTGCCTGTTTCGAACTTTCTAATTGTACCACTAAAAATCAATGTCCGATGTCCTGTAGCAGTGAGCTACAGGGTTTAATTACAGCAGAACAACAGAAACGTGATGGTGAGGCTTGTGTCTTTCTTTAATTTTAGGTGTCACTTGGAGGGGTTGATCTCACTGTGAGAGTCCTGACCACGGGATACTGGCCAACACAATCAGCAACACCCAAGTGCAACATCCCCCCTTCACCGCGACATGCATTCGAAGTCTTTAGAAGGTGAATGAGTTGTACGCCTCAAGCCCAGAATTAGATATTCGTTGCTCGTATGTGTGAATAGTTTTTTTAACAGCACTTCATTTTCAGTGTAGGGATTTCTCAGATGTGTGATCCAAAAGCAAAAGTCGTACTAAGCCAAATTATGTCTTGTTACAAGTGGAAGCTGACCAGAATAGCAACCTTTTTCAGGTCCTGACCCGTTCTTCGAGCTTGTGTCTGTTCCTTAAAAAAAAATCACAAGGTGCTGCTATGCTTTATTATCATGATCTTCTCCTCGAGCCTTTTGCAGAAAGTACTAACACCTAAGTTGGATTCTGTGTGGTGCATTGACTCTTCCTAGATATTAATGCAGAGTGACTCCTCTCTGCTTGTAGGTTTTATCTTGGTAAGCACAGCGGCAGACAACTCACACTACAGCACCATATGGGCTCTGCGGATCTGAACGCCACCTTCTACGGCCCCATCAAAAAGGTACGTGCCACTGTAAAATTGGAATATCGGCACATTTTCACAGTATGCTGTAATTATGCACAAACAAAATCAAATCTATAGTGTCATATGTATTGACTGGTTTTGTTGCCATTGTTTATAGGTCTTAACCCACACTGAAAATGTTTCTTCTAGCAAGTGTTTTTCATTTTCAGAGTGTTTTAAACACTTCAAATGTCCCGCTAAAACAGCCCAAGAATAATGGAACGAAATGTGATTAATAATCATAAAAATAGAAAACGGAGAAATGATCAGCACTAATAGACTGTCATTTGTTTGTTTTATATGTAGTTGCGATCATTTCCTCTTAAGAAGATTTACATTATTTGAATCATTGTTTTAAATCTACTGTTTTAAGGACTTTCAGTCAGAAAACATAATTTCCTGTGAAGGGTATTCGGAATCATGTTCTTAGACTCTTAACTGTCATGTCAACAGGAGGACGGGTCAGAGGTCGGAGTTGGAGGAGCCCAGGTTACCGGCTCCAACACCAGAAAGCACATTTTGCAGGTCTCCACTTTCCAGATGACCATCCTCATGCTTTTCAACAACAGAGACAAGTCCACGTTCGAGGTACAAAATGTAATGCCTTCAAATGCAACACAAGGTTTCCCATGTGTCACTTGTGTGTTTGCCATGCCAGAAAACACAAACAACAACCTGTTCATTGTTAGTGGACACTGTCGTTTGTAAGACAAGTTTCAGATTCCTGCTTTTCTTTTCTTACTTATCGTTTAATCATGGCCCCTGAACTTAACTCCTCCACCCTGTAGGAGATCCAGCAGGAGACGGACATCCCAGAGAGGGAGCTGGTGCGAGCGCTGCAGTCTCTGGCCTGTGGGAAGCCCACTCAGAGAGTTCTCACCAAGGAGCCCAAGTCCAAGGAGATTGAGAATGGCCATGTGTTTACAGTCAATGACCAGTTTACCTCCAAATTGCACCGTGTCAAGATCCAGACAGGTACGCCAAGTCACCTCGTATATGCTGTTTTCTTAAAACTTTAAATAACATGATCTTTTACTTTGAATTTCTGATGCATTGTTATTGTATACTGTGTGTTGAGTGCGGTCCGGTGCTTTCTGAACTGTAATGCAGCCTCGGCAGGAAAAGTTATGATATTCAAATGTCATATTATAATCTCATGCTATTCAGTAAACATTTAAATGTACATAGGCCCCATGTTCTGCAGCACACGGAACAACGATGGACAAACAGTACCTTGGACCTCATCAGTCAAATTAGTTTAAGCATTTATTGAGGAAAAGCACACATATACCTTTAGTCACAAAAGCTCTCGTGTTCATTTATTGTCCTTCGTTGTGCACCACCTAGTGGCCGCCAAACAGGGGGAGTCGGACCCAGAGAGGAAGGAGACACGACAGAAAGTGGACGACGACAGAAAGCACGAGATTGAAGCTGCCATAGTTCGCATCATGAAGTCCAGAAAGAAGATGCAGCACAACGTCCTAGTAGCAGAGGTCAGTGCTTTGGATCCCACATGTGCATATTTTTCTGTCACTCTCGTGAGCCTTCAGCCCTCTAGTGATGAACTTTGTGATTTACAAGAAGTGAGCCCTTCTGGCCCTCTGCAACGAAATAAGGTCAACAAATTTTCTCAAATTAACCCACTTGAACAGTGGAGCGTTGAAAGATAACAAAAACAAATGAAGGCAAAACAGACATCAGAGGTGGTGATGAAGCAAAGTAATGATGATGGTAATGATGACTGTGTCTGTGTTTGGTGTCCTCGCAGGTGACGCAGCAGTTGCGGGCACGATTCCTCCCTAGTCCTGTAGTCATCAAGAAGCGCATTGAAGGACTCATTGAGAGGGAATATTTGGCACGAACACCGGAGGACCGCAAAGTGTACACTTATGTAGCATAAAACAAGTGAATTCAATGAAAGCTAACATCGAGTTGAGAGAAACTGAGAGCCTTGATTTTTTTTTTTTTTTTTTTTTTCTTTTTTTTTTTTTGTGGACTGCTATGCGTGTGAATGAACTTGGAAGTGCTTTCATCATTGATTCTGGGAAACACTGGGAAGCTTAACTTTTCTTCCGTTGAAATGCGTAACGAAAAAAAAAAAAAACATGCAAAAGATGGAGAAGTTTTCTAGCAATATTAGATTTCTCCTGCTGAAAGAAATGAACGGAGGGGATCTAGTTTTGTACAAAATCATGTTTCTTGTGGCCTTTGGAGAGAATTGAGTGAGCCTGTTTGCCAATTAACTACGTGCTGTGGAGAACGAGCGAAAAACATGTTAAAGCAAACACGCGGCTACATGGAGACCAAGAAAACATTTGAATCCACTCCCCTGTTTTAAATGTCGATGTCAATGTGTTATGTTTGGGTTTTTTTGTGGCACATTGATGGCTGTACAGGTTGACAGACACTCTTGGCCTTTTCCTCGCAGAGGATTTTAAATTCAAAGAAGAGGACAAAGTGGCCGGTACAGACCTGGTTTACAGCAGAGGTAAATTACATTTTTGAGTACTTGAGCAATCATGGAGTGCTTAATTTATGTTGCAAATATGTCTGTTTTTGGAGGTTGTTTTAATGTCTGATATGAATTAAGTGCACCTCACATAGCTGAGATATTTAATGCCCTTTTCAATATGTTGGCCAGGTCTGTACTTTTGGTTAGAGAGATCAAGAGCTGTAGCTTCACAGCATGCTTTTATCTAATGGATCAATCGGGGGAATAAGACACATAATGGCTCCATAAGTGGTGTTTGGTCTCTCATACACACATTTTTCACTTCAGGCCTGCTGTACGATCGGCCATATAATGTATCTCCTCTCTTTGAATGGAAGGTTCCTTGTGGTGCAGGTTTCAAAGAGGATTTCTTTTGTTTTTTCCTTCTCGACTGCATTTTGAACAGGTGGAACTAGTCTAGCGCCTCGTTCAAATGTGTACAAATTGTAAAATAATTATTGTACTCACTGCGAAGGTGGATTGTACAGGGCCTTGTTTTCATCATATTAAATGTAGAATAAAAGAAGTGACGGGATGGGTTTTTTCTTTTTTTTAGGGCCCGAGCACAAGTTTGACGGCCTAAACATACACGAAAACTCATGAAACTTGGCACACGCATCAGTCGTGGTGAAAAATTACACATTTTATGGGTCTAGCAAATGGGCGTGGCAAAATGGCTCCATAGCGCCCCCTAATTTCAAGTCCCGGAACTGTGTTTTATGTACATGTACAAAATATGGTGGGTTCATGTATCTTTTCAAGATATACAAAAAAGTCTCTTGGAGGGATGACCTAAACCCAACAGGAAGTCGGCCATATTGGATTTTCCGTACATGTTTGGTGATTTACAGAGGTCGTAAATGAACAAACTAGTCCGAGGGGGTTGAAGCGATCCACTTCAAACTTGGTCAGCTGGTAGAAAAGACATTAACGATGAAAAGTTATTAATTCAATTTCAATTTTTTTCAATTCAATTTATTTGTATAGCCCAATATCACAACAGAGTTGTCTCACAGTGCTTTACAAAGTTCACTGAAATAAACAAGTGTAAGCGAACAAACAATCTAATAAAGAGTCCAGCAGTCGATGAGGCCAATGGATCAGTCCGAAGGATCAGTCCGAGGCATCACCTGCCCTTTATGACCCTCCTACTCCGGGAAGGAAAAAAAGTCTCTACAAAAAACGGTGTGGGCATGGCGAGCTGTCACACTTCGGTGTCTCGCCATGAAACAGGCACCACCTAGTGACAACAGGAAGTAAGACTTTTGTGCCAATCATTTGATTTGCATGAAATTTTCACGGTGTAGTCAACACTTCATATGCTGAAATATAGGATGCAAGTAGTGGCTGTTCTCTAGCGCCACATAGGGGACACAGGAAGTGACGTGTAACTCCTTGATGCACCGTCCAAAATACATGAAAACTCTGAGCCGCATGGAAGGGTCGGCGTCCTGCAACAGGACGAAGCCACCGCACACCCCGACATGCACAAAGGTGCGAGGGCCCTCCAACGCTGCTTGCAGCTTTCTTTTTTTTTTTTTTTTTTACATCTTTCATGAGAAGGCCTCAGCAAATGTCAGAAATACTCGCCTCTCTAACCATAATTAAAGCTTAATGTAAGCCACAGTCAAAACCCCACAAGAAGAACTTTGCAGGCCTCTGAAGTACATTGTTTACTGCAGTATTTTGAGATTTCTTTCCATTCCTGTCTGCATAAGAAAATACTCTCATTTAAAATGTTCAGTGTAAAAGGGTCAGAGGTATGGTTTGTGCTGCTGTTGATTCATATCGTGTCAGACTGCCTGAGCAGACAAAGTCTTAGAAACAACACATACTGCGGCCTCCAATATGACAAAGTTGACTCGGCACCTCTCTAAAGCAGTTCTCACAAAAAACAAGAAGTGTGAACTTTATGAAAATTAAACTCCGAAGTGAAAGTAAATAATCATAGATAGATGGACGAAATATGTAATATAACCATGAAACTGATCACTAATCCAGCCTATTTTTAAACTCCGCTCACCATGAAACATTTTCTATGGCTTCTTTTCAATTTATTTCAGGCATTTCTATTTTCCATAACAGCTCATTCAGACCAGAGTCTCTGCCCAGCTGGTGTCCAGTGACAGACAAGGACTGGCATTGTGAAATAAAACCTTATTGGGGAGAAATCTGAATTAAAAACAGACTTTGGAAAAGTTTGAAATAAAAACTGCTGGAGTTGAACAGAAGAGGCCTGCAACAAGCTGCTGTGAGTGAGCTGAGAACATTTTATAGGATATTGTATTTATTCACTTTGACTGACCACATACAGGAGTGTGAGATGTATTGAGGGGCCGTTGTGTTTGACTGCAGTAGTTGCTGCTGGGTTTCACATGGACTGTATGATGGAACTTAAAAACTGTAGGAGTGTATGTCCTCTACAGGTAAGACTTGTAGAGGACATACACTCCTACAGTTTTTAAAATGAACGCTTTTAACAATGTCTTTAATTTTCAGGATTTGGAGGCTCCTCTTCACTGCGGTGAAGTTAATTTTAAGTTTGATATTCGACAGATGTTCACTGGACCCAGTGGCGTCTTCTCACTCAGTGTCCCCCAGTGTTGGCATTAGGAGGACGGTCAGCTCACATCCAAGAACCTCCTGCTCAGCTTCTTGGGGCTGACTGAGGGACCATCAAAAAGTTACTGCTTAATTGTTTATTTTTTTCATGCTGTCTTCACGATATAAGTACAATTTTGTCCTGTTTGTCCCGTTTAGTGGTGCATTTAGGTCACTGCCTCACCTTATATAGAAAACTACTGGGGAAATTTTTTTCTTTTAAAGGAGTTTGTCCAGTGTAGTGATATTTTCTGGTATTAATTTGGAGCCACTGTGTCGTATTACATGCAAGCTATTGAAAGAAAGTCATGAATTTTCCATCATTTAAAAAAAAAAAAACTATAAGAAGTACTGTAATTCATTATGAAGACATGTCGTGATAGATTTTGGTATTGATTTGGGGTCTCATCACATTGAATCATAAAAAAAAGAATGCATTTTTGATAAAAGATATTTAGAAAAAAGGATAGTGGAAGCACTAAAATCCAATATAAAGAGGTGTGTCCTTTGCTGCCTGTGTAGTAATGATTTCTGGAATTAATTTGGAGCCACGGGGTCACATTATATGGAAACTACTGAGAAAAAATGCCATTTTTGTTTATGTAAAATAAACTATATATTAGCAATTCTGCTACATGCAACATTCATGTATAATTTTCCCAACACAATTTGCAGTCAGGTCAGCATGAAATGAGGTTGTTTGTGTATCATTTGTGTGGCACCAGGTCCTGGAGGAGAGCTTGACCGTCCTCCTGCTGTCACCCCAGGGTGACACTGAGTGAGAGGAAGCCTGAGGGTCCAGACTGAATACCTGTCAATGATCCAACTTTAAACCCTAAAGTCACCACAGTAGAGAGCTGCATGAGCTTTCTAACTCCACCTTACTTGGAATCCAATAGTGTTTCTCCAAAAGCGGAGCTGTTGTGGGGTTTAATACTCTTAAGGTCTTAACAAACAATGTCTTTAATTTTCAGGGGTCAGAGCCTCCCCTCCATACGTCCCCTGCACTTTTAAATCTGCCCGGCCCGTCTGGCCTGCCTCCTTTGTTCCTCTCATATTGTTAGACGCATGCCATCTGCTCCATGTTATTATAGGCGGCTTTAGATTGAAACTTCAGCTGCTCCCTTTCGCCCACAACTGAGTCTCAGTCACTTCCTAAACACAGACAGACCGCATCTCCTTTAAACTTCAAGTGTGGGCACCTCCAGGTCTGGTTCAGTCTCATAAAGTCCCAAACTTTTATTTTATATGTTAACGTAACGGTGTATGGTTGCCTGGTGACGTCACTGTCCCAGCTCAGAGTCCAGTCTTTTTTTTTGGTTTTGTAGTGAGGAGACCTCACACAGGATGGTCCTCTCTCTCGGTCCGGACCGCAGCAAACGCCGCTCAGACTCCCGGTGCAGATGTCTCCGCCACATGTGAAAAGCCCACCTGGACTATGTTTCCAGGAGTGGCGGGGTTAAAGAGAGCCGACGATGAAAACGTGGACTCCGGAGCTGAAACTGCCGAGTGAGTCAACTCCTGTGTCTGCGTTAGCTCCAGGCTAACGTTAGCTAGTTAGCCAACTTTTTAGCCGTAGCCGCAATGGAAACTGATTTTATCCGAGATAGTAAGTTGTGAGAGGCGTGCTGACACTTAAAACTAGCAGCTTTTAGCACTTATTCATATGTATTCTTTACTTTTTATGTTGTTTTCTCATTAAGTGGCTTTTTACGGGTATGTTGGCTAATAACAGATAATGGGTTGTCATGGTGACCAGAGTGAAGGGGCAGGTTTCCAAACCAGCAACCGCAAGATGGAGACAGATTTTTGTCTTTGCTCCAGCCTGTTTTAAGTTAATAAAGAATGTGTCTGCAGAGTAATCACTCGTGTGCTCTCTCTTTGGTGCCATATGCAGATCTGACTGCAGCAGGATGTCATCGTCTGGGGGTAAGTATAGCTTCAGTCAGCCACAAGCCAAAGAGGAACCAGTGTACATGTAAGAAGTGTGCTAAAATATCAAGGCTTTTAATCAGTAATATGAGTCAAGCTCCAAAATCCTTAATCCTACACTTCCCATAATGCAATCTGATAGTTATTTAGGCTTTCCCTGCCTTGTAAAATGTCCACATGTCCTTCAAACCCCATGCCACCAATGTGTGATAATATCTTAACACTGAGATCTGTAGCTCTAGCTGATGATAATTATTATGCAGTAAAATGACTGTAAACAGTCTAGGAGAGCGAGGCTGCACTTTGTATTTGTGTTATGTGTTTTCCAAACACACTGCTCCAGGGTTTTGTTTTGGCACCAAAGTAAATATTAAAACTCAAAACACATTCTGGAGTTTGTGCATTGTGACTATTCATTTCCGAAGAAGCCAAAGAACTGTTTTGACAAGTTGAGTCATACTACCCATGACAAGGAAACTGATCGCGTCGTGTAAAATCAATAAGACTACCACTTTGAGTAACTCGACATCTTATATGGCTTCTGCTACAACATCTGTGCTGCTTGATTATAGCGTTTTTATTTTTGTACACTTACGAGGAGTGTGTGCGTGTGTGTGACTCCAGTTGAGCTCATGACCAGTCGGGTCCAGCAGCAGCGGCAGCAGCGGCTCCTGCTGATGAACCTGCATCTGCTGGCCAACCCTGGAGACTCCCTGCTGCTGCAGCACACGCTGGATCGCCTCCTTCGCTGGCTCTGCCCGAGTCTCCGCGTCTTCCATGTGTCAGAGAGGGCCTCCCCATTCAGAAGTTACACCCGCCTCTGTCCTGTGGCAGGTAAGGGCCTCTCTTACTTTGTGGTCTTTCATTTATTATATGTATTATTATTATATCTGGTTATACAGGGTCCCATGTCTTTCCTTGGCAGGGAAACAAATCACTGTTGTGCGTGCACACTTAATTTCACTGCACATTGTGTAAGTGTATTTTTTCTCTGTAAAAAAGGGAAAAATACAATTTCCATATGTGAGCAAGACAGGATTTTATACCATTTGAACAATCCTGTGAAATGTTCATTACTAAATCCAGCATTTATTCTGCAGATGGTGTAACCATGCCAACAAGCTTCTCTGTTAGAATTGCCCCTGTTGTTTTTTTGGTTGTTTTTTTTTTTTTTTTTAAGGCTGATTGAGAATAAATGTTTCAGGCTACCCTTCTCTGGCCATCACCTTCTTCCTCCATGAGGCATATGGAGAAGAGCGAATCCTCAAAGTGCTGGACTTCTTTCAGCGTCCACCTTGGCAGTACCACCACACAGAGAGCTGCGGCAGACGAACTGGAGGGATCCACATTACCTCCAGCAGCTCCTCAGCCAATCCCCTGCTGCGGCCCTACCTCCTGCCCAGCAGAGACTTCTACAGTTTGGGTGCAGGGATGCCCGTGTGGGGGGTTCGACCGGTGCACTGTGGAGGAGAGATATTACGTGTGACACTGTACAGTGGATATGACAACTATGAGGATGCAGTGCGTCTCTATGAGACAGTGCTGCAGCGACAGGCAGAGGAGCAGAAGACAGGCTTCTGCTGGTTCACTCTCCACACTGGTACCTCTTTTACATTTTTCAGTGTTTCTTAGATTTTTTAAATTATATATTGTAAAGCGATGAAAATGTAATGTACCCACTTTGAAAGTCCAGTTTTAAGGCTTAGCTTTTTTATTGTAGTAAGAGGGAAAGCAAATAGGCAGTGAGGTGGCATAAAATTCTATGTTTCCAATGCACATCTATTTGTTTTACAAAATATATTTGTTTCTATTGACATTATCATTACAACATAAACAGATATGTATTATTCAAAATATCAGTTGTATTTTGGTAGAATATCGCAAAACAAATGAACCAAAATTAAGTCAAATAATGTCTTTTTTACTTATTTAAAAAAGACTTTCCTGTCTGTCCTGTATTTTTCCCTGTTACTCTCAGAGCCTGGGCTGTGCCTGCAACTGGCTTTAAAACAGTTGTCACCAGGGGTTCGGGTGGAGCCATGCAGCTCTGCCGTGCTGCAGTTTAGTGTGGAAGAAATTGGCCAGCTGGTCCCACTGCTGCCCAATCCCTGTACCCCCATCAGCACTACACGCTGGCAGACAGAAGACCTGGATGGCAACAAGGTTCTCTTCCAGGTAGGTTCAGCTTAAAATCCCTCCGTGAGCAAGCAATAGGTCGACAGTGGCAACGAAAAACTCCCCTTTAACTGGAAAAAACCTCAGAAAGATACCAGCTCGGAAGTGGGCGGCTTTCTGTCGGGGTCTGTGTTGGGTTTGGGTGGGAGACGGTGGGTGGGGGGATGGACAACAAGCAGCAACCATAATAACAATATTAACAATAGATCCACAGAAGCCAGAGAACTGCAGCTAGACATAAGACATAAAGCTCTGGGCAAGATACCAACTTGGTCACAAACATTAAAGGGACATGAAGCATACAGATGGCTTTGTAGTTGAGAAGAAGGATTTTAAACTCTATTATACAGCCAGTGCAGACAAGCTAGTATGGGAGAAATATGATCTGTTCCCCTAGTTCTCGTTAGTATACATGCAGCATTATTCTGGACCACCTGCAGCAACAGTCTTTACAGACTTGTTGGGGCAGCCTAATGATAAAGAATTGTAATTATCCAGCTTGGAAGTGACAAATGCATGGACTAGTATTTCTGCATTATTCTGAGACAGGATGGGCCTTATTTTGGCAATGTTATGCAGGTGAAAAAAAGCAGTTCTCTAAATTTAATGGACATATCATGATCAGATTCCTTACAGTGGTGCTGGAGGCCAGAGTAATGCCATCCAGTAGTAGCTATATTGTTAGAAAATGTCTCTCTACAGTGTTTAGGTCCAAGCACAATAACTTCAGTTTTGTCTGAGTTTAGCAGCAGAAAACTGCTGGACTTTATGTTCTGAAGGCAGGCTCAGAGTTTAGAGTCAATTGTTACTTAACTATTCCCCCACTCTTTGTTTAATGTGTTATGGAAGAAAAACCTCTCCTTGATATATGTCGGGTCTGTCATGAGGTCTGTCATACATCAGTGGTTGCATCAGTCTGAAGCAGCCCTTCGTTAAACTGCAAACACACAGCAGTCTCCTCGAAGCTTTAGTCTGTAATCATCTCAAAACACAGAGTCCAAAGAGCAGGATCATTGTTCATTGTCGTGATAAAATGTGATTTGTAGAACACGAAATCTCGCACTCAATATGTAGCCGGCCAAGGCATATATAAGACAAAATAATTTTCAATGCAAATCACATTTTGTCCCCAGATGTTGGCCAAACACTTCACAGTAAATATAATCTTAAAAACATGTTGTGTTGTTTGAGAAAAATAGAAAACCTGTTTAGATGTAAAGTTTGTAGAAACAGAGAAATAATACTTTGTCCAAATACTTTTGTAGAGGAAATGTTACAAGATCAATGTGAGGAAATTCATATTTTGACTGAATTTATAATGGTAATGGTGAACCAATTCAGGTACGTTGTTGTTTTAGAGGATTTTCAATAATCGTCTTTGTCCAAATACAATTAAGTGCCAAGTGATAAAGAGCAGAGCAGGTTGGCTGGAAAACTCATGATATATGAGTGGCTGCTTTTGTTCCTTGTATATCAAATTGTATTGATTTGTGCCGCAACTCAGCAAAAGTTCAACACTATAAATTCTTCATTCTCCTGTGACAATGAAATCATTTAGAGAACTGGCTCAAAGCTGTCACAGTAGCCATATGTTAGATGCGTGTATGTTAATTCTGTCAAAGTTACTTAACATGCTTAAATCTCTCTAGTCCTGGTGTAAATCATAATCCCGCTCCTCCTGTCCTTCTGTGCCGCAGGTGAAAACCCCAGCTCAACCTCAGCGGCCTCTGACCTGTGCTTTCCCCCTGACCTGCCCCAGCGTGTCCCCTCGAGGAATGCAGCTCAGGAACTCAGCGCAGGGCCACAGCCTGTCGCCGTGCAGCCTCACAACACCTCCGCCCCGGCACATGCACAAGCAGGGTAAGTACACAGAGTGAAAACTGTGTTCACAGGGTTTAAGATTCTGTGCTCAGCTGTATCTGCCGTTTGATAAATCTGCTGCATATATAAGTCGGCACTTTCCAGATATTCATGAAGAGAAGACTCTGTGCTGGCAGTGAGACAGATCTCTAGCTAACAACAAGTGCCACTGAATCACGTAGAATGATTTGACTCAGCTCATGACAGGATTGTTTTTTAATTTCCCACTGCTCACAGATTACCAGGGTATAAAATTATTGTTTTCATGTAGGAGGCTTATTGTAACCGTAATCACTGTAATGAATCAGAGGGATGGAAAGTTTGCCAAATAAGTGTTAAGACCTAAAAGGTGTCCTGTGGAGTTTTTGATCTCTAGTTGCATTATGGAACACTTTTTTATTGAGAAGGTCCTTGTTGCGTTTGTCTTATGCGCATTCGTTACACACTTTCCTGCCAGTGGTTTTACATTATTCCACTGTTCGCACTAATAAATGCAGCAGTGTGCATACAAAGGCAGGGAAGCAGAAGAAGACTGCTGGCAACTGGACATGAATTTAAAATACTCAAATACTCAAAATGTACTAAGACTTAAAATCCTGAGGAAGGAAATGTACTCTACTCAATTGTTAGACCTCAATGATGCGCTCAGTGTGTTACACTGAATGTAATATAGCTTTTGTTGGTGTACAAGTAAACCTTAATATTTAAGATGGATTACATTTGGAATATTTTAACTGGACATTTAACGACATTAATGTGCAGCTTGTTGAAATGTATCAGAGTTTTCTGCAGTGGGTTTTCAGGTCTCAGCTGTTTTATTTTTTTATTTGAGAAAGTCACAAGTTTGTATTGAAAACCGTTGAAGGCCATCCATAGTGATATATTTTACAACGAATAACTTCTTTTTTAATTAAAAGAATACCAAGAAATGATAAAAGCATCAGTCTTATCCTGTAACGCCATCTGCATATTATCTGACCCCAACCTCCCAAAACAGTCACTTTATTATGCAGAGACATTTGAGTATAGTACAATAGCAAGCATTTGTAATTGCAGATTTTGTGACTGTGCTTCACGTGTTTATGGCTGTCGTTAGGCCACAGACCGCGCAGTGACCCTGTCGCGGAGAAGCTCCATGGCGGAGGTGGTGGAGCAGAGAGCCTGGGATCAGGAAGCTGGTGCAGCACCCCTCCAGGCAGCTCCTGTTACTCATCCCAGCGCAGCAGCCCTGCACTTCCCTCGACCACCAGTCACCCCGACTCTCCTCTCCGCCCCTCCATCACCCGTTCTCTCTCCCATCTCCTTTTGGAAGAGGACGAGGAGGAGCCAGAGACCAACGTAGACACAGGAGTACCCGTCTCACCTCGCTCTGACACAGCAGTCAAAACAATTGTTCGCTCTTCCTCCATGGACCTTTTGATGACTCTCCGCTCTGAGAGACCTGCAGCTGTTGGGGCTTCAGCTGGTGAGGCTCCAGCCAAGGAGCCAACTGAATGTCTGCCCCGGACACACATACACCCTCAGAGCCCCTCCAAAATGTGGGGCTCGGCTGGGTGTGCAAATGCAGCCAGGAATGGCTGTGGTAGCAGGACTGTGGCGGCAGGACAAAGCCCATCTAAAGGTCTCATAATGGAAAACAGGACTACTGCTGAGCTGCTGTCAACATGCACAAACAACGAGGAACCAGTCGACGAGTTCTTCATCTAAGTTCCTGCCACTGTGCCACATCCATGGTAACAATCACAGTGCAATGACAAAGGAAAAGAGGTTGGAAAGAAGAGAAGTCATGTGGGAGGACACGGCGGTGCAGTCTGACAAGAGAGCATTGCTCTGAAATACAGAAACCAGCTACAGGTGACCCTTCACACTCATAAGTGACTCTGTCTAAATTCTCTTCTTCTTGTCGCATAAATTTGCTACACAGCATCAGAATAATTGTCCAGCTCTGACAGACCTGCCAAGGTACAAGGTGAGTGATATTTTAAGACTGTGCAGGTAGTAATAATATTGTTGAATGTCTGAATTACTTTTATTTGTAGATCCAACTAATGATTTGTGCAGCTATTGTGCTAAAATGTAGCCCTGTGAATAGCAAAACACAAAGGAAATGTTCTAAGTGTTACTGTCAGGGTAATAGTGCCAGTGTAGGACTCTATTTAATTACTGTGCTAGGAAAGTCATGTGTTATGTTTTTGATGAAGGTGATCTCAGTGTGAAGTCGCTGTTTGATCGTGATTAGAAATCTGACTCAGTCCGATTGCTCCGATTGTCTGTGTTACAGTTCTGAAACAAGGCTTTACATAGTAAAAGTACAGCCTAGAGGGTTATGATTAGATTTTGTATGAATGCACAAACAATCCTTGCTCTAGTATTCGTGTGTTAAATGGGATGGACTGGACCGAGTCACATTACTGTATGGAGGATTGAATTTTCTTACTTAATTATTTTCATCCTCAGATAGTCCAGATTGAACAGGATTTTTTTTACTAGTACTTAGAGATCATTTGGACTTAACTTAATATTGTGTGTAATATACATTATTAATATAAACCTGAACATTAGCATATAAGGTGTCTCAAACAGCCCAAATGTGTCCTGACAACTCAGAAATGTTACCTGAGCACAGTAAGCTGAGGAGTCAGCAGACAGATAACTCATCTACTGGACTCATCATGTACAACAGATGATCACCATAAGATAATAATGTGTTCGGTGAGAAAAGAAAAAGGTCGACACTCGTCTCTTCTATATCACTTGTTACTTTGCATCATCTCCTCAATTGTGGCCACAGACCTTCTAAATGTAACCCACTAACAGATCGACCTGTGTCTGCCATTCACTTGTACATTATTGTCATTGTGTGATCTAATGCATATAATTTAAGGTTGTACAGTATGAGCTGCTCCTGTTGGTCAGCAGGGCAGCTCGGAGGGATGAATGTGTTTAACTGTTTACTGAAACAAAGGTTTAGTATTAAAAGATACATGAACAAAACAGCTTTCTGTTGTGGTCAGATTACAACAGAGACATTACGGCACGACAGAAATCTTAATCCTATACCAACGTTGTCAAACTCCTGTTTGGGGCCGTCAGTCACAAACCAGACAGAATTTCATTTTAGCTGAATGAGAAAATATTCATGTGCAAATCCTTTTCACAGTGAATCATTGTTCCTCTGCAGCTGTTCCTCAAAATGCAAAAACATCTCAGATGTGAATCAGAATATACAGTGGGGCAAAAAAGTATTTAGTCAGCCACCAATTGTGCAAGTTCTCCCACTTAAAAAGATGAGAGAGGCCTGTAATTTTCATCATAGGTACACTTCAACTATGAGAGACAGAATGGGGGGAAAGAATCCAGGAAATCACATTGTAGGATTTTTAATGAATTAATTGGTAAATTCCTCAGTAAAATAAGTATTTGGTCACCTACAAACAAGCAAGATTTCTGGCTCTCACAGCCCTGTAACTTCTTCTTTAAGAGGCTCCTCTGTCCTCCACTCGTTACCTGTATTAATGGCACTTTTTGAACTCATTATCAGTATAAAAGACACCTGTCCACAACCTCAAACAGTCACACTCCAAACTCCATTCTGTCTCTCATAGTTGAAGTGTACCTATGATGAAAATTACAGGCCTCTCTCATCTTTTTAAGTGGGAGAACTTGCACAATTGGTGGCTGACTAAATACTTTTTTGCCCCACTGTAACTCCATATAATGCTGAGCACCCTGGGTAGCTCAAGTAGTGAAGCACTGCACAGAGACTCTACTATAGCAGGTAATCAGGAGGGAACACACAATCACAGTCCCAAATAGTAACAGTTGTTTATACAATATGTTACATACGTTAGTGACGGTGCAAATGAGATGGAAAAACATATTGTGGTTTCTATGTCAGTGTGCAAATAGTACTGTGAGAAGAAAGGTTTTAAAAGCATAGTTTGTTCTGCTCACTGAAGAGTGCACAGTCCTACATCATATAAACTGCATTCATGAGGCTATAATTGCACATTTACACACAGTAATATAAATTGTTCTGTAGTTTAAATACAATGTGCTTCATGTATAAACCAAGTGGTTTCATTTTTGTTAAATCCCTTCATGGCTTGACTCTGTTGAGCTAAGCTCCCTTTGTAACATAAAAACTGAGTGTGGGTTTAGACTGAGCAGTTTAACGTTATAGCACCCATATATACAGTACACATCAACAAATTGCACTTAATGTAAAGCTCACAGCTCCCTCTGCTGGTCAAAGGATGTTGTTGCTCTGAGGAGCGTTGCTGCAACCAGTCCAGCTCAGATCCTTGGCCCACTGGCCCTCTCTGGTCACTCTCACCTTGACAGGGTCAAATCTCCAGAACCGCTGTTCTCTGAACAGGTAGAGGCGTCCGTCTGGACGGGTCAGAGCTCCATTGGTCCCCTCTGGCACGCCAGTCCAGTCTGTCAGCCTGCGGGGGTAGTAGGGCTCTTGGCGCAGGGTTTTGAGGTTAAGCACAGAGTAGCGGGAGCCCTTGAAGAGGACCATGTGACCCAGAGGGGCGTAGTAGAAGGCACAGTCGGGGTGGCGAGGCAGCCCCGAGTCACTGCTCCTCCTGGGGAAGCCGGGGTCCAGCACGCTCCCCGTGTAGCGCCACATCCGCTTCCCTGCACGCCACGAGACAAGGAGGGAAGCATGAAGACACAAATAACAATATTACACATTGAACTTCAAGATGTTATTTTTTTGCAGGAAAAAATTACAAATTCATCCAGTAATTAAACGTTTTATCATAAATCATGACATGAACTCACTTGGACACTTCATTGTTGAAAATGTTAAAAAACATTTAAATGAACATTTTTTTAATTCTAATATCAAAATACAGAAATCTAACAAGCTGTGCCCTTTAAAAACAACATTTGCAAAAGACAGTAAGGACTTTCATCTTGCACACTGAGCCTCCGAATAAATAAATAAATGTTTTGAGGTTCAGCGTCTTGATGAAATGCAACCTGCTACTGTTGACAGCCAAGTGTCAAAAGTGCAGTAAGAGGTGGAGATGATCTACAGATAAATAATGTCTCAGTACAGCGTCTGCATTCTGCATAAAAATGTTCTGCATTTATCAGATGAGTGAATCGAGAGAACGCCGTCAGGTTTTTTTTTGGCCATTAACAGGAGAGTTAAACTTGGCAATAACACCACACAAGTTATGAGCCTTTAGCACAAAAGTGAAGCTGCTTTAAAACAGCTGAGGCTTCAGGGCAGCGCAGTCTTTAAATAGCACTTTCCTTTTTAAAGGGCACAATTGAGTCTATTTTGGGGGCTTTAACAGATATGTGAAGTTAGGCAGCAGGTCAGGGAATGTCTTTAAATGGAAGTGTGAGGAGCATTAATTGGCTCAGTGGAGCGGCACCTTTGAAAAAATACCACTTGGAGTCCGGCGGGGAGAAGGCAGCAGCCTCGATGGCCGGAGGGAGGTCAGACCAGCGCTGACGGAGCGACAGCGGGCTGCTCACACTGCCATCAGCCGATACTGTCCAGTACACACTGCCCCGAAACACCAGCACTGTCTCATTCTGGTCTGGACACACACACACACACACACACACACACACACACACACACAGAGAAAAGAAAAATAAACACATTATCCTCTTTTTCCTGTTTTGTTTCATTTCATATATAACTATAATACAGCTTTGTCCACATGTTTCAGAAATATAGAGATGATAATGTGATTCTTCTTTGTTTCTACAAGATTTGATTTGATTTTCTGAAGCCACACCAGTAACCACAGTTATGAAGGATGTGGCTGATTGATATTCTCCAGTCGTCCTCACCCATGGTGATGGCATCAAAGACACCCTGGCAGTAGAGGGGCAGCCCTGTGGTCTGATGCCCGCTGTTCAGCTCTGTGAACTCCCACTCCTGCAGCGCTGCGTGCAGAACCTGGCCGGGCAGCCTCAACAGGCGGTCGCCCGATGGCTTACCTGGGGGCGAAAACAGAGCAGTGAACTAAAGGCCACGAGACAAGACCGCGAGAGATGAATCCACTTACTGTCACGACCAGTCTGAGCAAGTTGTCAGTCCACCTGCACTGAGCTTCCTCAGTGCTTTGCTTATGGGGAGATGATTATTTAAAACCCTCAGTGACTAAACAAAGCTGTGAGGACAGACAGAGCGTTGCAGAGTGAAGTCTAATCTACCAGGAACACCAAAAGCAATTTAAGTATTTTCTAAACTGGACAACATGGGAACAGATGGAGAGACAAAGAGCGGCGGCTTGTCCTGAAACATGACTTGGATGATGTTAACATATAAATAGTCCCTTCCAGGATGTGGCTGGGTTGATGTATACTGATGGATGACATTATATTGCACAGGAAATAAACAAAGGGCTCTAGATAGAGCGCACAGTGGAACCTTAAACAAATAGCACTAAAAGAAAGGAGCCCACTTACTCCTGTTTTTTTGTCTGTACAGACTAATAGTGCAGATTCCTGACGCATGAGAACAGAAAGAGTGAAGGAAGAATCAAAGCGGAACGAAGGGAAAAGCCTAACACACACCGAAAACTTAAGACTAAATGATGGTGCTTTAGACATGATTACAGCCATTTTGTTTGCAAGGAGCTGAACAAACATTTGTGTAGGGGGTGGATAAAATCAGCACACCCAAGAACAGGAGGAAGACAGCAGGAAAAACAGACATACACACCACAGTGGATAACACATGGACAACTGTGTGTGTGCAGTGTTGTAAGATAAGGGCTAGATGTCTGACTGACTTTTAACAGCGGCGGAAGAAGTATTCAGATATTTCACTTAAGGAAAAGTATCACAATGTATGTATACTTCAGTATTATTATCAAAATGTACTTCAAGTATTAAAAGCATTATTATTTTGTTGCGTTAGCACCACTTGAGGTACTTGAGTACTCCCATTTCATGCCATTCTTCTAATGCATCTGTATTTTAAACAACAACTGACAACCTTTGATGCTTTAAGTGTATTTTGCTAATAAACACTTTTACTTAAATAACTTTCTCAATGCAGGATATGTAATTCATTTGTTTTTTTTACACTATGGTACTATTATTACTTTCACACACTGTACACACACTGTCTTCTAAAGGCAGAATTACCACAAGCGTGTTCTTGAATAGAAGATGCTTCGAAGGTTTTCATGTTTCCTGTCACGGAGCGATCACAGCTCTGAAGACTGACATATTCAGGCTGCCTCACATCTGCTTTTTATCAGATCATAATGCCAACACCAGGAGTGGTTCACACACACACACACACCCAGATATACACACTCTGTGTCTGTGTCTTAAAGCAGATGTAGCGTTTTCACAGCGCCGGCAGTCCTGTCAGTTGTGGTTCTTGTCTGTGTCTGTTTCTGGAGCTGCTTGACATTTACGTGGGAGCAGCTGCAGCGTGCAGGGAGCACCGCCACAGGGTGGGAATCAGGTTGATAAGCAGACATGAAATACACATGTTGTACTTGTGTGCAGACTAAAGAATCCTGAATATGTTTTTGTGAAGCAGCACAACAAAGTTAATTAAGTGTCTTTTCACTTCTTTACATACTGATTAGCAAACTTTCCCAGGTTCAGCTTTCGACGTAAAAGCCACACAACACAAGCAACTCCGTGACTAATCATCTGTTCTAATTGCTGCTCATTAGTGGCTATTCATTTAATGGTAGCATCCATGGTCACATAATAAATCAAAGTGGCATTAATTGTTGTGGTCACTGAGTGTAACTGAGCTGAAAACGAAAGCGTGTCTCCAAGCAGGGTCTTGGCTTAGAGACAGCTAGTGGGTTTGTTTGTTTTTTTAAATCCAGAGTGAATAAAGAAAGGCCCTGAGGAGAAAAGACATGGCAAATACCATTTTGGGTAGCCGAGGCCAGAATATTTCCAGAGGCAGAGCAGACATTACACAGAAAAGCCTGCAAGCTTGTGTTGAGCTGAATCTCAAGTTCAGAGTTGAATCATCCTGCAGCCATGCAGACATTCCTGCAGAAAGCTGTCTTCCTTTGCAGCTCTCGTTCGCCTCGTTTCGGGGTCACAGTGGGGAAAAGTAACTCGCTGCATCCTCACCATCTTATGCATGCTGAGTACCACATCACCACAGAGGAGGGTCAAACAGTCAGAGTTCTGGTGCAAACGAAAACAAGTCAGTCAGACGTCTTCTTGCGCAAAATGCTGCCGTGAAATCAGCAGAAAGAGCAGAAGCAATAAGAGACGTCTGCACATGTGGAAACCTGCCTCACACATGCCAGGAGGGACGACGCACTCATGGTAAACAGAAACTATTATATTTGTCACATGGGGAACGCTCCCACACTCCGCAACAACCCCGGCAATCTACCGACTCCCAGGTAAACACCGAGAGGCCGGATAATAATAACACACCAACAGGCCGCTGAGCGTGTGCAAACCTTTTCTATTTTGACGCTCACACCACCTCTGCTGCCCTCAGCCCAAACCCATTTCTCCCAGCAGCGAAGTGGCCACAGAGCTGAAACCAAGATAAGCTCCACTAAAAGCCATAGAGAGGATGTTGTTTTAGCTCTTTGTCACCAAGATTTGATGCGTTTCCATGTTTTCCAACAGTGCAAGACAACTAAGCTTTCTGGATCCCCTGCAAATCTCATTTTAAGGCCTTTTATTTTATTTTTTTTTGCCCCTTCAGGGCTGCCTCTCTGGCCTTTCCACAGCTCAGAGCCACGACTCCTGATTAAATGGGCAGCAGAGCAAAAATGACTCTACTTGTCAAAAATGACTAACTTGAGTTTCCTAAAAAAAAAAAAAACAGCCAGGTTTCTCTACAAGTCAGTAAATCATGTAATCAGTTCTCACAGTCTGCTTCACCATCTTTCCCTCGGCCGTCCTGAGGCCAGACGGTGAGACATTTATCATCCGTCCACTAAAGTGCGTCAGACTTTAAACCTGAGGGAGAAGGTGGTAAAAATATCTGTGTGTGTTCAGTGAAGGTGCTACGTTTAACACTCCCCCCCTGACCTCGGGACCACACACACTTTCCACTTCACGAAAGACAACATTTCCCTTGAGTAGCTGCTTCATTTGGTGCCCTTGTTCGCACAACACGAGTTTGCAACAACAAGCCCGCAGACAGGATCTGCAGGGTTGAGTGGATCACCATAAAAAAGTAGTGCCATCTCACCGTACAGCTGTTGCACCGCGATGATGTCATCCCAGCTCAGCACCAGGCTGCGGCCGAGCTTCCTGTAGTACGGCGACATCAGGGCGTGGCGGACGGGGGAGTGCTCCAGTCCCAGAGTGTGTCCGATCTCGTGGGCGGTCACCATGAACAGGTTGTGTCCCTTGTGTCCGTTCAGCGTCCACCTCTCCGCCATGTCGAAGTGGGCCTCCCCCCGGCGGGGCAGGAAGGCGTGAGCCAGAGTTCCCCCTGAGGGTCAAAGTCACCTCACAGTCACATCAGACCGAGATGAGGTTAAACAGTCCTGTGTTGTACAGTCACACCTGCAAATTGTAGCATATTTAAAAGTAACCGCTCAGTTGCTGATTGGTTGGTTTATTTTGATTTCGTGTCCTCTGAGGATTAACTCCTCACATTTTAACATTTTAAATTCTATTCTACTTTCATTTCATCTTCCATTTAATTATTTTTAAAACCTATTTAAATGTTCTGTTATGTTACCTGGTGTTTCTTTCTGTCGCACTTTTAATAACAATCTGAGCCTATAAGTGGCAAAAACAAGCTCTATTAGCGGTTGTACTTTGACTGGCTGCTCCAAAGGATTACATTACAGCCACTGCAGCTCGTTTGCAGCCCATCTGCTGCTGCCAGCGGAGGTGATCTACTGGACCAATCCCAACACTCTTTTGTACCTGCCAGTCATTTCAAACCCAAAATATGTAAATGTGAGGCTTGGATTTAAAAATAATTATCCTTTGGGGTCACATTCTGGAAACCAGACTATTTTACCCGCCACAATGAGAGTGAGAAAGCTTTGTAATACAGTGAGTGACAACAACTGTGGACTGCCTCCGGTTGTGGCCCAAATCCAGTGTTTCCTGCAGGAGACCACACATCCATCCACACATTAGCCTGATAAGTTAGCATGGTGTTTACAAGTCCTGTAACCTCTTGTTATTGTGTAAATCAGGTTGGTGCAGAGTGTGTAATCAAACCATCATCTTAATCTGGTTTATTCCCAGTAATCTGGTTACTGTGTGCACATAAACAGAAGAACTTGTTAAGGTCTATTTATAAAAGAAACTGGGATCAAGACCTCTTTTGCAAGAGAGACCTGAGAACAAATTACAGACACACGGCCATAACACAAAACAACCATCACACACAGTCTAATTAAAACAACGGATAGATCAGAGGATGTGTTGAATCTCTGTGTGGTCGTCCCTGACCTGGTCCGTCGAAGGCATTGCTGGCCCCGTCGTTGTGGTCTCCCTCGTAAAAAGCCAGCCGGATGTCCGCGGGACCTCCAGGGGCCTCCTGGAACACCAGGCCCGACACGTTGCTCCACAGCTGGAAGGCAGCGCGCACCGCCAGCCGCATGGAGCCCAGAGACAGGTGGCGAGGCCAGTTCACAATCTGGTAGGTCAGATGGCGTTTGTACCACTTCTCAGCTAGAGGGCAGAGAGAGAGAGAAGAACAGAGGTATGAGACACACCCAGTCATATTCAAATATTCATGTATAAAAGACAAATGAGTTAGAGTTGAATATTTGAACTGCATGAGAGACTCTCCTCCATTCCAGTGGAGAGAAAATGGGACTACAATGAAACAAAGTACGATTTAATACATTCATGATGCTGATTTTGCACTGCAGTGAACACACTGTATGCAGTTTAACATTTGATGGAATTATTACATTTCCCTTGCAATGCCACCATACCAGAAAGGGCAGTAAGATGTTAGCTGGCACTGGATTGATTACAAAAGCAGAAGTGGAGGCACTAGTCCGTAAAACCGTGTGGCGTGTTGACAAAAATGTTAATAAAACACAGACAGCCCGGCCTCCTCTAGCCGGGTTCTACCATCTGCTCAGGTTAGCTGGCCTGATACACAGATGGAAATAAACTGCACATGAATTCAAGGTTCATTTGTTATCTCAGACTATCAAAACGTATCTATGGCAACGGAAGCATTAGTGAACCAACTTTGAAATAATGTTATCAACTTGAGAATAGTTTCACCTTCCTTCTACACCTCCGTGTGGCTCAGTCACTTCCTGATTAGAGGACCTGATGGCGCACACTTGTTTTCACTGACTGAGCAGACAAATGCTAAAGTGCTATTTGACACATTAAAGGATCTGTCTGGTGATATTCTTTATGTAAAAAGACCCAAACCAACAACGACTCGTTCCAACTACACTGAGGATTTTCTCTGTTCATTTAAAAACACACACTATTGAGTGTTGTTTTCCTTGATTACAATGAACATGTAGTTTATTTTGACTCTACATTAGATACACTGTCCTGCTGCCATGAACGTTCACCAACACACCAAATCCCTGCCTGAAAATAGTCCTCACTAAATGCACAGTTTACTCATGTTTGAGTGATGTTTGCTAAAAACTATCGAAATTATTCTTCCTTAAAGAATGAATGTGCTTGGTGCAAACTCCTGTTACTGAGAACACATCTGAATAAGTCCTTTGCACAAATTCATACAGGCCCCACACTGAGGCCATCGTACATCCATCCAACTCATCTGGCTGTTCTCTGTTTGTTTGTATGCAAACTTCACTTGAATTCATGCCTGGTATTTCTATTAGCTTCGTTATATACCGGTATTTTTTCCACAAACTATTTACACTACCATTTCCTACTGCAGTGGCTATCTACACTACTCACAAAAAGGTAGGGATATTCGACTTCCAGGTGAAATATATGGAAAATGTAAAAAGTGAATGCTACAGTGATATTATATCATGAAAGTAGGGCATTTAAGTAGAAGCATGCAATGGTAATTTCTTCATCTTAAACAATTTATTGAAAGAAAATCTAACAACAGTGGTAGGTAAACCACAACAAAACAATTTCAGTGTCTCAATAAATTGGGATGTGGCCAAAGGACGTCCACTCCTCTCCTTTCTGTGACTCTTCCAGTCTCTGTATCTCTGTTACAACCTCCTGATGACACTCTGTGACCCTCTAAGCTCAGTGAACACCTCCGTCTGAGGACTTCCTGTTTGAAGCCTCCAGTGTTGAGGTGCTGCTGATCAATTGTTAGGTGTCGTCTTGGTCTCATGATGTCAGAATGTGAACAGCATGATGAGGAGGACTGTTTAAATACCAATTCTAACTGAAGCAGGAAATGTATTGGTGGATTCATGGATCAAACCTGTTGTGAATTTTGCTGTTAAGCTTCTTGTTAGAGAACAGCAACTTGTGCAAAAAGTACTGAAACACTGAACAGTTGGACATGTGCATTCAAAAGTTTAGAGAAGGTCACATTAAGTTCACCTGGAAAGGTGAGAATGTATTTTAGGTTCATCCTGAAATTTCACCCAAAAGCCAAATATCCCTAACTTTTTGTGAGTAGTGTATTTACATCTTGCATACCTGTATTATAAAAGCGGATGCCAGATATTCCATGTTTTGAAGTAGAGCCTCTCCACATCTAACAGTCAGAGCCAAAATGATAGGATGTTAACCATGTTAGCTCCCAGCTGGCTAAACTAACAAGCACTCTGAGTACATGCTCGACTAAACAATTTACTTCAACACGTGTCTGTGGTTTTTCATCTTAGACGTAATTACATGTGTCGCAAACTTCACAATCTCACATTTGTACGGGCATCGAGAAAAAGGGGGGGGGGGTGGTTCAACAGTTCTTTAATTTACAAAACCCTAATCTCTTCATATATATATAAATATATACACACACACACAGGATTACACAATGTAGCAATCTGGAGACAAAGTAAACATAACAGCAAACACACACAAGCTCTCAGGCACACAGCACACATTCACAACAAGCAGACAGGAAACCATCAGGAGATAATATGAACCTTAAGGGACGAGGCAGCTGGACGCTGGCTCTGATTGTTCAAGTCCAAGAGTGGACAGAGCTGGTGAACACATTTTAAACAACATAAGAGGAACTTTAAGAAGGAGAATATTTCTTGACAGAAGGCTGAGGCTAAAAAAATGCTACCTATTTCCATATAGTTTATATCCTGGTCTTAAGGTTTGAGTCCTTCTGACGCACAGATGAAAAGTGAAGCAACTGCAAAGGTGCAGCGGTGATTACTCCAACACAAAAGTATCCGTATTTGTATTGTACTTGCAAAGGTTAGACACAGCATTAGTGCTAGAATCAGATCTAAGCCTTGGTAGTGGGTCATGCACTTCAGGTGACTTGCCACAAAAGATCTAAAAACTACACATACTTTCACATTTGAGGCTTAACTGCAAAGTGGCAACATAACTCAAGCACACTCACAGTTGTCAAAATATTTAAAGATGCGATCGATGTATGTTTGCCCTGACGTGGAGGCCAAATGCGAGTGGGAGGTCTGCACATACACCCTGGTGCTCAATCATACACAGCGTGCTGAGGCGGTCGGGTTTGAGAACGCCGAGTTACTTCGATGCCATTTGCGCTCAGTTGACTCACACACAGCAGAGGGGCTTGTGGAAGATGTGAGTGATAAACAAGAGCTATGCACTACATACTGTGAATTGCCATGAGAGCTCAACAGCACCCCAGAGAAAGGAAAATATGTGGATATCTGGAGCCATTAAGACGTGGGTTTGGCAATGACATCAGTGTGCCTTTCTGCTTGTGTAAACACACAAACAGAGATTGTGGTACAGCAGCAACTCAACACAAATGTCTGCATGGAGTTGAGTTGTGTAAGATTGAGCCATAGCATTTTTATTATTTGCAATAATTGAGAGAAATATTGGATAGCGAGGGAGGAAGCAGCAGGACCTTGAACACTACGACTGTATGGGGAGTGAATAACAGTCAATCCATTGGTTTACATACAAGAAAGAAAAAAACTATGTAAGAATTGGCCCTCACTGCCATTACAGCCTGCACTTTCCTTTTAAAAGTCTGATTTTTACACACAATTTGATACGTGATCTCCTTCTCAGTAAGTCCGAACCTGCCGTCTGAGGGACGTTACACACACTCCTTAGCCCTCCCGACCCAGCTTCATTTCTCGCTCCCAGATAAACTATAAGCATCAGGCCTGTTGCCACATGATGTGTGTAGATCAGCAGAGCTCAGGCGCCTTCTCTCCGTCCCAGACCGCCGCCGAGTAAGGGGTCCCCGAGGACGGCAGAGAAGCCAGGAAGTCAGATACACGAGACATTCCCCGACTTCCCTTATGGAAGCAATTACCACGATGCCCTGTATAGCGGCAGTGTGGGGAGGGTGGGTTATCACAGACATTAGGAAGTGACTCAGATCATCTGATAGTCAAAGTTATTGTTTGTGGAGGTGCAGAGAGATTTTGTTTATCACTGGTGTCAACTTGGAGGCTGCTGGTAGAGCTAAAGGAGAAGTCGGGGGATCCTAAAAGGATTTATCCTCCGGGGACCATGAATGTCTGTACACAATAGAGTGCCAATCCATCCGGTAGATACTGATGCTTTTCGGTCTGGACCAAAGTGGTGAACTGACCTGACCGACACACGGTTTGTTTCGTCCAGCCAATAGTGTAAAAGCTGTATAATTATATGGAGCAGAGAAAGGCAGCAAATCAAGCTGACATTTTCACTTTAAAAATCAAAATTAATTAATTAAATAATGTAAAACTGGTGTTCGCTGTTGACGCTGCAAAATGGCAACAAAGTGGTTAACAGTTTCCAGGGCAGGGCACAGATTCATAAGTGCACACCTCTGAAAAGTACACAAACACACACACCTATTGCTATGAGAGCGCTTATCTTGGACGAGGGTGGGTGGAATGTCAGCTCTGTAAATATCAGTGGGAACGAACATCAGATTCAACCACGAGTCAAGGTCTGTTTTCGGTTTCCAGGAAGCTCCGAGGAGGCCATGCTCACACAAAATGAAATCACATCACACCACAGCTGAGAGTCGATAAACACTCTGACTCATGTGCACGTTGCTGTAGCCTGCAGGCTCGGTTTAGCAGCCAGTGTCAGCTGTCAAGGACGACCGGCTAAAAGAGTTAAGCATTAAGTTATGGTAATGGATGGCTGCTGATACTGACACGAAGCCTTGTTTAGAGAATCGATGCTAGAATGAACAGGACTGACTCTTTTTTTGCTTCTCTGTTGCCGTTACTGTGCTCGTTCATTCAACACAACGAACATTTGGTATTTAGCGTTTTAACATGCTTGTGATTGAATAATTAACAGGTGATATAAAATAAAGCTTTGCTCAATGCTGATATCAGCATGACAACATGCTCACAGTGACCTGATTAACACTGGCTACAAAGTACAGGTATTGTAGGTATTAGGCAGTATTTTCTCCCGATGATGGCATGAAAGGGCAAATAATCCCAGGTGCGTATGTCTGTGCCATAGACAGCCTCGGGTCTCTACTAAATTTCCTTGAATTCATCCAATCACTGGTGAAATATTTCACGCAGAAGCACAAATGTGAACTTAATGGTGCTGGGAGGAAAAATCAGGGATCACTTAAATCAGAGGGATTCATTCTCTGTGGACAACAACTGTCTTCTTGTCAATCCATCCCGTAGGTGCTGAGATGTTTCAGTCTGGACCAATGTGGTGGACCGACTGACCGAGCCACGCCGCTAGCATGGCTAAAAAAAAAAAAAAAAAAGGTCTGTACACAACCAAGGCCTTCGCCTCAAAGGTTGTTGCCAGCTTTGTGCTGCATAAATCAAATTCTACCTATCAAAGGAAGGTTTTACAGCCAATTTGCCCAGATCAGTCTGTTATTTGCTGTATCCAAACACAAAAGAGTTCAGACAAACATATCTGCTGCCACTGTATGACCAAGAAAACTAATGTTTGAGTAGAAGGCAGTGCTTGCACAGCCTTACTGCCACTCAATTCATTTATTCTGTGGTTAAATGTCAAACAGTAAGTGGTTATATGAAGCGGGGTCTGAAAGAGCTTGGATCTGATCTGCCATTAACGTTGCTCTTTGTGTGATCGTACAGCTATCTGTCACATGAGTCATGTCTGGGACTAGAATAATGACAGAGGGTCATTTCTTAATCAAGAACAGGCTGTAATCCATCCACTCTGCCACTCTGCAAGATATCCTCTCATTTAGTGAGATATCTGCCTATTGAGGTAGCCGGCAAGTCTGGCAAACAACGTAATCCAGTCAGTCAGTTATGGATGTGTTTACCAGAGGGAACATGTCAGGTACTGACACGAAGAGGCAGCGGCAAACATCAGCCACCGCTGCATTCCCTGAACATTAGCCAAGCTCGTCAGTGACAGGGAGGAATGCAGAGGCTTCACACATCATGAGGCTGGAGGTGCGACGAGAGAGAGAGAGAGAGAGAGAGAGAGAGGGGGAGAGAGAGAGAAGAAACTCTCCTTCTCCTGGTGCTGTCACCAGGCTGCTGCTCACTCACACAGGAGGCCGAGGAACGATGGCACCAGAGAGGGGCAGTAAGAGACGAAAACATGCAAAGATGCAATGGATTGAAATCCATTGAGTAATTTTTGAGACGTCCTGCAGACGTACAGACAGAAGAACAAAATATGGGATCAAAAATTCACCAAATTTTCACCAAAGATTCACCAAATGGCTTCATCGACCCCAACTGAGAGGGTCATCTTGACACCTAATGCGGATATAAGGTGAAGAAAATCCATTTGAGTTTGGGGATTTTGCCCCAGCTCCACTCAATATCTCCCACATGTGTTCATAAGAGAGGTAATTCTCAAGGATTTCCTGTAAAGCACCCTAAGCTAAGAGGGAAGAGGGGAGGACCTTGTGCTCAATTACTTCATGCAGTCTGCAAGAAATTTGCTGGTTCTCAGCCACCGTTAAACACTTTAAATCCTGCAGTCTTTAGCCAGTTCAAATTGCACTGATCTGTTCACCAATGAACGCTTTTATTACTCTGCTTAAAGCAGAAAATTAGGATAATCTCCAGCAAGAGCCTCAATATGTTTTTAAAGGAATTTAGGGGAAGGAAAGTGCAGTATTTAACTTGGAATCCTCGAGAAAATTGCAGAGAAACCATAAACGGTCCTTTGGGGTACATCTCCCAAATGATTTTATAAACTGGGAAAAACTATCCAGTGGGTTAAAAGGTCCTCTTCAATGCAAGGAGATTTTTTTCAACTGACAGAGGCGCACACATCTCCACGAAACTCTAAAGATTTCCCAACTTCAATTTCAGCTGAAGTTGATGTTTTTAAGTTGAAGTGTAAAGGTGGCGTTAAAAAAAATACATGGACTTGTGTAATTGCAGCTTAAAGTGGGAATCACGTGCAGCATCAGACACTCTTCCAGCTTTAATTGCAGCCCTCCTCTCTACTTAGTGCTTCAGTTTGTAGAGGTCGACCCTCCCAGTTAACTGCAGCCTCTTTATGGCCACTCCACAGCAGGACACACCAATCCCCCACATACAAGGCAATGGAATTAAACACACGTGATCTCTCACATAGATACTCAGAGACACATGGAGTCACTGTGTCTCACAAACTGACCTACGATACCTTGTGTGGCAGAGCGCCTCCTGCGGCGCTGAGGTCGTCTGACAGCAGCACCCTTCCCAGTGAAGATGGCGTTCACTCTCTGGGCCCAGATCTGCTGGCTGCCCTCATCCGACACCCCACAGCGGGGCTCCGACATCTGCCGCAGGGTGGCGCCGTCGATCTCGCCTGTGACAGGAAGCCGCGACAACCACTGGAAATCACTGCAGGGAGAGGAAACGTTTGCACGATGCTCTTCCTTCATTCATCATTCGTCTGCGTGTGATGAACATGTTGACACTCAACGCGCTTGCCAACCGCACACAGTTTACAACATCACACTCAGTCCATGCAAAGCTTTTCCATCAGTTTCCATAACAGTACAGTCAGTGTATGGGCCAGAGGGCAGGGCTCTTCAAATTCCTGGATGGTTCAGAGAGGGTTCATCAGAGGTTTCCCACTGCAGAGGTGAGGGTGTGTTTTACTGCCCTGCGTTCAGCCCTGGGGCTCGTCCCACACCGAGCTCACCCTTCCCCCTGATGAACACGCCCAGCCAACTCTGATCACCAAATTGTGGAGCGAAGCGAATATGTATCACCAAGAAAAACATTAGCACCTACCAGATGGCTGACTGCATCTCAGCTGCATTGTGGATGTGGTTGTCCTCGTGGAGGTAGCCGTACTTTTCCAGAAAAACCTAAAATCATAACACTTGTTAATACCGTTTCAGGAAGGCTCCAACTAAACACACAAACATAACAGAAAACTAGAACTTTCTCATGATTAATGCATCCAAGTGCCCTTCTGAGAAAAGGTGATCTTTTGTTTGGTAAATCCCCCACAGAGGAATACCTCCCCCTGAGGAAAACAAAGTGTAAAGATAAATTTCCATTTGTACTGTAGATGCTGTATGTTGCCAAGGAAGATACAGTTGCAAGAAAAAGTATGTGAACCCTTTGGGATTACTTGGATTTCTGCATAAATTGGTCATAAAATATGTTCTGATCTTCATCTAAGTCACATCACTAGACAAACACAGTCTGCTTAAATTAATACCACACAAAAAATTATAAGTTTTCATGTTTTTATTGAACACAACATGTAAACATTCACAGTGCAGGGTGGAAAAAGTATGTGAACCTTTGGATTTAATAACTGGTTGACCCTCCTTTGGCAACAATAACCTCAACCAAACGTTTCCTGTAGTTGCAGATCAGACCTGCACAACGGTCAGGAGGAATTTTGGACCATTCCTCTGTACAAAACTGTTTCAGTTCAGCAATATTCTTGGGATGTCTGGTATGAATCGCTCTCTTGAGGTCATGCCACAGCATCTCAATCGGGTTGAGGTCAGGACTCTGACTGGGCCACTCCAGAAGGCGTATTTTCTTCTGTTGAAGCCATTCTGCTGTTGATTTACTTCTATGCTTTGGGTCGTTGTCCTGTTGCATCACCCATCCTCTGTTGAGCTTCAGTTGGCGGACAGATGGTCTTAAGTTTTCTTGCAAAATGTCTTGATAAACTTGGGAATTCATTTTTCCGTCGATGACAGCAATCCATCCAGGCCCTGAGGCAGCAAAGCAGCCCCAAACCATGATGCCCCCTCCACCATATTTCACAGTTGGGATGAGGTTTTGATGTTGGTGTGCTGTGCATTTTTTTCTCCACACATAGCGTTGTGTGTTCCTTCCAAACAACTCAATTTTGGTTTCATCTGTCCACAGAATATTTTGCCAGTAGTGCTGTGGAACATCCAGGTGCTCTTTTGCAAACTTCAAACGTGCAGCAATGTTTTTTTTGGACAGCAATGGCTTCCTCCGTGCTGTCCTCCCATGAACTCCATTCTTGTTTAATGTTTTACTTATTGTAGATTTGTCAACAATAATGTTAGCATGTGCCTGAGATTTCTCTAAGTCTTTAACTGACACTCTAGGATTCTTCTTCACCTCATTGAGCATTCTGCGCTGTGCTCTCACAGTCATCTTTACAGGACGACCACACCTAGGGAGAGTAGCAACAGTGCTGAACTTTCTCCATTTGTAGACAGTCTGTCTTACTGTGGACACATGGACATCAAGGCTTTTAGAGATACTTTTGTAACCCTTTCCAGCTTCATGCAAGTCAACAATTCTTGATCGTAGATCTTCTGAGAGCTCTTTTGTGCGAGGCATGGTTCACATCAGGCAATGCCTCTTGAGAACAGCAAACTCAAAACTGGTGTGTGTTTTTTATAGGGCAGGGCAGCTTTAACCAACACATCCAATCTCATCACATTGATTGGACTCCAGGTTGGCTGACTCCTGGCTCCAATTAGCTCTTGGAGAAGCCATTAGCCTAGGGGTTCACATACTTTTTCCACCCTGCACTGTGAATGTTTACATGTTGTGTTCAATAAAAACATGAAAACGTATAATTTTCTGTGCAGTATTAGTTTAAGCAGACTGTGTTTGTCTAGTGATGTGACTTAGATGAAGATCAGAACATATTTTATGACCAATTTATGCAGAAATCCAAGTAATCCCAAAGGGTTCACATACTTTTTCTTGCAACTGTATATAGATCTGGACCACCCATAAGAGAGAAAGAAACCCCTGGGGCGTCCCGGGAAATTCATACTTATCATTTTTACAAGAATCTCATGCAGGCAGAGAATAGTTCTGAAGTTTAACGCCTATAAAATGCTGTAAGAAATGAATCAACTGGATACATGACAACAGATGTTTGTTGAAGTGTGGTTTGGGATTAGCCGTGTTGGAGGTTTAATATTACGATCTCTCAATCACAGCCCTTCGTGTGCATGCGGCAGGATTCATGTTCAGGCAGCAGCAGGAACAGCTATGATTACAGATGTGGTGACGGTGGGATGGAAATTAAAATTGAGGCGATGACAGGTGTGGTTCGGCAAACGGGAATGTGCGACAAAAAGGTCCTTTTGTCCCATTAGAGATGCGGAAACACCCCAGGAGGCTTTGTTTCATGTAAGAGTAGAGTTGTGGAAAGATGTAATAGTCTGATTCTAAGTGGTCCAACAGCTTTGATGAAGAAAATGTGCAGCTTGTGGATGGACACCAAACACAGGCTTCAAATAAAGACGGTCCAAACCACAGACGGGCAATTAAAACGTAGAAATACCCTGAAACACAAAGTTGTATTTTCTAATAAAAGAGGCGTTGGTCTCATTGTAAGTCATGTGCAGTTATAGTATATACAGTAGAACAGTGCACAGCTGACTTGGTCTAAATAAGACAGTAAATGTTCATACTGTACACAAACTAAACACATTCTCTGGACAGTATCTGCTACATTGAACATTTCTTCATAGAGAATCTGTGATAAAAAGAAGTTTCACAACAGCCTCCAGGAAAATCCCTCTAAAGTCTACAGTAGCTTTCATACATTTCCATTTTAATGTGCTCCATGGGACCTGATCCAGAGTTTAACGGCTTTGTTTTGTTTAAATTAACATTACCTCCATTTAAGGACCCGTGTTGTACATAGAGAAATTAAAATTATTGTGAAATTGATCATTTCCCTTATAAATAAGTACTTTGTCTTCTTCTGGTCTTATTAAAGCACAATATCTATACAAATACTGAAGCAGCAACCTTTCTCTTCTCTCAATCTGAGTCTAAAACGTTATTACAGTAAATAAAGAAGCATTTCACATTCTATGGTCTAATGAATACACATTCCCTTAGTTTGTCAGGAGTCATTCACAGTGTACAGTATGTTGTCCCACACAGTGACCTGGCTTATGTTGGAGTCTAAAACTCAGAGATCCAAACAGGCTTGTGTGGGTTCAGGAGTGCCAATTAGATACAAACATTTAAAAACAACTTTAAAGGTTTTACAGCAGAAGCCTTAAACACAATCAGGTCAAAATTGTTTCAAGGCCACTTTCAGAAAACCAGTAAAAGTATGAAAACAATTGTGTTTTCTTTGAGCTGTTAAAAGTGGCACCAAAAAAATCATCAGTACTGACTACACATGACTTAGTGGTTCCTGTCAAACACCTGTGTGTCCACAGACAGCAGAGTGGAGCAGAGTACCTCCGGGTCCAGCGGTGATCCCCCGGCGGTCTGCGCGCTGATGAGGGTGCTCACAGCCAGGATCCAGGCTGCCCTCACGGCCCGTCCGGCTCCGCACCGGTCCGCAGGTCGGCGGCTCATTGCGGGACACCCAGAGTCTCACCGGCCCGCTCCCTGCATGGCGCATTGCTATTCAGAAGCTGATCGTTTGTCTTCATAGTTTGAGCCCGCTGTCAGTGCCTGGGAGCATGCTGCTGCTCGCCTCACATCTCCATCCCTGCGAGCAGTGACGGAGCCTGTTGAAGCAGCGGGGAGTGTTACAGGGGGAGGGCCGGCACCTCCCCCCTCCGTCCGCCTGCACCCGCTCAGGGCCAAACAGCAGCAGAGCAGGGCTGCTTAAAGCACGCTTTAAACAAGTAGCCTCTATGACCTGTGTTTAGAGCTGCAAGTGATGTATCAGTCACACGGAGCACAGAGAAAAGATCACAGTTTTTAATATCATTTTGAGAAAAAAAAACCCAAGTAAAACATTTTATTACGTTCATACAAAACAATGGTTCAAAGTCTACCTCACAAAAACATCTGCAACTAGAATTGGACAGAAAATTAAAAAGATGTACAAAGAAATAAAACAAAAGTGAAAAAAAAAAAAACCCAAAACAAACATTTGACCACATGCCAACAGTGCCAATCAGCCCCAAAGTCCAATCACAGTAGCTCAACACAGTCTTCCCTCGCTCCCAGGTGAGCGGTAATAGTCGAGATGCACTGGCTACATAAAAAAGGTACATGAATCAGAATGTCTGATCGATCCCTTTTCCCAGATCCTTTCCCCCAGTTTTCCCCAAACTAAACCCTCCCTTCACTTCACTCCAGGGCTGGAATGGTTTCCGTTCTGCTCAGTGATTAGTAAGGCCGGTCTCTTCTGTCATCTCTGCGGTCACCTCTGCAGAAAAGGAAAAAAAAAAAAGACAGAGATGTCTGTTAGTGCAGTTAAAGACCATCGTGTACTTCCGTCATTGAATTAACCCTCGTCATCCGAGCGGCAGACATGGGTGAAATATGGCAGCAATTTCTCATTCGCCCACCGCTTCGCCTCTTAAATCTATAAATGGAGGAATTAATTTCCTTTCAATAAAAACAATGTCCTTCAACAATCTCCATCAATAACTCAGCAATTCACCTTCACAGAGGAGCAATATATCAACATTTTAAAATACCAAACACCCTCATGGGGCACAGAGGTGATAAGTGGAAGATGTAGCATGAATATTTAGACATAATAGACACACTTTACAACAATAAGCAGACACTTAAAATGGCATGTTTGGTAGAACTACGGTCGTTTTGAAGAATCACAATGAGACTAAATAATGTTCGCAGGAGAAAAGCAATAAATCTAAGTCCATTCAAACCAGTATATAGAATAATAAAACCACGATATGAATGTGCTGTTGATGGTTACTACTACTAGTCCTCCTCTCTGGTGTTCTAACAGTGACGCTCTACTGTCAACGGCAGCTCACAGAACTAACAGAGGATTGGTGTTTTTTGTCGACTCTCCAACGACGCTCTCTTCTGGTCAGATAATCAAACTACATCAGCAAAACATTTTGAAAAGGCCTGTTTACTTGTAAAAAAAAAAGAGGCTACAACCAACCTTCCTCCCATCTTGTAGCCCCCTCCGAATCCTCCTCCACCCCCTCCGAAGCCTCCACGGTCTCCCCCGCGGAAACTTCCACGACCTCTGAAACCACCACCTCTGTCACCGCCATAACCGCCTCTTCCTCCGCGATCTGCAAACAGTCACCATGATTATATCAGGACATCAAGACAGGGGGGATCTTTAGGGATAAAAACAAGCAGCACTGGACAGACGTGCTGTTAATATTATGTCATTGGGAACACATTTCAAAATTACTTTTGGTGACATCACTTAAATCCTGCAGTTTTTCAGGAATATGAAGCTCAGAATTAACCTCACAGTATTAAAATCACTCACCTCCACCTCCAAACCCTCCATCTCCTGGTTTAGGTGCACCACACTTGTTACACTCTTGCCGCCGTGCAAAATTCATGTTTCCACAAGAGCTGAAAACAGAAATCAGTTTCATACATAAAAATACATTCAAATATGGGACCAAATGCACCCATTCTGTACATTAACGATCATTAAAAAAAGAAATGTGCCAACCTGTTGGGGCAGGGCCAGTCTCCTCCTTTAATGTCAAAGTTGGGTCCTCCACCACCACGACCTCTGAAACCTGACAGATAAAACAGCTATTGGTGAAAAACTTCAGCAGCAGCATTAACACAAGTGCGTTCATTTCAAAACTAGATATTTTCTATATCTGCCATTTGCGCACAGCTGGATTAAGACCCACCTCCTCGTCCCCCTCTTCCACCTCCTCCTCCTCCTCCCCTCTGTGTGAACTCAGCTCTGCGGGTGGCAAATGATACTTTGATGGGTTTGCCATCAAACTCCTTGCCTGAAATGAGAAGACATCAATTATTAGGATGCTGAATGACACCAGAGTGATTAGAGAATTTGAAAGCAATGCCGGTGGTCTTACCATCAAACCAATCAATAGCAGCTTTGGCAGAGGGCGGGTCATCAAATGACACTGTGGCCTCCCCCTTTGGCCGACCGGTGGCTTTGTCAGAGTAGATGTTGATCATTGGCTGGCCCGTCTTCTTGTTAACCTAAAAAGCACAAAATGACCAGATCCAGATGTTGGTGCTAAGAATCCCAATTGGGCTGTGTGCCAGGTATTCACACAGGAACAAGTTCAAACTCAAGTAACATAACTAGTTCAAAGGATAAAGAGTAACAACAAACCAAGGCAAAGTAAAGTACGCTTTACACATCAGACTATGATGTATTCACAAAGCATCAATCACGCCTCTAGACATTAGGATGCTTACTTTGGGACTTTATTAACCAAAAGGAAAATCTGTCAGCAAGCTAAGAGACCATTTCAATACCTTGATGATTCCAATTTGCTTGAAGAAGTCGCCGACTTCCTGAACTGTGGCATCTTCTCCGAGTCCCTGGACAAAAATGGTGTTGTTGTCAGAGTTGTCCTGCTCGCCAGCTGTGGAGAAGATCAGTGAGAGAATGTCAGCGATGCTTGTATGTGGAGACCATTCAGGGGGGATTTACCATCCCTCTCACAGGCACAACATTCGACTGGTGAGTTCATTCTCACAGTAAATCAACTGTAGGTTTGCTAAATGTTGCTAAATGTATCCATTAGAGGAAACTATGGCAGCTTTGATTTGATGAACTAATATGAAATAAGGGCACATCAAACTCATCACGACTGGCATGTGGAAGCAATTTTCCCACACCGGCCATTAGAGGGGGCTAGAGGTTCTGATACATCACAGACTGCAAATTGTTATTAGCCCCTTTTCCACCACAGGAACTTCTCTCATTTACCCGGGATTTTGAAAAACCTGAAAGAACGCTGATTGGTGGAACACATTTGCAGCAGTTCAGTGTGACTGCAAACTTATTTAATTTCTACAAGCTTCACTTCGTTTGTGTTTTGATCATTTGGAAAACGGAGCAAAAGGAGAAGCTACGAGAAGTGGACGGACGAGGTCCAGGCTCTTTTGAGCGCATTTGCCGAGGAAGAAATTCAGCGGGACTTCGAGTCAGCGACTCGAAACGACCAAGTCTATGGAAGAATAGCCGACAAGCTGGCAGATCTAAATGTAGTGCACACGCCGAAACAAAATTCGTGAAAAGTTGAAGAAACTTATGCAAGATTATAAGAAGCTGAAGGACCACAAGAGTCGCAGTGGGTCCAACCGCCGTACTATATCGCCCCCCATACGTCAGCCTGATTTCAATAAATGTTCCAGAACTTTGAGGTGCAGTGGAAACGCAAACCACACAGATTACCAGGAAGTCTTTTACCCAGGTAAATAAATTCCCGGTAATAAAAGTTCTAGGAAATGTTGGTGGAAAAGGGGCTACTGATTGATAACTACAGACGTTGTTTATTTAATCATGTACAAATTAAAAAAGGTAAAAAAATAAAAGGTCTCACCTGGTTCATCCCTTGAGCCGTAGTCTCGAGAGCCTGTAAAACAGAGGAGAGGATGGAGGAAGACACTTGAGCAAGGAATCTTAGAAACTGTCCTCACTGTTTCACACAAATTATTAACTTCATCCCTACTAATGCATAATGATAAAGAAACTTAAACAATGTCCATGTTTACAGCTCTCTGATGGGTGTTTTCATACCGTTGTACCACATACCAACACCTTGCAACAAGAACAGAATTCTGTTTGCTTCTTGGAGCTTACACCAGAAATGAAAACCACCAAAATGTCTCCAGTTTTAGAAGTTTTCCTTCTTCGTCCTGGGAGCACCTCTGTCATTTACAATCAGCCCTCGTCTTCATGCAACAATACCATTATTTTACAACTCAGGCTCCATGTTCTTTACCATATCTGAAGTCAGTTATGAGAAATCCAGCTAAGAATAATTGGTGGAGTCCCTTGGGATCTGGACATGAAAATGGTGGCATTCACTGAGCTTTTTTTTTTAATCCCCCTTTTCTTTTTGCTAACTCAAGTTCTTTCCTCCCCCACCGACACAGTTCTGATGCTCGTCACTTACCACCGTAATTTTTGTAGCCACCACGGTCACCACCTCTGCAGAGGAAAAATTGGAGATATGATGGCTTTTCCTTTGTCCCAACTGAGAGCTCAAAGCTCCCCTACATCCCCATCAGTATGCACTCCTGCCAGGGTGTGCGACTATGGTGGAAATGTCTCACACGAGGAATGCGTTAGTCTTTGACATTAGATCAATGAACAGACGACTAGGCAGCTCTGACTGAATCAGGCAGACGAGTGAAGACAATTAGTGCATGTCACTGGGTCACCATTTACAAATAATTTGGTACTTTCACAACCAGATTGGATACCAAGAGCTGGAAACCAGCTGAATTTGTTTTATTTAACATGAGAAGCCAAATTGGTGTGAAGGGGTGTAGCAACTGATAAGCAATCTTCCACTCAGTGCGTTTATGAGATCCTTTAACTGAGGTCCGAGTTTTAGTTCAATCACTTTGAATACCTGTAGTATAAAATGTAGATCCATGTTAACACAACACACATGTTCGCCATTGTCAAACATACAACACTTGAATGAAACCTGTTGAATGTGAAGCAGCTGAAGATGTGGCTCCAAGTCTAAGGGCATCGTTTCACTGCAGTTTCCATTTTTCAAAAACTACTATGTGGTCCTCAGAGCACAAGAAACACACCAAAAGGCAGTTGAAAAGTATGGTTGCTGGAGATTCAACTTTCATTACAAAAATTAAGAAGAAAGCACAGCAAAAATTCTATAGTTTGGATGGCGGTCAAATGACTAATATGGCAGAAAAGCTCTTGCCTAAATTAAAAAGGGCTTTCGCTGGTTTCAGGATACATATAACATGGAACAGATAAACAGTAAAAAAGAAATTGTGCCAGTTGGCGTCACAATGCTCCTTAGTGGACCAACATGTGGAGCTTTTAGATCACACCAAAAAAATGACACATGCACGTGCATTATATTTGCTCTCCTCAGAAACATGGGCAGATGGGTATCTTCGCTACAATCGCTCTTCAAAACTACCTTTGCTGGTCATTAAAAAAGGGAAAGTGCCCCATTTACCAAGGTGAGAAACATGGTTCATCATAGTACACATCTCAGTGTGGAGCACAAGTTTTGGTCCCTTTTCTGCATCTTAATTGTTGTACTGCAGCATTGTCTCCTTACAGAAGCAGCCGTTAAGGTAGAGCATTTCACTCAATACTATACAACCTCCAATACTTCAAAGCTGACACAGGGTGCCCCTTCCTGGTCGTCAACTGTCCTGTTGCAGAATGGACAAACCCCGTCCCATTGTCTGATTGATAGGACTGCACAACCGGGTCTCTGGTGCCTTAAAAGCTCCTATTTGGGCAGGCACGTCTCCATTCCGTTATTTAAGACTCCAGTGATGACGATTAGATCCTCAGTGGGTCAAACGCCTCTTCTCTAACCTCTGCGTGACCAGTTATAACGATCATTTGAGATCTTAACTGCAATGTGAATTAAACACCAGCGCATCACTTCTGTACAAGTCTTCAGGCAAGTCAGGTTTTGAAAAATTGGGCACCTGGAGCACAGTGCAGAGTAGGTAGTGAATATTACATATGAGATCTGTGACAACTCTGAATGGATTAGTTTTAATATTATTAAAAAAAAAAAAAAAAAAAAAAAAATTACCAGACTTGTGGAGTCTGGGGCAAAGAGCAGATGAAAATCATCTAAGTGGATGGTTTGTAGTTCATGAGTGAGTGAGTGAGTGACGGGCTGGGTGGTAACAGGTCATGTCTCATATCTCAGTGTATAAAGGTACCTTGGGGGCAGTGGCACAATGCAACTTACCCCATACCAGGAGGTCCACCTCTTCCGCCACGATCGTATCCACCACTACGGTCATATCCACCACTGCGGTCATAACCGCCACGGTCATAGCCGCCACGGCCTCTGCCTCTGAAACCTCCTCCGTCTGAACGGTCTCCTTGGTCGCGTCCAAACCTCCCACCCTGACCACCACCTTCACCTGGTGCAAACAAAGATTTCTTGAGCAACCACACTTATTAGACAGCACGAAACGTATACATGCCTACAGAATACAGGTGTAGTCTCTGTATAAGTCCAGTTCTTCATACCATCACTCCATCTTCCATAGCTGCCACCGCCCTGCCCCTGGCTGCCAAATCCTCCTCCACTGCTGCCGGTGCTGGCGGCGCCCTGCCCCTGGCCGCTATATCCCCCAGTACCGCCTGCCTGCCCCTGGGCACCATAGCCTCCACCACCACCTGCGGCGCCTCCCTGTCCCTGGCCGCCATAGGAGCTTTGCTGCCCGTAGCTGGCTCCTCCTTGCCCTTGGCTTCCATAGGAAGCCTGCTGCCCATATGATGAAGACTTGTCGCCATACCTGAAAGTGATTAATTATCATAACAGAGACGTTTGACATTTGAAACCATTGTGGAATTGTCAACAGTAAAACTATCATTCCTGAAGTGGTGCAGAAAATGACAACATTAGTCAAATCAAACTATTAGATAATTGATTTACTTTTACTAGATTGGCGTTCAAGTTTTCTACAAAGCAAGTTTTCCATCTCGATATGCTGTGGAGTTCTACATCTTAAATGCGACTAAACCATTACAGGAAGCACAGAATCATGCAACAAGACAAGACAAATCACAATATTCATATTTTAAGAAGGTCTCAAAATAATGACACGAGTGTCTTACCCAGATTCCTGTCCGTAATTTTCATAGCTCTGTTGCTGAGACTGGCCAAAACCATCTGAAAGCACAGGAGTCGATATGAAAATTAAAAAAAAATTGCAAACAGTTTAATTTCTTTCAAACCAACCCACTGATTAATTCACTGGGGGGGGGGGGGTGCAAGTCTTAATTGATTTTCAAACAACTCAGCAGCATATACGAGTGACTTGCCACATGACAAATCTAAATAAATTATCCCCTTGAAGGCAATAAACTCACAGGTGTGAAAATGTAAGTCTTGGTAGAGAATTAACCAAATTAAAGGAGACATCAGTGCTGTGCACAGCGGTTCTCCCAATTACTGCCATTCTGCATAAATGTCATATTACATAGACATGTACTGTACCTTGTGTCGCACCCTGCTGTCCATAGCCACTATAACTCTGTCCTCCATAGGAGCCACTGCCATTTCCTTGGCCATAACCCTGTCAACCAGAAAATCCAAGAAAGACGGTTTGTAGTGGAAAAATTGAAAAATGATTTACTGAATGATATTGAATGATACTGCTTGCAGCCAACAGGTCTGTGGTAGTTTGGGGAATGGTCTCACCTGTCCACTCTGCTGGCCGCCATATGATCCATAGCTGCAGACACGTGATAAAAGCAGTTAACTTTATTAGCAGGGTGCACTCAGAAAACAGTTATTTGTTACACACGCATTGAACAAGAAGGTGTACAGCTGTTCATCTGCAGGTGCATAGAAAAACTCAATATTTGTTTAATGGTTTGTACATTACCTTTGTGAGCCACCGTAGCCTGAATCTGAAAGAGAAACGAAGCAACGATTTAATGTTAGTACAGTGAGTTTCTCGTAAATACTACACAGTGTTTGCTACACTGAGTTGTTAAAGTCCAAGGTGACTAAGCAGCTCATGATGCACTGCTCAAAGGCAGAAGTGGGTTACTTAAGTAGGACAGTAACACGCCAGCAGGCCCGGCCCCACACCACTACACCAACCAAAAATGGCGGTCAGTTTGGTCTCGGCTAAATTTTGAAACGACATAACCCGTCAAAGTCGTATGAATGCTTCCTTTACTCTGCCGTGTTTCACAGCGTGCTGTTTAAAAGTGATTATTACAAACTAGTCCCCAAAGATTAATTACCCCGGTGGCACAACGCGTTTCTCGCTCCGCAGGGAAACAATGGCATCGGTATAAACAAAGACGCATTCATGCTCGCTAGCATACACCACGGGCTAAGTTAGCTTAGCTAGCCGCCAAAAGGCCCCGCTCCGGCTGCGACATGTCATAAACTGACGTTACAGCGCTGCTGCGACTGCACTTACTTAACGAGTAAATGTCAAAGAAAACTTCATATCGGACAAACGTTTACTCAAATATCAGATAAAGCTAATTTTGTTCTGCTAAAGGAGGACGAGCCACGCTCCAGGAATTAGACGGAGCCCATTTTCTGGCCTCGCGGTTGTCCGCTAATTTAGCTGCACTGCTATTCGACCCACTTTTCATTATTAATACAAAGAGAAAACAACAACCAAGAGAGACGCTGACTTACCAGTGGCCATTCTGCGTCGCTGTGTGTGTAGTTAAAAACCAATAAAGTCAGTTTTTTCTGATTAGCTAATAAAACCACTGGCTGACATGAACCCAACGCCACTGAACTGAGCCGAGCACACTGCGGTAACTTCCCTTATGCCGCTTCTTCTTCTTCCTGTCTGCTCCGCCGCTTAAACCCACAGACAACTGGCCGTGTCGCCCCCTGCTGTCCCCCAGGGTTCATCACCACAGAGCAGCCGGAGAGCAACATTTGATGCCGTGGTGCCTGAGGTGCTACTATTATAGAGACAAATAAAACCATGGGCACTAAATATATGTCTGACCATACTAACACTGATATAATAGTACTAATATCAATACCACCACCACTACTAGTACGATTATCAATGATAATACATTAAATAACCATGTTGGTGAGGTGGTTCACCAAACAGCTACTAGTAGTTTTAAGTGTTCATACAAGTTTTTCAGACTTGATTTTTTGTGGCCCATCTTTTTTTTTTTATTTATTCATGCTCTTTTTATCATCATACAACTCAAACCATTACATTTACAGTATGTGTTGACACTTGGTTTTTGGTTAAGGTCTAGTAGAGTACATCTGATACACGTGGGTCTGTGCAGTGTCATTGTCTGAAGAGACAAACAAAAGGTTGTGTGTTTCTGCATGTGTGTGTGCATGCCTTAGACCTTTTTCCACAGAGGACTTAATTCTAATTAATTGCCTTTTAATCATATTAATTAATGGCTGTAGTCCATTTAACTCCTGCAGCATTATGGCTCACTGGGACAATTAGTTGAAGCAACAATAATGATGTTAGTACAGCTAGTTGTCAATATGTCTGCCATGAAAAAGGTCTACTGGGAAAATGTTAATGTAAAAGTTTTATAATATACTGTACTGTAGAGATGTTTATGGGCACTGATTTTTTTGGTACCCAGAACAAGATTTATCATCAGTCCATCAGATTCTGTGTTGTGTTCAGGTAACCTACAGGCAGTTCAGCCCATTGCTTCTTGAAACGGGCTGCTGGTGAGGTTACCATAAGTCACCCATAATAAGGGCAGCTGTTGATATAATCAAAGCGTGAGCACACTGCAGTGTGTCATTTTGATCTCTCAACATTAGTGCCTCATGAATAAATGGAGCTGAAACCTCACACAGGTGGTTGAGATGACAATCTGCTGAATTAATAGACTGCAGAACTGCTACAGCATCTGGATCCAGGCCTCACGCAAGTTGTTTGCACAATGTAGCTCATATTGTGAATAATACTTGTGCTACTAACATCCAATGTTTTAACATTTAAAGTCTCTGCATGTTAATGAACCTGATGAAGTGTGACCTCATTTCGACAAAAAAAGTCATAAACCAGACAAATTATTCAAAATTTATTCATTATAAAATGCATGCCTTGATAAAAATCAAATAATTACATCATGAAGGGGGATGACAAAAAGTGACTGCATTGGCTAAAGTGACTTTCTATCAAAATATAAGCATGGAAGAAAAATTAACTGTTAAAATGACAGTGAAGCATCAGGGTTTTAATGCTAACTTAATAGATAAGGCAGTGTTAAAAAGGCACGGACTGCACTCGAACTGGTCGGCTGACTTTCTAGCCTGGAAACCAGATGAATCTGCGAGCTCGTGATTTGTTTGCTCTGGCAGATTCCCATTTGTGAACTAGTCTGGTGAAGCCAGGCTACAAACTTCCATATTGTCACAAAATCACAGGGACGAGCACCGACTGACAGATATGCAGAGAGACACACTAAATGTTTCGGTGTGTCTGGTCTGGAACAAATTTAAAATAATTTACAGATAACAATCAAGCAGAGGTGGTTGCCACATGTCAGAGTGGTACTGCCACATAACAAACCTGTCGGATGCATAACAAAATAAACAGGAAGCGTTTGGGAGGGCAGATTTGGTTTCAAGGCCAACATTTCTAATGTTTTCCCATTTTACAAATAGTACAGAGAACCTACAGATTCATTTGTTTAAAATCACGTTTAAAGACAGGCTTTTATGGCAGATAAAATGCACATAATCTCATCTCATAATCTCTCTTTTTTTTCTTCTATAAATGATCTTCACCTTTGCATCACTTTTTGTGCCTCTCTAAAGTTTGCCGTTACTGATTAAAACAAACAGCAACTAATGCATAAGAGGCAAAATCCCTTGTCAAAATACAAAGGTAAACATAATTGTACCTATGATGGCAGTTTGTTACACCAAACATTTTTCCTCACACAGTTCTGACATGTTTTCTACAACATTAAATGTATTTTTGAGTACTTTCCAGAGCACCACTAGATCAGCTCCGAGAGACTACAGTCAGCATCCTTTCAGGAACAGGAACACTCGAAACCCCATTCTTTTCTTCGACACATGATGCCGTATTAACCTACTGCGGCGTTATGTCTACAATATGTTACTGAGTTAGACCAAAGCTACGGATATCTCGAGACGGCAAACTAAATGAGCTTCATCCATTTTCAATGTAAATCTTCATGTTCACAGTGGAATTATATTATGTACATCCAGATGTCGGACACAGGGAGTTGCGAAAAACACATCTATTCTCCACTCTGAGCTGTCATCAGTTTATAAAACTGCTGTGAGCCAAACAGAATTACTCATGAATGTGAAATTGAATCTAATCAAATTGAATAATCTGAAATGAAGATGACTCTTTGCTGCATTCGTAAAGTTAGATGTTGGGACATTTCAAACCAGTGGGTTTCTGCATTTAATCCCCCTCCTGGCGTCCAGAGTTGCAGTGAGTTACACAAATGCATGAATTTATATCTGAGACTCTGTACAGTCTGTGGAACCCAGGCTGGTTTGGTCCGAGACCGCGGCTCGGGTGAGAAAGCCAGCACACACAGGCTGGTGGTCCAGAGACATAACGAAGTGCACATAGGAAATACTGACTGAAGTGGGTCGTGAATGGGTTTATTAACAAAACCTGCTGAGGTAGGGTTTCCTGCATGATCTCCTGCTACCTGTAACTCTCATAAACCAGGGTGATGAACAAGAGTTTAATGTTTTTATATTCAGTCCTGATGAAACAAGACATACAGTAAAAATAGAAAATTTAAAAACCACCACTTGAGTAGTGAGGCTGTGGCTGCGTCGGAGGCTCTTAACTCCAGACATCTTGTGAGTAGCGTCCCTTGGTCATCAGTTTCTTGATGTAATCTGTGGCCTGCGTGCGCGTCATGCCTCCCAGCTCTTCTGCTATCTCGTGGAAAGACGTCTGCACATCCTTGGCCATGTTCCTTGCATCCCTTAAAATCAGGAAAGAGATCACTTCAGACGTCGAGTCATCTTTTTTGTAGTGCTTTTCTCATCTTGTATGTTAATTCAACATCAGTTCAAGCGTAATGTGCCAGTATTCAACGACACAAATCAAAATTCTTCCACAACATCAGTGCTTCCACAATAAATGACCGTGACAGATGCACGTTTCTGACTGCAGGACGTTTAATGTGAATTGTTTTGCTTGTCAAATGTGTTAAATACCCGCAGATGTAGATGTGAGCGTTGTCCGAGTGGATCAGCTTCCAGATGTTCTCCTTATTTTTCGTCAGGAGATGCTGCACGTACACCTTCGTGTTCGAAGACAGACAGGGAAACATTTTTCATAAGAAACTGTATTTAGCATAGAGCCATAAAAGTTGCAAACACACAGACAAGAGTTTATCAGCAGACAGACGAAGAATATGCAGTAGACTGTACAGCTGTTATATCATTTACTCATTGACTGTAATCTGAACAATAATCTGAAATCTGTTGTTAAAACAGCTAATGTGCTGATTATCAGCCAACAACTGCAGCAATTGAGATTTACTGCCTATTCTGGTCCATGTTGTAGACTAAACAATGACACTGACTTTGGTTTCTGTTAGCACAAATCCTTTGACAATCAGCTACGTTTCACCCACAGAAACCATGTTTGAATCCCAGCTAGCAGCAGTTTCCAGGGACACCAACAGCAGTGAGGTGAGCCCGCCGTACCTTTTGCTCCTGGTCTCTGCTGAAGGCAACATGAAGTTGTGTTAGAGCGCCGTTCTTCTCTGCTTGCTCCAGCTCCTCTTGGTAGATATAATCCTCGTTCTTATGTCTGCAGCCAAAATACATCACTGTTTCTCCAACCTCCTTCCCTATAAAGGAAACAAAACAGAACTTTTTAATTGCAGTCATCAAAGTCATTGTCTGACCAAACTGCAGGCACACTTATGTTTTATAAGTAACTTTCACAATAGCTACTTAAAAGCAGCCCAACTCTTAGCTCTGAGTTCAAACTAATGGTCCATTCAGAGCAACAGCAATGGGCAGTTTATCTGAACAGGTCAACATGCATTAAAAGCTGGTCAGGCACGTCGTTTTCAAAAGGAAACAATAACTGTGTGCACCCACACACTGACACATGAGCACAAGTCAAACACCTATAAGGCTTCGGTTTACAGGTGAATGGATGATGGTAGGCCTCATAAAAGTGAATTATTACCTAAATATTTGCTAATAACAAAGAATACTGATAACCGAATAAAGATTATTAAGGTGCTGATTATTTGTATCGATCAATCCTTACTTGTATCGTTATTCTTAAATGGTTTTTTAAATTTGTTTGTTGAAAGTGTGTACACACACACACACCATGGAACACGTGTGTGTATAAATACCTTGCTCTTTGAGCCAGCCCCTTTCTTGAATGAAGCCCACGAAGGGAGCGATTCCCGTCCCAGGGCCGATCATAATCACTGGGTTGGTGGCTTTGAAGGGCAGGCGGAACTGAGACTTGCGGATGTACATGGGAACGGTGGACTTGTGGCCGTTGTCGGTGACCAATTTGTTCTTCAGCCAGTTGGTGGCAACTCCCTTGTTGACGCGGCCGGTCTTGGTCGTGTACTCCACCACTACGGCACAGATGTGGATGCTGTTGGGGTGAACCTACAGAAGAGACGATGGTTACTAAAAGGCCTCCACTTTAATTCTCACATCTGTCCGGTGTTTTCGTATGTCTTGTGCTGCTAAGGGCAACACTCTGAGTGACTTCAACGGGGGATTACCTTAGAGGAGGAGGCGATGGAATAATAGCGAGCCTGGAGACGAGGTATCAGCTCACACAGGTGGTCAATAGGAGGCCTCAAAGAAGGCATGTCCTCCAGGATGGCGAGGATGTTTCTGCTGGCATCCAACACCCAACTCTGGTAGAGAGCCTGTGAAGAGGTGGCGACAAAAAGACAAAAACAAGAGGAAGAGGTGGACAATGGTTGAAAACAGGGCATCGCAAACAGAGAGGCGGGTGAGATGTTACTGCAGCTGTGTGTCTAGAACATTAACTAATTATTGAATGAATGTCAGATGGTGGTTAACCGTAACCTATGAATCTTGACCATCTGCCACTGACCTTGCCCTCAGGTGACGAAGAGGCCATCTTGCGCATATTCTCCTGGTCTTTGGGGTCAGAGGCGTACTGTGCCAGCTCATAGAGGACGTTGGTGCGAGGAGGGTGTGTGATGTCCAAGTAGTGAGTGAGGGCCGTGCGGTAGGTAGTGGGACAGGGGAAAGGGTGCTTCTTGTTGGACTCCTCTGAAGAATACATTAAAAAATTAGAATTATGTCAACATGAAGTTCATTGTAACCTGATGATCAGAAACGCTTTTAAAGTTCAAAAAGGGAGTTATCTCCAGGCCAAATTAGTGCTCTATTTTGTGAAGGAAATACTTTCTACTATTGTAGAAGTCAGTGAAGTTGGTAAACACTGAACAGGAGCTGCATTAATTATCACTTATGCAAGCACATAACTTAAACTAGTTACATCATGTTATGAAGGCAACATCTTATGTTACAGCAAAAACGTGTAATTTCAATAACATAACAGTATCCGGTTCATATGCATTACGTGAGCTGAGACATCAAGTCTTGATATTGAGGGAGGTTTTCGTGGAAACGTCCCTCATATCTTGTGGGAGAGTCTAAGGGCCGGACTTGTAAAGTCAAGGTGTTTCAGGGTTTCAATGCCATACCATCAAGGTTGTTGAGAGAGATAACCATGTCAAGGTCCACTCCAAGGATTTGTCCCAGCTTGTTCACCAACGCAGAGTCATTCGTGGGATAAACAGCAACGTGGTCCCCTGACTCATACCTGAAATAACAGAATGTGACAAGTCTAGACTTTGGCCTGGATTCATAAAGCTTCAAAACGGAACATGAATCAGAATCGTCATATCTCATGTGGGAGAAGGGTTACGAAAAAGCATATACAGCAATGAACTGGATGTTTCCAGCCAGTCTTACCTGATTTTGGAGCCTGTTATGTCTAGTTCAAGGTGCATAAGATGTCTGTCACCAGCTTTGTTGAGTTTGCGGTTGACAGTGACTGGTGCCAGAAAAGGGTTTTTTGAGTCAAAGGGCCTGTAGATAAAAGCGAAACACTAAAATGTCAAAATGCAATTACCAAAGGCTGAAGTTGGCCATAAAAGAGACAGAAATTACTAAGACACGTTGCTCGAACAATAACTCATGAGTGTTTGATTTAAAAAGGCTGCAGAAATGTTTCACCAGTATCCACTAGGGGGCAGAAAGCTTTTGACCTTTTGTAAACTTTGCATTTGGTTATAAATGGGTGAAAAGTGAGCAATGACTGAGCACTATAATGATGAATGAACTCTGGTAATGAACAGCGTCTTTGTTACAGTACTTACGGCTTTTGGACCTCAAAACTCTTCAGGCGGCCAATCTCTCCTGTGTACACCTTGTTCATGTTGAGGTCAGTATGTTCCTTCAGCTCATATTGGCGGATGCTGAGAGAGAACAGAACTACAAGTTAGCATCTTTAGACACTGCACACAAATTATTCTTGGCAAATGTTCGAGTGGGTGTGCTAAATAACACGGGTCCTGATTCAGCACTGCATTGCATTACATCACAAGGCTTTGCCAGGATATGGACATTCCAAACAAAGAAAAACTAAAAAAGGCTTTGGGTGGAGTGTCATTTCAAACTTAGCCCGTGCGCTGTGATGTGTACAGTCACTTCGTAACTTCAGTCTGTGATTCATTCCTTTTTTTTTTTTATTTTTAAATCTTATGCAATTTGAAAATAGTTATGTGAAAACTAACTTTCACCTGACAAAGACAATACATTACTAAACCTTTACCACAGATCACATATGTTTGTGCTATTGTGTTTGCAAGCCTTTCCCTATCACCATCTGTGTAATCCTCCCAGGTAAAAATGATAAACAGCTGGAAAAGATTGAAAATGTGAAAAAAAAAAAAAAAAAGGTTGAGGGTAAAAGTTAAGACAATTTTATAATAAGGTCAAAAATAAGGTATTTGAAGAGCAGTAAAAACTTGAAATGAATGAAAATAAATGTCTGATTGAACCTTGATTCATCTCCTAAGGCTTCCACTCCAAAGTGCTCACAGACGGCCGGCCAGAACTGCTCTCTCCATGAAACAAAGTCCTCTTCCAGACTGAAAGGGAAAAACCAGGCCAGTCAGCTGCAAAAGTCGTTTGAATTCACCCTTGTTCAACAAATTACACAGCCATGTGCTTTTCAAAAACATAGAAAAAGGACAAACAGCTGGACTATCCCAACATGCTGATTTTTTTTCCTAATCATCACACCCCATGTTTGATGCAGCAAACTTATTGAAGATTTCTATGACTTTGGGGTCAAAAATGTACACTTGAAGGTGACATCTTGGTCCGGCTGCCCACCATGTTCTTACAGGATCACTGATGTGGTGGGCCACATCATGTTATGTGTGCTCTGCACCCTCTACACCCACAGAAATGTGGCTCACTTACTTGCCATCATCATCTCCTAAACCAAGGTCAAAGATGCGCTTAGCCCCAAGTTCCTCCAGCCTTTTATCAACATATTTTCCCATTGCATTGTAGTGTTCATATGTCTTGTTGCCCAGAGCAAAGACCTGGAAACAGAACAGGAAGTCAGTTAGCAGACTTGGCTTGATTTTGAACCAAACAAGCAGTTAAAGTGGAAATAAGAGCACACAATGAACTTCTGAATTTTCAGTTACCAATCTAAAAATGAGCTCATGTAGTTTAGCTATACACAAATTAAGACATTTGACTGCTTTTTGGTTTAAGGCTGATCAGTGAACACAGAAAGTTGTTGTTACTCTACTAAAATACAAAATAAAAACTAAATAATGTCTCACAAGAGACTCTGAGAATCTGTTACTATAGTGTATGTAGTCGCTCTAATACAGACTAGAGCAACAGTAGATACAGGAGGGAAGATGCGAGTCAAAGAATTTCCCTAGGTTTCCCACAGTTCTTCACTCAAATGAGGCCAGGGCCGCTGTGCCACATCACTGACACAATGACACACACAGACGGACCAGACATGACGACACACAAAGCCCCTTCTTTCATGATGCACACAAAGCCCGACGGAGCTCATGCTTGTGAAGTGTGTGCTGTATGTTAGTGTGCAACACGCAAACAGACATGGCGTGACTCCGCAACTACTGGAGTTAATTTGCATGTATGTGAGCAAATCCAGCCTGTATATCCAAGCAGTCCAAGCTAACTATTAAAATTTCTATGCAATGTTACCTCTAATATCAAAGACTGAATGACCCTTTCCATCTCTATAGTGCAGGAGTGTACGTAGCGAGCTACAAAGAAACTGTACAGTAAAATGTGCATTTTGAAAAAAAAAAACTGGTCAATCATATATACCACATTAATTATTTAAATAAGCTGTGGATATTTAGTACATTTACTGCGTTTCTTTGTTCAATGGTGTATGAGTTCTTTGATTTGATTTGATTTGATTTGATTAAGAATGACTCATGTTCATTTGCCTTTTGGCCATTTAATCATCTGAGTCTGTCAACTTCTTCTGTGGAAACCTTTTGAAAGAACAGCTCTAATCTCTGGTCTTCATGCTTTAACTGTTGGGCCAATGCAGACGCTCTTAGACGCACCTACGATGATGAACTATGAACAGTTAAGGTCATTTTTGGTTCCAAGTTATGCATTGTGAACATTAACAGCCTTTTAGGACCTTAAAACAACATTGAATTGAATATTCTTGGTTTTTGGGCTGTTGATTAATGGACAACTTGTGAAAATAACTGATAGATTCAGGGATAATGAAAATAGTTGTTAGTTGCATTTTTCAGTGTACACACTTATCTCTTCTGAAAGCCTGTGAGAGATTAAAAGATCAGGATGCATGCATACAAAAGGTAAGCATAAAGTCTCACAGTGTAGTTTAGACCGGAGAGGTCTTCATCATCATTTTCCTGCAGCCAGTCATAGAAGTCCTGGGCATTATCGGTCGGGTCACCTTCACCATAGGTTGCCATGCAAAATATGGCGAGGGAGTTCTTAATCTCAGACAGACGGGACAGCTCCCCCTGGAACATGAGACATCAGATTTAGAGACAGTGAGAGCTGAATAACTAATAATTTACTTTATTCAATCATTAAATGTCTGGCTGTCTCAAGTGATGTCAACAAACTTAAGTCATTGCATAAATAAATCATAGAATATAAAAAGTAAATCATCTGTGACTGTGCTTGTCATCACAGCCGTGTTGCAACACATTAGGTTACGCCTGAGATCATAATGTTGTACACTTTGTATTATTGTGACTGAAAAAGCGTGTGCTGCCCTTGGGTATTTATGGACATGCTTGCCTGGATGTGGTTTATTTTAGCACACAGACTGTAAAATTAGAAGAGATCATGTTACCGTGGCAGTTGTTATAAACCATTATTTGGCTCATTTAGAATCTGCCACGTGTTATATCATCATCAACATGACTAAACTGTCATGTCTGGACAATGCAGGAGAATCAAATTATCACCGCGGAGGTGTTACGAGAATGATGAATGTAGTAACTCGCTCACTTCTTCAGCACTGCTGTGATACTTTTTCCATGACATCAGAAATGGACCTCTGTTCATTTTAATTCTGTGGTTTGGATGCAAATTACCATGTCATACTCTTCTGGGTCGGCAGCCATTCCTTTCATTCCGTAGCGCTGAGCGTCTTTGGACAGTCTGTTGGCAAATTCCTCTCCTGTGCCAGTCTGGGAGCCGTAGAACACAATGATGTTCTTGCCCTGGAAAACAACAGGCAGAAAAGTATTTACATGGTGCAATTAAAAGCTTTCTATCACAACCACAATACCAAGTGAAGCCAGCTCTCATGTCTAGAGGCTGCTTTACGAAAGACAAGCATGTGAGCAGGTACAACAGATGCAGATGCTTTTGTAACATACCTAAAACATACTTAAAATGTTCTCCCAAATCCTGAAATGCTGCATTGCCGACTAGTACTTATGCACGTGACAGGGAGTTTACATTTCTTCAAGCCTCTTCCAAACAAACAAATGTGAAATCAAAAACCAACCAAGCATTTCACCAACATATAGCCTCTCTTTACATAAACAGCTCCTCCTATACACATTTACAGAGGAAAAGCATGTTTTAGCATTTTAATGAATGAAATTCTTTTCAATATTTGGCTGTAGGCTGCCAGGAAAAAAACAAACTCAAATCCACTATTCAGCTGAAGTGCTTCAACTTGCACATCAGCTTTATTTACTGAGGAAAACAAGTTCAGGGTCGATCAACATGTGGTGAAGATCCACCGACACCGACACCGACACTGTTTGGTATCGTTTGTCTCCGAGTCAAAGTGGCTCACAGTCCTCTTTTAAAATCCAGTGTAATGTTTTGGAACAACAGCAATAAAAGTGCTCCTGGAGAATGGATACATGTTGGCTGAATAAGACAGCTGATACACAAAACAGCTGAGGCAGAAGTGAAAAAACATAAAACATTTTTGAACTCACAGTTTTCTTCATTTTCTCGATGAAACTTGTCTCTCTTGTGGTGGGTGCTCTGGAAAAAAACAAAAGGATTTGACTTGTTAATAATCAACTATTTAGAAATGACCGTGTTCATCTGTTGTGAAGATAAGGAATAAATAAATGCTTAAATGCTATTTAAGTCTTAAATCTATCTAAATCTTAATGATCTAACCTGATCCATGAGTAGAAATATTTTCTTCATATCTTTACAACACACCCAGAGGACACTGTTGTCTAGTGTTGCTCTGTGTGTTTAATGATGACCCGTCAGTAAACCTGAGTGACAGCTGGCTGCAGTGTTGTGTTGACATCTAGGTAACAGATTGTTTGTCTAACCAAACGCCACAGGCCTGTGCTCTAGAGCAGGATTTGGGGTCGGAGAGGTAACTTCAAGTTAACCCTGGGTTTTAGAGGTTAGGATGGTGGATCACTTCTCACCGGAGTATATCGCCATGGTAACTGAAGCTGTAGACCTAACACGTTCAGGAGTAGGGCCACTGAAGAACAGCATCATCATGGAGAGAACGACTTATCTGTGTTAGCTTCTTGAGCAGTACGTTGCCGGTGCAGCATAGCAGAGCTGTGCATTTACAGTCCCACGTTGCCTTGTGTTACTTTGTGACCCTCACTGCTTCAGAGGGCCAGCTCCTCAGCAGGAGTGTACTACCGTGTAAGAGGCCCCCCCTCCCATCTTTTACCTATCTAGTTTTCCTGCTAGCTGCAAACAATGTCAAAGCAATGTCACTTTGCTTTTGTACAGCCTACTGATATCAGCCTACAACAGAGACTGAAGCCTTGTAGTAGTAATAAGAAAGGAATCCTACTTATCACTTTGTATTGTATTTCATATTTATTTTTCATTTGTTCCACAGTCTGTTTGACACCAGTGAGGTTGCAGCTCAAAGAATAAGGCATATTGTCATACATGCTGCAAGAATACAACAAATTAATTTAATGGAATACATAAAATGTAATTATAGTCAGTAGTCACATCTGATAGTGCCCTCATCATGGGGCAATGACATTATAAACCTATTAACTTGTACACAGTCTGCCATTTTTTGCCTATATGAATGTATAGCAAAATCTGCAGATTTGTCTACTCACTGCAAGTGTGATTGTCACAACACTGTAAGTACAAAACTGTATGTACAAGAACTTACTAAGCATACGCAAACATAATGCGATTTTCGGTATTAAAAGAGGGTAAAGTGTAGTGCTGATATAGCCGACCACTACGCGTTTCACCTTATGGTAATTCAAAATCTTGAATCAGATTTATCCAGGAAGTAATTAATGGATGGGAAGAGATCAAAACAGCATGTGCAAACAGTGTTGGTAAAAAAGGGACACAGAAAGCAAAATCTATTATCGAGCCAAATAAAAGGCGACGCCGGCATCATTCAGCATCAAAGGTCTGAGTGGACAGCTGCAATTTTGTCTGCACTGAAAAGGGAGTAAAAAGGCAATACATGTAGACATAGTATGCTAGATGAATATATTTTCTATATCCAAAAGCACAAGGCCATCAGTCCATAAAGAGAAACAGCTATAGTGTGACCTGGGCTATATGAAGTATGAAGGCATTACACACCTGACATCCGATTTCATTTTGGCTCTAACACACATTTAGTCAATCAATTTACAACCTAAAGCATCCATCCACAGGGCAGCAGAGCACAGAGTGCAGGCACGCCGTTAAAATGGCCCCCGTGGGTTAATAAGGTAAAGTGTAAATTCCTGATCGAAATTTGATAGCTGTTGCCCCAAAGCTGGAGCATTCCTGACAGCTTTAACGGGATCAGTCTGAAATGTTATCAGCTGAGAGCGTCAGCCTCACCGGCCCCGCAGTCACTCAACAGGTAGAGTTTTCAGTTAAGGAAATAGCCCAGTTACCAGACCCAAGAAACTGTGCAGCGTCTAATACTCAGTGATTGTATGTGATTTTATTAATGACTGCCCAATCTGGAATTTTAATCAATTTCTTTGGTAATTCCCCCCCCCGCTGTGTATTTCACTACAACTTTATACTCCAAGATTAAAACTAAAACTAAACTACTGACAAAAAACTGAAAAGGGAATTAATCATAGTTGATGGCACATCAGTTGTTGAACTACTATTTACAGCCTGAATCTGACAAACAAAGTTGTGCTTGCAAATCAGATGTTTTTAATGTTGGTATCCCTAAAACAGGAATACAGTGATCTGCTAAGCCTGCTACTTTGACTCCAACAACATGCAAATGAGCTCATGATCGTGAACATCTTTTCCTTCTCGCAATGGCTCAAGTCCAACATGACAACAAACTAACGCGTGCCGGTGTTTCACTGTAGTGACTGAACTATTTATAGTTTCAGCCACACAGTTCAGAGCTCATCATCTGTATATTCTGTCAAAATTTACTTGCCATTCATTAATCCGTCCAGGAGCTAAACCTTTGTGCGCTGAGTCAGTTCAGACCTGCTCTGGAACAGACTCATTCAAACTAGGAGGTGATCAACTGATCAAACTAATTCAAATGGAACAAGGCTGGAAATGGACAGCACAACATGGTAACTGACTGAACAGTGTTTGAGGAAAAAAAGGGGAAGACCCAATGATTAAATTATGTTTGTAGTCAAACAGGCAACTGTGACAAGCCTCTTGCATAACCTCCTGGGAACACTGTATGGCTTTTAAAATCCATCATCTTGCCAGACTGTGCAAATGACACATGTATAGAGCTTACTTTGGAAACAAGGCACCACTTATCACTTACAATGTGCCAAACAAACACTTCCAAGTGTGATCTGTGCTCTCAAACTGAACAGCACAATTAAAAAAATACTTATTGTGCCTCAGAAGGAGCAGGAAATCAAACACTTTACTGACCTCTCAGCAGCATCTCTCCTGTCCTCTGGCAGGGAGAAGACACAGCCCATGGCATGCAGCCCTGTAGCTCACAGCTGCCACTAGCACCCCTGGCTAGGCCACGCCGGGAACCGCCACGCTCAAAATCAAAAGCAACGTCAACACTCCGCAGCCACAGGATGGAAAAACAAAACCGGTCCACAAAAGGCAGCCAGACGCTCGCAGGCTTGGAAGAGCTGCCTGCGTTCACCTTAGAGGCTCCAACACGATCTGAACTCTGCCTCTTCCTGTGCTGCTCTCTGCAACCAGCAGCGTCTGCTCTCCACACACACACACACAGAAAACTCCACCGCACTTACAGCCTACAAGCCCTGTTAGTGTCTGGCAACCGCTGAGGACACAATGGTGGGAAACTGACTTTCCCATAAAATGTAGCTGAGCTGCAGACCCACACTTTTGACTCACACAGACACGCACTGAAACACTCTGGGGCTGAAAATGCCTTCCTCCTCATCCCCGCCCCTTTTCCTCTCCGGTCTGAAAGGTGTTAGGAAGGAAAAAGTCTACAAGATCCATTCTGAGAATTTGGCCAGTTATCAGAGCAACTCCTCGGTGGACCATTGAAAAAAAAAAAAGGAGGGGGGGGTGAAAGCTGTGAATGGTAGTTTTTCATCCCCCGCCCCCCATTTCACTGGAGGAGAGAGGGGAATGTCATTGCTATGGCAACCTCATTTATCATAAAAGGATTCCATTTGTGACATGGCCCTACTCCAATGGCAGAGCAGCTCAGCCCACACAGGCACACAAGAAAAACAGGGGAGTGGGGAAAGAAGAATGAAAAAAAAAAACAACTAAAAAACAAAACTAACTCAGGACTAAGAAAGGGTTGCTTGTCTTTTTTTTTTCTTTTTCTGTCTGCTTCAACTTTCCACCTTTGGAGAGGACTCACAAAAGGAGCTTGGCTCACCCTCCTCATTTGCTCTCCTCCAGGGAACTTTCAAAATGGATTCAGGGCCAAAAACAAAAGCACAGGAAAGACATGGAAGACTACGCCCCCTTCATAACAGTTAGGTAATCACTGCTCCCTTTAAGGGGAGGGGAGACCAGCTTGGCTCTTGTGTTGCTCTGTGTTCCCTTCCTGTATTCCCGCCCTCCACAGATACACACTCTTCCCACAGCAAAACACGCTCTACAGGGGTCTTTCCCCCTGTTCTGGCCAACCTTCTGTTTTCGCACAAATGGTCAGGATCCCCCCTCCCCACTCGGCCTCCAACACTGTCTCCATTCACACAACCACGCAAGACCTCAGCCACACAGCGAGTGTAGCTGCTGCTGGCCCGTGGCTTTACTCCGGTGACCGAAAAAATCCTGTTGTGGTTGGGGAGGGACTAGAAATGTGGCCAATGGAAGGAGAGTCCATTGAAATTAAGCCAAGCCTCCATCCCTCTACTGACAAGTGATGAGGGGAGGGAACAGAGGAGGAGAGACACGCAGAGAGTGGAAGATCAGATAAGTTTCTGCAAGGCAGTGAGAGAGAAAACAAAGGTCGCTCCTAGTGGAACATTTACAAGCCTTAAGCCATGCACTCTCACACACTTGTCTAAACGCCCAGGGAGTTCACGCAGCCCACAAGAGGGACGGTATTTGTTTCTTTCCAACTGCTTGTATGTAATAAGACACAGGAAGACCACTGGAGATACATCCACCTATTCCAGACCTGGAATTAAGCTGCTTTTTAAAGCAAGGCTACTTAGGCATTGGATATTTACAAATTTATTAGGTCATTGCAGCCAAAATGTGGGGCACTATGGCCAAAACCAATGATGTGTGACAAGTGATATTACATTGTCTGAAGACAAAACAGTATACAAATCAAGTTATGGTATTGAGAAACACTGAACAATATGAATTATATTTATATTATATTAATATTAATATAGATATTTTATTTATTTATTTATATATATTTATATTATAATATATATATATACATATATGTGTGTGTGTGTGTGTGTGTATATATATATACACACACACACACACACACACACACACACACATATATATATATATACATATAATATATATACATATAATGTGGAAGATCTTTTGTATTGGTCAAGATTATAATATTCCAAAAAAGTTAAATCAATGAAATATGAAGTAATAAAAAGGTAGAAAATAAAAAGTATTTAACTTTTATTATTTTTATCTTTTTTATTTCAACCTTTGCTTCCCTTGTGTGTTTGTAAATGTAGACTCAAACTGAACACACTGTATACTGTATTGTTACACTCAACTGTGATTTACTGTAGTGGATCATAGCATACTAAGTATGGCATTAATTTGCAGATGCTCCAGTTCAAAATGAGACCAAACCTTTCTATGGATGTCTGAGCCACAACAAAGGCCAAAATGCAGCGTGCAACCATAAAAGAAGCAACTCTGACAGCTGACTCACTCTTAATTAGCCAATGGGGGCCGCAGGTAATCAGCAACTGCTTCGGTTTGACATCACAGAGCAAAAGGCATTAGGTTAGGCTAAAAACAAGCCCCAGTCTGTCGCAGACATAGACTGTATAAAAGAAGATTGAGCCAAAGCTTGATTACATTTAGAATCAATAAACAGAATAGGAATCAGGACAAGAATCTGCAAAATCTTCAAAATACCAAACACTACATGAGACAGACAAAAAGTAAAGCACGACCTTTCAAATATGTATAATATAGGCGCTTCTCCTTTCATATGGAAGCTTTAAAAGGTTTCAAGGTCTGAATACAAGTCTGGCAATACTCCAGATGCTCCAGGTCTAAGAATCATTAAAACCCAAGCACACAATGGCAGGTACTCACGGTGTGTCGAGCTTCTTGAATTCTGGAAGGGGCTCAGGCTTCTTGCGGGACATGAACCAATAAATGACGAGGCCGACAATCAGGGAGAAGAGGAAGAGGTCCAGGTTGCTGAAAAGAGGCTCCTCTTCGGCCACCACGGGCTCTGTATGGGCGGCACTCTCTCCGTCCATGTCTGTCATGTTAAGACTCTACATGGGGACAGAATAAACACACTTTATAGGCTTGACAATTGATTGAAAAACTCATTGAGCAGATTATGCAATCAATAATTGCAGTTAAGAGTATGTTAGTCCTTGATTGCCTTCCTTATATCTATCGCATGTCTCAGAAAAGCAGATGAATATGTACATTTTAAATTCAGTTTTACTTCAAAATTCCAACTGAACAAAACCGGGCGTAAAACTGGTTAAGCCGCCGCACAGAGATACATGATTGCTAACATATGTGGGAAGTATTCTACATACTGGACCACAATGATGGCTTTTGTTTCAGTATAATTGGAAAATTGGCACTACATTTAGCGTGACATACTCTAACATTGTAACCCACCGCTTTAGTATACGAGGAATTTCTTGTCATGCATCAACAGCAGCAGCTCTTTTCACACTCAGCACGAAGGGACTTCATGTTCTCAGCTCTCAACTTTCAGTGTGGTTGAAAGGGTGAAAACAATGAGATCGGGCTGTCTTTTATCCGTTAAAAACTGGCTAGTCCACAACCAGAGAAGAGTTTGAGTGGCACAGACAGTATACACACAGAGGCTTTCTACTAGACTGCTGACTCACTGATATATTAGGCAAACCACTTCAACTATCATGTGCAGAGGTAACTGCAGGCCAAACGCCTGTATGTACAGAAGTCACGTTGCCTTCAAGGCTTGTAATAAAACCACAGACGTGCTGACATGGAGTGTGTGTGACCATCTCTTAGATGATCATTATTATTATCATCATCATCATCATTATTATCATTATTATTAGTATTATTATGGGTCTTATATTAACATTTTATACCAGATCAATTTCTATAATCAGACAATATGTTTTGGAATAGGTGATAATCACTCATACTAAAATTCACTAAAGATTTGAGCTTTGAGCATGGCAGTAGCTGCACTGCAGCTTTGCTAACAAATACCTTAAGTTTAACTGGTTTGTTAAAACTGCACTTGCTAGTTTTATATCTGCATCCAACTATGCCCTTTACCAAATCTATAGCCTGACAATACTCCAATTTTAAAGCTCACAAAAATTTTGGCGGCTTTTTTCTGAAACACACTTAACAAAAACACATTGATAAAGATCACTTTACTATTAACTAATTACTTTACTATAGAATTGTGACTGAGCTATGTACAAGGAAAACATTTTACAGCTGTAAAATAAACTTGTCAGTGCTCTTCATCATTTGTTTGTCTGTACTGGAAATATGGTTTCTAAAGGACCTAAAACATACTTTCTGTACAGACATTTGTTTTTTTAAAACCCGACATATAGGCTACACGGATAGGACGCAATGTAGTAATGAGATAATACCAGTAAAGACATCTGCCTCACCTGGAGATTTGGGAGCCTTATTATTAGGTCTAAGGGCCACAATACAATTAAAAGCAGCAATAAACTCAAACTCAACCTGAGTTTGCTGGTTTGAGGCAATAAATCCTGCCATCATGAAGGGTATTAATCTCAGTTTTAATCAGACAGTGTGGAGGCGAAACAAGAGGGCAGAGAAATATGGCATGCAACCATGGTGCCCAGCTGGAACTGAACGAGGGACGGTCGTGATTATGTGGTATGCACCTTAACCATTTGTGGCACAGTGGAACTGTTGTGCATTACGCCGATACACCCCATTTATGTCAATAAAGGGTAGAATGAATATTACTGGTTTTAGCTGGATGTACTTGATAAACTGCCAACTCGTGTTAAGTCTGATCCTCCAGGAGCCACAAACTGCATCACGTCTACAGTTTCAGTGTCTCCTGTCTGTTGTGATATTGTATCCATGTCGACTAGTTTGCTTAGTGATCTCCCAGCGGCGTCAATTAGGAGACCGAAAACACAAGTGCCTCCTGTCTCAAGTTGTAGAAGTCAAAACATGTGTCAAACGTGTAAAAAGTTAGCTCCTGAAACAATCAAATCAAACCTAAACAGAAACAAAGGCCAGTTTTACAAATGACTTTGATAAGAATTAATTGATTTCTCCTCAGTGGTGTACTCCCTCGCAAAGACATGACCTGAGGTGAAACTAAAAAGGATAAAAATACCCATAAATAAATAGCTGTCAGCAGGCAAGCTGTGTTTAATTACGGTTTTAAATACTGTTTTTAAATCATCCATCCCAAACACATCTCCAATGACTGTACTTTATTTTAAGTTGCACATTTTTGCACACATGTAAATATATTTATATCTAGCAATAGTAGTTTATATTTATATGTTTTTATATTTTATTCTATCCTCTTCTTTTTCACTCTTTGGCATTCAGTGCAGATGGCAAAGTAATTATTAAGTATTTTCATTGTACAGAGAAACCCGTTTCTGCACTGTACACATGACAATAAACACTTTGAATCTCTTGAATCTCTTGAATTCTGTATACTGTAGCTTCAATTACACACCAATCACTGGCTCACACATGGTGCATTCAACATCATGTGAGACTATGGGTAGTTTCCAACAAGGCCAAATGAAAAAGGCTTTAGTAGCTGTTGCCGGTGGGGATTTAATTGATCAATCAATCAGACATGGACGAGTTTTACTGGAGTTCATTCAGACAATTGACCTCCTCTGCTTCAAGCAAATAGTTGTGCAAGTACCAGGCGAGGCGGCGGCACCGGCTCCATGTAGCTGTACATGTAATACAGACGCCACTTAAATTCATTTTAGTGGAGTTAAGTCAAAGCTGATGGGATGAAAATAACGATGCTGGACAGATAAAACTAGTAAAGTCACAGCCAGCAGGAGTGGAGAACAGGGCCCTGACTAATCCCCGGAGCGTAGTAACACCGGCTGGAAACATGACACTGTCAAAAATACAATTTAATCAAGAGACAGAATAGTGTCGGCTGTAAAATAATGTGTGGAAAGCGTATTAAATCTAGTGTATTTAACGCTGTTCATGCCGAAGACACCACTTGCTCCAAGACAGAAGTTAGCTTCAGTTTGCGCAACACCAGAGTCAGCACTTCACTGGAGCTAATGTTTCACTGACAACGCCGCTCATTTCCTCTGCTTTTAAAGTTTTCTTGTTGTGTTACTACCTACGTGTAGTTCCCGCAGACTGCCACGGAGCACAGCTCGGTGTAAAACAGATAAAAATGTGTGTTTGGTGCTGTGCTTACCTTCGCCTCCCCTCTTTGTGTCAGTCAGACTCACACTGCGCTCAATGCGGAAGGAAACTTTACGCCATGTAGGATCAAACCATCTCGATCCTGGTGGGGGGGGGACTCCTGCACTTTCACCTCCAAAATACGTCTAATTTCGGCGTGTTTTCTTTACTTTAAAACATTTACATGAGTGTTTTGTTATGCTACATCTCTGTTGACATTGGCTCTTAAAATTGAGCGTGTTTATATTAAATTTTTGCGGACACGTGCTTCAGGTTGGACCAGCCCACAAAAGGCATTATCTAACGTCACTGTGTAGATGTAACCTGCTACAACAAACAAGTGTGGATGTGCAGCAGGCCAAGGGTCACGGTTATGTAATGCAATCAGCAGAGCAGACTGTGTATCCCTCAGACGGACAGGCCGACATTAGACACGTCCTTCTCAACTTGAAGGCTGTTCACAACACCAAGGACACATCATGTTAGATAGCACAACAACCAATAGTGGAAGAAGTATTCAAATGCTGTGCTTAAGTAAATGTGGCAATGGCACATTACACAAGTATGTCACAAATAAAAGTCATGCATTCAAAGTCTTAATGCAGCAGTTCACTATGAACTATTACACAAAAATGTACGTAAAGCACGAAAAGTTAGAATAATCATTTTATGAGCAGGACTGTACTTGAGTACAGCTTTGAGCTTAAATTGATGGCTTTCATTTTTACTGTGTGTGTAGATTCACTGTAGTTATCCCCAAAACTCAATACACAACACAATACACAATACTGTACTGTAGCCATATCAGTACATGACAATAAACTGCACAGTATCTGTAGGATTTGTAGTTTACCTGTGCAGAACATTGCCAGGTACTTTTGTTGTATATATGGTGGTGTGGCCGTAGTACAATTTCTAGTGGAGTTATTTGTTTTTATATTTTCATCTCTTTGTGTTGCCTTATGTTGTTTTTGGTTTGTGTTTTGAATTTGGATTAACACTATTCTATTTGTCTATGTATCCTATACTTGTTACTGCTATAGTAACTTTTCAGATTGAGGTTTTCAATTGGCTACTATTATCAACATTGAAGTACTACTAACACAGTAGTGCATCAATGACAGTGATGCAATAATAATAGTGTGGCAATACAACTGTGAAAGGGTTGTCTCTGCATAATATTTAATATATTGTGAGCACATTTTGTCGCTAATACTTCAGTACTAGGAAATATTTGAATGCAGGTACTTTTATAGCATGGTATTTACTGAAGTAATCATATTTGATCTTTTTTTCTGGTTTAGCATGGTAGTAGCTGGCAGAGGTGCTAATTTGAACTACTTTAGATTGTACTTAAACACAATACTTAAGTCACACCCCCACTGGTTCTGTCTACAGGTAAGCCTGCATTTGGTAGCTAAACATAGGGAGGAAAGAATTGTTCAATGTAACATAATGATATAAAATAAGATGCAGTGTTTTGATCCCTGCAGGGAAGCTCACACACTCACACACCCAACTTTAACTCTACCAGTTAAAATGCCAATATAGGAATGATGGCTGCAATCCAACATATTCAGACACATGTATGCACAAGCACAAAATATGTAGAAGTACTAAAAACAGCACCACAGAGACTAGAGTACCTGCAAAAAGATATATTTTATTAGAGTGTGCGTTTAACCATTATTTTTTCATTATTTGTTGTTTTTTGTCTTTTCCTATGAGAGTAATTATACAAAGACAAGAACATGGATGTGCTGTGGAGCACAATTTTACCTTTAACACTGCTTGATTAGTTATAACACATTTTTCATACTTATGTATCTACTGCACGTTTTGTTATAATAACCAGAATACTTAAAACAATTCGAGAGCAAAATAACAGCAAATAATGTTTATGGCAACAATGATGATATGAGCTTTAATTTTGAATAGACGTGTTGCGTTTTTTTAATTGCCTGTATCACAGACTCTTTGGTTTCTGATTCCTGCTCTTGAGCTTCTGACGAACCACCGCGACAGTAGTGAAGAAGTTTCCCATGAAGAGAATAAGGAAGCTGAGACTGCACATTAAGACCTGGCATCGCGTGGAACACAGAGAACAACATGTTAGAAATAGTTGAAGCTTTAATTTAATGATGTGTGGAAGGGATCAGGTGAAGATTAAGCATTCATCATTAACATGGAGTTAGTTTGAAACGTGTGAATGCAAATGCATGAGGGTGATTTGACAGAGAAACTATAGTTTTACAAGAAAAGAAATACATTTAAAAGTACATTATAATGTAATTCTAGTCAGTAATATCTTATTTTCATACACACGATAAGCTCTCTAGTGATGTAAACATACATAAACAAAAACAAAGTGTTAATGCTAGAAAACGAATTGATAAATTATCAACTTTTAGAAAGCAAGACTGGTGGTTATGAAAGCACCGACCTGCCATTCTGTACAGTCTGGAAGCTGAGCCATTCTGAGGAGAGACAGGCCATTGAAGAGCTGCCAGAACTGCAAGACAAAATACGAGGACATGAGAGGTTATTTTGTTAAAATTGACTGGATATAGTTAAGCTATCACGCAGAAGACCAAAAAACATAACCATTTTTGAAATCAGTGCTAAATACGTAGAGTCATATTAAGTCTAGAATGACATCAGCCTTTTTGGTCAGTTTTGTCTGTGTCATTCAGTCCACACCATGACAAAGCACGATCTTTAATGCAAACTAAGCAATAGTTAGAGGGAATTTCTCAAGTTCAGTTGCACATTATCTCAGTGTTACAGACTGTCCTGTACTCACATGACCGAAAAAGAGGAAGGGCAAAAGAAACGTCAGTCCTTTCCACATCCACGACTGAAATCCCTCTGAAAACAGAATTTTTTTTTTACTCCCACTTCTGTTTATTACAGCAGTGATGACAAGAGCAAACCTGATGGAGCAAATCTTTACTAAACATTTAATTATTATGATGTGCCTGGCTGGGTGTGTGTCCTTGGCGAGCTACAGTGTTTCTCACCCACGGTCAGATCCATGTTGTGTCTTTCCCCCAGAGCTCGTAGTCTGTACAGACACCCACTCTGATAATAGCACTGCAGACACTGAACAAAACCTGTCCAGATGAAAGAAACAGCCATCAGGCTTTGGTTTGATTTAGTTTGAACCGCGAATGTATTTCAAGTACATTGACCTTACTTTGATACAAGGAGTAGGCGAGGAACTGGTTTCTGAATGTTTTGTACAGTTTCCCATCTGGCCTTAGGTTTGAAAGGGAGGAAATTTGTTATTAAACAAGGGAAAAAAACTGTAATTTCATTGATCCTGTTGCATTTTCAAGTTTAATTTCCCATGTTTGTATGTGTTAAAATGTAGTTCCATTGATACTTCATTTGGTATTTAGAGTATTTATCTTCCTCTACTCACCATGTCAGCATTACACCGGACAAAAAAGCTGAGACGTAGTGATGAAAAACCCACCAGCCTTTAATTCTATGGTACAGGACACATTTTTATCAGATATGTAGATTATATGTTTTCACACTTTGCTTCAGGATAGTGGGAGGGGTGGGAGGGCTGACCTGGAGCCGTTGGTGATGAGGATGCTTTCCCTGATAGTTAATGTACAATAGTACCACACCAGCAGGAAATTGAGGATTGCATCAAGAAATCTAAAGCCAGGGGCATGAGACAAGTGCTGGATTTAGTCAGACAGTAGAGAGAGTATCCATGTGATGGAGCTTCTGTGACGTGCTGATGCTTACCTGTAGCTCACAAAGAAATAGCATATGAAGGAGAACAGCAGCAGGAGGACTGTGAGACAGAGCTTGAACTTCTCGTATTCATCTTTGTAGGCAAATCTGACGAGGACGTGACAAATTCAGGTCTCAATAGACAGTGTGACGCTTTTCAAAACTAACGAAACAGGCAGAAATTTCCCTGGACATGGTCACTGCTTACTTTGACTGCTTGGTGAGAAGAGTGACATTCACATTTCCAAGAACCAAGTGGAGGTACAATCTGCAATATGAAACAAATATATTGTTATTCTTATTCAGCTTTATATAAGGAATTAAATGTCATTTTTGGGGTGCTTTTGGATAAATAGAAGTCATTACCCATTTTTACTAGGAAGGAAAGTTTCCATTTCAGAGAAAGTATTTGGCCACATCTTCATTTTCTCTTTTATTTCATCCAAGGTCTTTGCATCTTCTTCTGATGCTCCTGTGCTGCATCTGATGGATGATATAAGTGCATACGATAGGTCTGTGTCATTGGCACATGGTGTGTGTCTGCATACGTTGCTGTACACCTGTGTCCATGCAAATGTGTGTGTGTGTGTGTGTGTGTGCGTGCGTGTGCGTGTGTGTGTGTGTGTGTGTGTGCGTGTGCGCACAAACTTTTTCATCAGGTGGGACATGTCCTTAAGTCTTTTACGCTGACTGGAAATGGAGGATGAGCAGTTTTTTTGTATTTTGGAAAATTCATCCAGTTTCTGTAAGTACAGTCTGTGTGTCTCCTGGATGAGAAGAACATCCACAACCAAAGGAAATGTAGATTATCATTATTATCATTAGATCTTCCAACCTTTTTGAAATATGGTAGATTACAATCTAGAGCACGATCAAGATATCTGACATGAAACCTTGCTGATCTATGGCAGTTTTACAAGACGTTTTCCTGGATATCAAAAGCACTTCATTGTGTGGTTTGAGTAAGACAACAGCAAGCAAACAGTATGTTAAACACGATTTACACCAGTGCTCCTTGTGATTAATCTCATACTGTCAGCTTTTTTGGGTTAATTTCTTACCTGAAGTTGTTGATACTCTTCTTCCAGACTTTTCCACTCCTCCAGAACGCCTGTTAAACCGTGAGGCATTTTGTTAGCACTAGTCTTTCTTTTTAATTGTTTTACCTAACCCTAACCACCAAGGAAAGACATGCACATAATGCTATGCTCAAGTATTTCTCTTCAGGGTGTGTTTCACATCTCCATAGTCAGTTTATTATGTAACGTGAACTTTGGCTGGTACAAATGTGAAAGATTTTGACTTGGACATTGTTCTGTGGCAATGCTCCGGTTACCACAATGTCCAGTAATCACTCATAGAGCTTAAAGCAATCATCGTTGACTACATTACAATGCAACGCAAAGACAACAGGTATACATTTTTTACTTTTACCATAATTCACCCTGATCCCTGTTAGCTGCATGTTCCTTTTGAGCATGTTTTCTCTGTCAGCATGTTCTGTCACTTTCACAGCAGCACATTAGTGACATCTTGTGGATAAAAGGACTAAATCAGTGATCAACTCACTTCGCCATTTCGATCATGATGGAGGGGGAATGTTGTGGCACTTGTAAATCGCTGGGCCTAGTGAAAAATGAGCAGAGACAATAATTAATTAAACAAAAATTCAGTTAAATTGTTTGTGAAAATGCAGAGTTTTCTTTTCAACTGTAACCTGCACATTATAGACTGACAGCAGCCAGTCAGATTAGTGTCTTGACACTGTAAAATTCCCATCATACAGATCATAAGACACACCCAGAGAGATAGATAATAAACAAAATTGCACAAATAAAACATAACTAAGTAAAATCTCACCAAGAAACTAAACTGAAAAAACAAGACCCTAATATAATTCTTTATGCATTATAGTTGGTTAGAGCAAGTCTTGTACAGTAAATTCTTCTATTACATTGAATTTATGTACTGCATATACACAGGTTTTCAGTTACAGGCAGGACATATGCAGTATGTACAGGTGTACAATAATCTATGAAAAACAAACTGCAGTGGTGTATTTTTTTTCCCAGTGGAAATAATTTCCCAAAAAACAGCACTCAGTGAGGGTTTGTCGAAACGCCGCTTTTACTCTGAAATGTTCAGGCGGAAGTGGCTTTGTTGACCCTGTGAGGCGCTCATGTTGGCGCATGCGCGCTGAGCTGACAGCGGCCGGTCAGAGACAGCTGTGTGGAGCTGCGGAGCTGCAGTTCATCAGTTTACCTCCACACAGAGAAGCTCTCTGCACAGCTTTCTGGACGCCAGTTAACTCACAGCGAGACTACACAGGTTAGTCAACACAGAGGGAGAAAGAAAGCCCAAACAGTTTTATGACAAAGGTAAGATTTGATCCTGTCGGTTCGACCACAGCTTAGCTAACGTTAGCATCCTTTAGCTACAAGGCTAACAGCTGATTATCGTTATTGTCATTTATCAGTGGTTGAAACTGAGCACTGTGAAGGAGAATGGATGTTTATAATGCTATCTAATATATGATCTGAACTAAAAACCCTTTTTTAATGTTGAAAACAAGCTCAAACGGCCCCCTGGCAATGAATCGGTAGACAGAGTGACTTTAGAAACTCAAACTTTAAATCTTAAATACTTTGAGCTGCTGAAATGTGCTGTTTGAAGCCAATGTAGCTTTCTGTCCCCTTTGACGCAGGATTATTTGCACATTAGTGCTAATCTTTTCCCGATTGGGCATGATTGTGGAAATACCAACTTCTAAATGAATGTTGGTGGGGCAATCATAGTATTAAGATAACTTAGACTGAGATTGTGCCTGGTTTCTTGTACTTGAAAGGGACAAACTGGTGCTGTTGTTCACACCGAGCTTATATGATTAGTGAGTCCAGTGCCTCAATTGCAAAGACTTCAGAAATGTCAACAGAAATGTCAACAGAAATGTAATGATTTAGGGGTTCTTGGCTGTTCAGATCAGTTAAGTAGCTTTAAGACCTCACTTCTCATTTTTGGTGTTTTATTTGGTCATTAATTCATTAGAAAATCTTGGTAGTTCTGCTCTAGTGGTTCCTGAAAGTGTGCTTTTTTTTTATTCAACTCAATATTTCTCTGTTTAGAAAAAGTGTTTGTTCACTGTACTGCTTCACTGTTAACTTTGAGGGGCTTGTGTTTGTTTTCCAGCTGACTGATAGGAGATGTGTGCTGCTGTGTACGTCCTGTCTACGGTAACGGGCTACGTGCTCACCTCTGCCCTGCTGCTGAAATGCCCCTCTCTTTTGCACCGGAGGAAGCGAGAGGCTTTTGTCAGCAGACACATTTCCCATCGTGGAGGTGAGTTAGTGGAACTCATTCTGATTTTCAGCATGTATTATCCAGGAAGTTATTTTTTGTATGAAAATGATGAGCGTAATCTCGTTCTTGAGCCTCAAGGTTCATGTTTTGATATTAGTGTCTACATTTACAGTATCATTATTATCGTATTTTTACATCTTGACACAGTTGAGTGATGTGTGATTGGGTTTTTTCAGTTATTTTGACTACCTTTAATTCTCATGAGCTAGTTACTTATAATAACTAGCTCATAGTGAATAGAATAAGCCTACTGTTCAGTGTCAGGCTGGTTAAGCTGTTACCATGTTGTTAATAGATGTAATTGCATAGTTTTGGTTATATTGCAGTGTATTTATAGCTGTTCTTCCATCAGGCACAGGGCCATTAGCTCATCCCTGTTTGGCCTTTTCTAGCAGCGATGGCAATGCTCCAGCTGTGAGTCCTACAGAAATGTCGATATTAAGAAAAAACTGTAGCACGCTCAGTGTTTACTTTTTGTATTGCAGGAGCAGGCGAAAACCTGGAAAACACCATGGCAGCTTTCAAGCAGTGAGTAGAAACCTTAGAGTCACATTGACAAAGCTCTTTCTTCGAAATTGTCTTGGAAGTGTGAAACATAGCTGGTGCTCGTACTTGTGACTGTGGGCAGCGAGTGTCATCTGAGCCCGGTAGTGATCCGTTTGTGACCACAGACCGTTTTGTCTGCTTGTCTGTGCTTGTTCAAGCATCCACACGTTTCTGATTGATTTATGAATGCAGTGGGAGGTGAACTACTTCATATTATAATATATATCTAGTATTTTATTGAACGTATATGCGCCATGTTTTATAGCGTGACTGTATGTGCACTGTGTGTTGGTTCATGCAGCGCGGTGGATCTTGGCACAGACATGCTGGAGTTGGACTGCCACCTAACGAAAGATGAACAGGTAGTGGTTTCACATGATGCCAGCCTGCAGAGGTCCACTGGCATCAACGCCAACATCTCCGACATGGCCTACGCTGTGAGTTATGACTCTGCAATTTCTCTTTAATCACCCCATTTTTGTATCTTCCAGCTCTTGGAATTGTTTGGCTCTAACTTTTAGAAAAACATGGAAGTTTGTTAATTTTGGAGTCTGTATTAAAGGTTTCCTGAGGACTTTAATGCCTCTAGTAGCTGTTATTTCTCTGAGTGGGTCCCTGTTTCTCTCCAGTTACATGGATTTAAACAATTTAGAACACTTTTAAAATTTGGCTTTGCAAATGTTTTGTGTGGAAGGAATTGCACTGGACACTTTAAGGATACATCAAGGTGTTTTGGTCAGTAACTCTGAATGCAAAGATAACTTTTTAATTCTCCTCAGGGCACATTTTACATGTCCCCATATATTTGAATATTTAAAACTTAAAACCAACTCAAGCAACACTTAGAGTTGTGTTTGTGTGTAGACTAGAGGGCAGTGGATGAGGTAACAGCACTAGAGCGGGGTGGATGAGGTAACTGCATCGATAGATCACGTACCTTGATCAGGTGAGGTCCATACCAAGTCACGTGATGTGTCACAGGATGAACTTTTGCCTGATAAAAAGTAGGAAGTAGAAGTCTTGCTGAGTCAGTGGATTAATTGTTGCTCACTTAGGATTTCTGCTGTGCTATCTTCTCTTCTGTGGCCTGCATCTCACATACGTACATTGAAACAAAGCTCTTTGTTTTTCTGATAAGCCTCACAAAGTTCAGCTCCAGTATTTGTGTGTGTTTGAAGATCAGAAATCACAACTTGTGGTTAAATGCCACATCAGCGAAAATAAATTATAGTGAATAATTTCATACCAAAATGATATGTGTGGAAGTGAAATTAGTTTTACAGTTTTACAAACAGTAATTTTGCATCGAAGTGTGTGTCCTGGGTTCCTGACTCTCCTATGCTGACTGTCATTAATGTTAACACAGATCCTGGTTCTGACCCGACATTACAAGCTCTGACTATTGGCTGTATTTGTTGTTTGTTAACCACTCAGTGCCGTGTGCTCTTTGCAGGAGCTCCCTCCATACCTCTGCAAGCTGGGTGTCACTTTTCAGAGAGGTGAGCCTCACATACCTAAGATTGGTGTAATTATTCCAAAGCTAACACCTCCCACACACACATGCTTAATAGCAACATCAGTTTTTACTGGTTAGTGTTTATGCATAGGAACAAAAACATAAATGTTGTGTCTGTTTAAAGCACAATACATCAGTTCATCAGCAACAAAATTTAAGACATATATTTGTAATTCATAAGCTGTTGACACAGGAGCCAGAAAGCCACAGAAATGATGAATACGTTCATGCTACCTGTATTATTGAGTAGAATCTGACGCTGACTGTGTTTTTAACTTTGTTCTTGTCTGTGCAGAGTGTTTCTGCGAGGGCGGAGAGGACAAACGCATCCCTCTCCTCAGGGACATTTTTGATGCATTTCCCAATACACCTGTCAACATTGACATTAAAACCAACAACGACACGCTCATCAAGAAGGTGTGTGTGTTTGCAATTCACAGACTTTTAGGTGTGTTTTTTTTTAGCTCATACATCCTTAAAAGCAGCATTAGGAGTTACCTCATTGTATAAAAGATTAAAGATGAATCGTTGTCATTTTGTCCCTATTTCCTGAAAAGGCATTTCTGCCCCATGTTTCGCACCTGTGCACACCAAGTATTATGTGCGATGTCTTTAATGATGACATTTTAATCCTTGCAGGTCTCTGAGCTGGTCATTAAGTACGACAGAGAACATCTGACCGTCTGGGGCAACGCTAGCAACCAGATAGTAAAGAAGTGTTACAAAGAGGTACATTTACAAGAAATGCAAAGTCCAGTTAGTCTTCAGTCCAGTCAATTCAGGGCATCAATCTCAATCTCAAAAGACACTAGCTACCAGTAATAGATTTATTTTATCTAGTAGGCCTCACATCAGCATGGATAAGGTGCAGAAAGCAGGAGCTATGCAACTGAAGAGCAAATTTCAGATATCTTTTTAAAAAAATCATCTTTTGATCAATATCCTGTTTTACAAAATGTCCAAATTTGATTCTGAATAATCTTTAAGAGTACAGATGTGTGTTTTATTATCATGTATCACTTGTGGTGACTGAATTTAAGGGAGTTGACCCTAAATCCTAAAGCCTGTATGTTTGTTTGTGTTTCGTAGAATCCTCGTATCCCAGTGTTGTTCAGCTTTCCCAGAGTGTTGCAGCTGTTAGGCCTCTTCTACACCGGCCTTCTGCCCTTTGTTCCCCTCAAGGAGCAATTTCTGGAGATCCCCATGCCCTCTATTATTACAAAGTAGGTAAACGGACTGTAAAAGCACAAATAGGATCTGGTAAAAAAGGATGCACTTACAGAACATGCATCAACCCTCTGTAACAGTGTCCTTTGCTGGTTGTTGTACGACACGGCACGGGTACAAGTCCTCTGCTGTTCTCGTTTTTCGGTTACATACAACAGTAACGCTACACTCCACCAGAGGTGATCATTATCAGTCTGCACGTCCACTACATTTGATAGCAGCAGGTTGGTAGGTTGAGGTCTGTTTCCCGCCTCACTGTGGCTAAAGCCCATCCCTAAATGGTAGCACGGTTTACTGGGTCACAGGATTAAACTAGCATTCTGCTAAAAAATGAACAGGAACAAACCTAGTGTTTAATCGACAGCGCTGGCCAGAAAAAGAAAAAAAGACATGTCCATATATGCTGTCAATATATATGTAGCTCAAAATCTTTACCATAAAAGGCAAACTTGACATCTGCAGCACTTTTTAGCTGCTGCAAAAAAATGTTCTCTAAATGTTACAACGTGATTTCAATTTGTGGAATTAAGCGTCAACATTCACAATAGGTTTAAATAATGTTAGCACAAGGTCTATTTATAGGGCAATTTCCTGACCTTTCAGCCACCTCTTGTGGCCTTCATCAGCAGATAAACACATCATCACTTCAGACACCAGGGACAAACCTTGAACAGAGACCAGGGTGTTATCACATCCGTCTATCATCTATCATGACCAAAGTTACATACTGTACTGTATGAGCCAGCTCTGTGTGCTGATGAAGGCGTAGAGATGTGGCTGAAAGCTCTGGAAATGTTCCAATAAATGGACCTTAAATGTGCGGAATAGCTTATTTCCCTCTGAGGGCCAAACGTCTTTACGTGGCTTGATGTTGATACGATAGAAGCTTTTTAAATGTTAACACACACGACTTTGCTTCGTTCTCTTTCATTAAATGTGCTTGATGTTTTATTTAGGTTTTTAAAAGTTGCAAGAGGTTCCTCACTTCCTCGGCTCAGGTGTAGCCACTACGCTGGGCTCACTGGTCGGCTCCTTTCAGAGCGCCCCGGTCTGTCCGTGCTACCTCAGGACTGTTTGAAAGATTATTTCAGTCGTTATTGAAGTCATTAAAAGAAATATTCACACCCCGTGCCTGGAGAGTGTGTGTTAGTGGCTCACAAGGATCAAGGTCACAGAGCAGATTATACATGCTGAACATTCATTAAGGATTAAGTGATTATCTTTGTTACACATTTGTTGCATCCAATTTCTCTCAGCCCACTTCTTTTACGTCTAATTTAGGTATTGATTCTGTCATTATTTTTGGGAAATGATTTTCAGCAGAAAATGTGCAACAAAGTTTTTGCCTGACTGTAGCCACATCAGTGGAACGTAACTTTTTGACTTATTCACTTCTTTTTACATTGCTGTGTGATTTTGCAGACTTAAGGATCCCAACAGATTAACAAGGAGTCAGAGATTCATCACCTGGCTGGCAGACAGGTGAGTCATTATTGAGTCCCTCTGTACTCTCACTTCAATGTCAGACTGTCTGAATCCGCTTGTCTTTTTTTTTTTTTATCATCTTTACTTACATTTTGTGACTAATTTTATGCCTTTCTCTCTGCTGAGCATTTGTGTTTCTGAGAAGAGCTGATATTTACTTAAACGGGGACTTTGGGAAAAACACACATACATTACTGAGTCACCGTGATTAATGCGAAACATTTACAACTAAACTTCCCTCTCCTTTTACTACACTTACAGTTTGTCTGTGCTGATGAGTATTTATTTTTCTGTTGCAGTTTGCTGATGAGGAAAGCTCTATTTGAGCATCTAAGCGCCAGGGGAATACAGGTAAAGTTGCTGTAATGAACTCCTCCATAACAATCCTCACAAATGAGAAAACTGTGAATCCAACTGATAGATGCACATTGTATAGGAGTAATAAAGTGGCCACTTCCTTATTAAGCTGATTTATCACAGTGTTTTAGTTCCTGCTTGCTTGAATAATCTTTTTTTAATAATGAACATACCTAAGAGCAGTTAGGGACATACACATAGTTATGTCAAGGTTAAGTCGGTTCATCTTTATTATCTTCCAAGAATGACTAGAAATCATTCCATAGTAATCCTGAGCCTGTCTGCGTGCTCAGAGCTGTTTGTTGTAGCTGCAGTGTGATGCTGTAGTTAAGAGCAGTCACTGGGAAATGTTCCTACTAGTTCAAAAATAGGCCCGAGTGGCCACCAGCGCCGCTCTCGCGGCACAGAAGCATTCTTAAACCTTTGTGTGACTCCCTCCACTGTGTGACGAGCCGTATGTGTCCCGCGTCTGGTTTCAGGTGTACATTTGGGTGCTGAACGATGAGGAGGACTTCCAGAGGGCATTTGACTTGGGAGCCACGGGAGTTATGACAGATTTTCCCACCAGGCTTAAAGACTTTATGGGCAGGAATGGCATTTCTAAGCCCCAGTGACCTGCCAAAATCTACCTCAACCCAACCCCCGCCCCCACACCAGTGATTATCCCTCAACCTGACTGACCTGCCAAATCAGCCGCCCCCCTCCACGCCAACACCACTTTTACTACACGCATTCCTGCAGGGCTCCTCTCCTCCTCTGTGTTTTACAGTCAGTAGGAATCTCCATCATGTTCTGCATCCTGCACTGTATCAGTAACCACTTCTTGTATTGGTGATACAAACGTCAATGTTTTCAACAACCTAAAATACTCTTAGAGGACACACACACACACATACATATTATTTCCTTTGAGTTGTGTTCCTTGCAGCTTTTTTGTTCCCTCGCTGGACACCGTCCTGCTCAAACAACTATCAGTATCACTCAGCTACTTAAAACCACACAATCTTTTCAAGTTCATCTATAAAATGGGACAAAATAGCCATTGAAATCAAGTGTTTCCAAATCTTATCGGTCTTGAATTTCATAATCAATTCATGGCTTTTGACTTGAAAATGTTTGTTTTTTTTAAATTATTGTTATTTTGGTTTTTAAATTATTTTGGCTTTCAATTTTTTTTTCCAATTGTACTGATGTAAAGATATGATTTTGTCTTAAAGTAAGTAAAGGGCAGTTTGCAGTATTACTGTGTTGTGGTTGGAGTATTGATCTAGTAACAACACCAGCAGATGCAGTCTGATGTTATAACGTTGTGGAGATTTACCAGCAACAACGTGATGTTTCGAGGTCTGAAACATTCTTTTGTTTCACAGACTGGCTGTCACTTTGCACATTAAATAATCCACTAATCTTAGCAGCTGGGAGATATTCCTGTTTGGTTCTGATGCAGCCATCAGGGTGCTGACACGAGTCCTCGGCTACGTTGAATTTTAGTCTCCAATGAGCAGCGTGAGCCCTCGGGTGCCACTGCTGCATATTTACAATTCAAAGGCACATTCAGTTGAACTTTGGGCGGTTCTGTAAAAAAACAGTTGTTTTTTTTTTCTATTGTTTAAGACAATAGGTCGTACGTTGCATGGCTATGTTGTGTGTTTATGCGTAGTTGCTTAGATTTCACACCGATTCAAATGAAATGACAGCGGCCTCGATTGCCCATTAATGAATCTGAGAGAGAAGTTTTGCACAAAATAAGAGTCGTACCTTTTTTCATCTGTGTTAATGTGAGTACAGTTACCACTGAACTTCACATGTGAGATGTACGACTGTTTTTAATGACAGCACTTCACAGTTTGAAAGTGTAAAGATGATTAAGGATTATCATACCACTGACGTTTTCTAATCCAAACCTGTGACCACACAGTGAGGGCCAGTAATGAATGTAGTATTGGTTGAATGTATTCTATGTTGTTCAGTGTTTTACAGTCCAAACGGTGTTGCTGTTTAACTTTCTTCTGTCTGTTGTCGGACATCTTGTATCAGTGCTGTCACTGAGTGGTTTTTCATGATATTTTACATCGTTTTGAGAAATATCTGTTTTTGTGACCTACCAATCACGTTACTGATCTTACATTACTGATTATGATCGACAATATTTTGATTACTTTACCTGTGCTTTGCTGACTGTATATTAGTTTTGCATGCCTAAATGAATATGTGTGTGAATATGTTGTGAATTCAACAGAACCAGTTTGTGGGACCTGGCTGCTTAGGCCAATCAAAATGCCTTATCCCACATTACATTATCTGATTTCATGGGAAATTATTGACAAAGTAAATTTTTATCACTATCAATAAACACTTAAGATATTGCTATATAAGTGGTGTGTATGTGTGGTATAATAACTGCTTCATAACGTTGTTTTTGGCCACTTTGGGCAGCAAATATATGCCAGTTTATGTGGCTGCAGACTGACACAAGGTGGCGCTGCAGACTGGAGGGACTTAAGGAGTTTTCATGCAGACGGAAAGTTAATGATGCTGGACATGTTGTTACATAAAATCCATCCGCACTGACACTTTTCCTCCACTCCACTTTGAACAAGAACCGGTGAGGTATTTCGGCTCTTCCCCTGGTCGATGTCCTTTGATAAAACTACACAGTTAGTGAACATAAAACCAGACTGGAAAATAAAACACACAGTAAAGCGTGTAAGACTTTAGTGAGATTATTGGCTAATCGCTTCTGCTCTGGGCCAATAAGCGCAGTGTTGCTATGCCGTATCGGCTCTCTGATTGGCTGACACGGCTGTCATTTACTCATCGGTGCGACTTTTTCCCAAAGATCATCAACTCTGCCGTCAAGATAGTTCGCTTCCTCCGGAGCGTGCGCCTACGGCCTGTCACGTTGACGCCAGAGTTTTTATTTTTCCATTGAGTAACTTCATGAACAGAAGCTGGTCCATCACGATGGGAAGTAAAGTGTTGTAGTTAAGCAGCAGCCGTAGGAAAGGTGAACTTTTCCTTAAACGTGACACAGTTATGATAGAAACCGCCTTGTGTAACTGTTAGCTAACTTCTATGTTGAAGCTTATATAAACGCCAACACGGCAGAACCTAGCTTTAGATAATAAAAACAACATTAAAATTCATATAGCGTCTATTCATTCAATATAAGCAATACAACAAATGGCCATAAACATCCGTCACTAACGTAATACTGCGCAAGCCTTTTTACAATTATATCTAGTATATCAACAGCATTTGTAGCATGTGTTTCCAAACGTCTTACCACAAAAGACCAGACACCGTCTAGACACTTAAAAACAGAAGTTAACAGTGTTACTGTTCACCTAAAGAAACTGTGCTAACTACATAACGGGCTTTTCTGCGAATCCGGAAGTGAGCCGGAGTGAATCCTCTCGCTCCGGCTGGCTCTCACTCTCTCTCTCTCTCTCTGCCTCCTCTAAACTCTGCTGGGCATCGCTGCGCGTCAAAACATTGCGTCTCTGCAGGACTTGCCAGGGCCAGAGAGAAAGAGGAAATTTGCCTGGGAAGGAATGCGAAAGGGGGTTTAGGATTGGCACTGCCACGAGGAAAACGAGGAGGTGCGACGTTTTCTAGGCTACGTGGAGATCCGTTTTTTCCTCCCTTCAAAGGTAAAAAAAAAAGATTCCCTCTACGTTATTTGTCACTGTGCTGCATTTGTTGTTACGCACTGTTATTATGTCGCCCTGTGAAGCTTATTCTTGCGTCGATGTAAGTATACACAGCCTGTCCGGTACTTTTTTAACCGAGGCAACTTTTGGCATGGGCTGCAGGTACACAAGTCGTATTTTCACATTAAAAACACAACTTCATGGTTTTATTTCCTGTCGTCATGCGTGTCACGATCGTCACTGCTGACTATGTTTCATCGCTGCACTGATGTTTTTCCTCCTGGATGGGATGCTGAGGTCAACTCCGCAGTGTCTAGTGGGTGTTATTAGGACTCATGCTGTTTGTGGTGGCCGTCCTGCACGTATACGCCATCATCCCCGTGCGCGCGCTCGGCCGTGATGGTGCACGTCGGCGGTGATCAATGCGGGTTATCCTGTAATACGCACACGTGACCGCAAACTCTGACGCCAATCACCTGATTCCCATCGATGTGTCAAAGTCACTGCAGATGTTAGAGTGTGGATGCTGTGCTGAGTGTGTTGAGTGTGTTTCGTTGCTGATCTGAGGCATCCCCGCCATCTGTGCGCCGTGTGGTGGCTCAAGTTCTGCCCCAGATGAAGTGCGCCACTGCCTGTGACCTGATTCATAGAAAAAAAAAAATCACACACACGCACTATACATCTTAAACATTTATGATGTGTTACTTGGGGTGATGAGGCCCCTTCTGCCATCCCAGTCAAAAACAGGAGGAAATGCTGCATCCATCTCCTGAAAACACCCACTAAGTAAAGTCCACCTGAGCCCACATAGACCGATTAAGAATAGCCACTTTTATCAAGTCACAACCTTTGCACTCTTTGCGATCAATTTTCATTGCTGAGCGTGCACGCAGATAGTTATTGATGATGTTAGGAGTCGATGCACAGCGATCGAAGATGTTGCTCAGAGAGCTGCTGGCCCTGAAAGCCGATCCTCCTCAGACACAACATGTACACATAAACAAAAGTTGTGCCCAATGTGCTGTGCCTGCAGCTTCACACATCACCCACGTTGTTTTCTCTTGCTTCTCATGACAGTATTCACTGTTTATCATCGGGTAGCCACGCAAGAAGAGCAATGCAAGTAACACTTTAGGATGAATTAGGAACATATAAGTTATAACCACAGTGAACAAGCAAGTGTTTCCTTCAGGGTTTGTACTAAACTCTAAATACACATAAGCACAAGTGTCTAAAACACCTGAGAACAAGCTGCCTTCCTCTCCACAGACACACACACAGGAAAATTTGAAGCAAGTTCGGATAAAACATAGCAACAGTAACCGGACACACACACCTAGGATGCAGGAGCATCGCTTCATCAGTGAGATTTGATATGTCGGAGTAGAGGGGGGAGGAGAGAGGAGAGTTTTTATTTTCTCCTCCAGTCAGTGATGTCATGCTGCTGTATGCTGCTGGCCTCGGTGTAAGACCGAATGAAAGTACACAAAGTACAGAAACTGTGTCGGTGCAGCTCGTGGGCAGCATAGGACGCACTGATCATCCAACGCCGAAGGGACAAACGCTGCTTCTTCCCTTCCTTCTTTCTTTCTTTCTCTGCCCACTTCAGCGACGCCCTGTCCCTGTCTGACTCTCACACACACACACACACACACACCCCCCCACATCCATCAACCACCATCAACACCCCCTTCGGATCTCTTCCTCCCCTCTGTCTTTCTCCAGCTCTTGATCATTGTCAGAAACAGCATCAGCAGCGGCAGCATCAGTGCGTTACATAACAAAGGTTTTTTTGTTGGGATACAAGGGCCCTTTTTGGCTGCTGAGACTCGTGGCACGTAGCCTTTTGTGATGACACCCAGAAATGACCAGAATGAACAGCTCGGTGACCTCAAACGACCCGCGGCAGAACTGATGAATAGACAGAGCGACAGCAGAAAAAACAAATATACAAACAGGCTGAGAGGCAGACGGAGAGAAGACACAGGCAGAGTGACAGAGAAAACACAAGAGGGACAAACACCAAAGACGCACACACGCAGAGGTTATGCAGACAGTCTTCATCCTGATGTGATGGTTTCCATTAAATTTCCTAGTGTGGGAGCCCACAGCGATCAGTTCCTCCAGTCATCTGATCATTTATGCAATTTGTTATTCTGTCAAAGGAGGTTTTTTTAGTGCAAAGCAGCCTGAATTGACTCTTTTGCGTCAGCGTTTTAGAGCTTGTCAGCATCCTCGTTCCCACAAACAACGTTGCCTTACAAGATGAATTACAAGCATGTCCACCCACCAAGATGAGCGTTCTTATAAAATGCCAAGCGGCATCACAGTCCAGCCTTAAACAGGTCGAGGACATTTTCATCTGATCATTGCTGCACTAAAGTCTGTACCTGCTTTCTTTAGTAGTACCAAACACATATGTTTGTGATTATGGTGACACGTCAGCCTTCGTGCTACAGTGTCAAAGAAATGTAAGCCAGTGTCAAAATCAGTGTCAAGTCAATGTCTAAATAAGTCAAAGCCGTGACATCTGTAGGTTGTTTTTCATCATCAGTTAATCTGCTGATTATCTTATCAGTTAAACAGTCAATCAATCGGGTCTATAAAATGTGACGACATGCTTGTCACAAGTTTCCAGAGTCTTAAAATGTCTCATTTTGCCTGACAAACAGTCTAAAATCCAAATATATTCTGTTCAGAACGATAAAAATAGAGAAAAACACTTAATCTGATGACGACATTGCGATGTACATGTTTAATCACAGGAGTCAGAGGTGTCAGTTTTCACCCAAAGCCTCCCACATGCACACACACTCTGTTGTTATGGTCGTATTGGAGCGATTCCTCAGAGACCTCAGGCTGCAAATAATACCCAGACCGAACTATACATGGATTATGTTTGACCCGTGAGAAGATGTGTAACACGTGCAATACTTTAATCCAGCACCGCCGCTGAATGTCCGTCCGCTAAGGGCACATTAGTACCATTATGCACCAGAGGTCAGTTACCAGTAACAGCATCCCACAAAGCCTTTTCCCCAGATGTTGGTTTGAGTGAACATCTCATCCCGTCTGTCAGCTGTGACGGACGGCTTCTCCTCTGTACATCGCATTTACATTTTAAACAGTCACTTTGATGTTATTTTATCCCGAGTGACTTGTAGCAAATGAAGTGGCTCAGAAGAAGGAGAAGCTTAAATTTAATGTTATTAAATCTGTAGCTTAAGTTTGAAGCTTACATTCCTAGATTACCTACAGGACCTAAGACTAATTGCTGAGCTATAATCAGTCCGCTTTGTGCGACTTTAGGAGATTTTCTTGATTAAGTGATTAATTGTTTAGTCTACAGAATGTCAGAAAATAGAAATAAAACGCCCAACTTGTTTTCTCAGAGCCCAAAGTGGCATCTTAAATTGCTTTTTTTTTGTCTGATCAACTCAGATTTATTTAATCTACTATCATAGAAGACCTTTAAAGACATTTAAAAAGCTTGGACTAGTTAACATTTGGCATTTTTTGAATAATGACTTATTTATCAAAATTATTGCAGATAAATTTGCGTTAATTGACTAATGGATTAATAGACTTCATTAATCATCAATAGACTAATTATTTTGGCTCCACAGCTGCCACATCATTCATCAAGAAAATACTGTATGGCAAGAACAAATGTCAGAGGACTGGATGCTACATAAACTTCTTCCTTGTCCTCAGTCCTGAAATGACCGAGAGGATGAAACAGGCTTTGGGTTAAACATCAAGTGTGTGTGTGTGTGTGTGTGTGTGTGTGTCAGGGGTCATTTCTGACAACTGTACTGAGTGTGTCTTTGTGCCCCAATCCCACGCCGCTGGCAGGGAGTCAGAGGAGAGAAAACAAGGGCACGTCTCACTGCCTTATTTATTTATATCCCCCAGTCCTTCCCATCAGCAGTGGAGCCTTTATCAGCCTCCGTCTGATACTAAAAACAATCATATTGCAGAGCAGTAAAGTAAAGAGGCCTCTCTCTCTCTCTCTCTCTCTCTCTCTCTCTCTCTCTTTTGTTTGTCCTGAACTCACAGAGGCCTCCTGCTCCCATTCAGTATTTTATTAGTTTTTCCAGATGGTTCAGTAAAGACAGACAGGAAGGAGAGGAGACAGAGTGGGACAGCATATTGTAAAGGTGATGAAACAATTTGTAAAAACAAAGATAGTACATTTATAACAGAATCTTACAGCGCCGTAGTCCCGTAAACTGTGGAAACAGGATGCGAGACAATAAAAGTTGCATATACTGTTTGAGAGAGGCTACGAAGCAGGTTTATAAAGAGTCGCGCTGGGGAATAAAACTGGATTAAATCTTGTGATTGATAGGGTGTGTTCTTCAACAGTGCCGAAATCACGATTAAAGTTGCATCAAGCAACAAAACCACAAAGATTATATCTGCACCACAAAGTGGAGAGCAGAGGCCTCGAACCATTTAGTTTTTCCTGTACAGTTAGTCAAAACATACCCCTGTCCTCCTGGCCCCAGGGACTTTTGGGATGGGTTCCCAGGCCAGCTCACTAATCTTCTCAGTCACCAGGGCACACCAGCAAAAGTATTTTAAGGGCTCGGTCTATTTGGATATCATGGAGTGAGCAGAGCACGATCCTCACAGTTGTGCTAGGCTAAGCAGATTATCTCTGCAGCCTCATAGACTTAAACACAGAATGTGAGGTATAGTTTAGCTGCCTGCGTCCGCTGCATTGAACTAGAGTCGGTGCAGAGCGGTTAACCACAGCTGCAACTGTTTCTCAAGTACTTTCATCATCAGTTCTCTGCAGTTTTGTAAAATGCCCATCATATTGCATAAATATCTACAAACAGCTGCATTGGATGAGATAAAAATGTTGTTGGCATTAGAGGAAAAGACAGTGGAGCACCAACTCAGTAGGATTCATCCTCTGGGGACCATGAATGTCAGAATTTGATAGGAATTCATCCAGTAGATGCTGAGATATTTTAGTCTGAGTCAAAGTGGAGGACTGACCAACAGATCGGTGTTGTCATCCGTAGTGCTACGCAGCTAGCAAGGCTAAAAATGTCTTGAAGTAGCTTTTATCTAATTATATTAACTAATTATCAAAATAGTAACCTATTCGTTTTTTTGTCTGTCCCTGCTGTGGTGCTTCAAACTGGCCTCTGGGGTTGGTCGATATGGTGGATCCCTGTGTGGTGGTTTTCTGTATTTGTACCGCATTTGAATCTCATCTCATCTCAAGTGGAATTTCTTCAGCTTGGAACTGAAATGTGAAGTTTAGTGACTCAGCCTGCAACACAGGCTCATTAATAATGCATGATGTCTCGTTACATCATAGCGTTTTGAGGTTTGAAGAGTTTCACAGTGGCTGGCGGGTCGGAGAGCAGACAGTAATCCCATCAGCAGTTATACACCTGTGGCTCAGTTTTCACCACCAGTTTAAGGAAGCAGCTGTTACACAACCGCGTAACCATTAGCTGCTCTTTCATCCTCACTGTGCTCAGGTGTTCGCCTCCCAACCCACCGCCCACCACGGCCCTCACCTGTGTGTTGCGGTGCTTCCCTTGTGAGCCGACCTGGGCTGGCAGTCCCTTCTTGCACCGCCCGCCAACCCCGCCCATGGTCAGAATGACGCGCTCCAAGACCTTTCAGGCGTACCTGCCGAGCTGCCACCGAACCTACAGCTGCATTCACTGCCGAGCTCACCTGGCCAACCACGACGAGCTCATCTCCAAGGTAACCGGCGGCAACAGTCTGCTCCGGTGACTTGACTCATCTTACCAACAGCGGTTGCCCTGAGAAGCCATAAGGACACAACTGAAATTCAGGCAGCTAATTATTACAGAGTTGAAAAATAAAGTCCACAGGCAGATGTATTTTGAAATGTATTTGAGAAACAAGCAATTTCTCTCTTTCAGTTTATAACACAGTTGACAATTATTTTTATTACAAAGGTTAACAGCAATTAAAAAGACAAGTGCTGAGGATTTAAAAAAGAAGGAGACCCGATGAAGAATTCAGCAGGCTGAACACCTGTATGTCTGTGTCAGCCGCCGCCACACTATTGCGTGTGGATGGATTATGTTATAAGCTGGTTAGTGAATTGGATTATGAATGCACTGTCACTTTTTCCACAAGCGATTATGAACACACTGCTCACCTGTGCACAAAGGCCTTCTGCCACAGCCGCACGACATAAATCTGTTTAATGTGTCTCTTCAACAGCAGCTTTCTTGTCGCGGCAAATAAACACCTGCAGGAAAATGAACTGCGTCGCTACCTGTTAAGCTGCTTTCTAACTTACATTAGTCCACCGTGATGTTATCAGTAGCGCATGGGCTGTTACTGGGAGACTAAAGACCAATTTAAAGTATATGTTAAAATAGATTTTGTCCTCAGGTTTTAAAATAAGAGCTTCTATTAAAGTAAAGGCCTGACTCAAATCAGCAGGTGGGCGTTTTTATAAGGAAACCAAAATAGGGCTCTTATTTGACTGCAGCAATATAACAGCATGCTGTATCAATGTGTAGTTTCTTGTGTCAGCCTCTTCATCTTTGTTTTTCGTCTTGTCTCTGCAGTCGTTCCAGGGCAGCCAAGGCAGAGCCTACCTGTTCAACTCAGTGTGAGTATTCCTCTAAAAAAAGCTTTTCAGCCCGCAAATAGCTTTGCAGTTGGCCTTATGTGTTGGGCCTTTATACTGGACTAACACAGGAGACAAGTGAACAGCTCAGGTGTTTTAACTTTATAATGGACGTTGTTCCACACAGTTGTTGTGCTGTTTTTGAAGTCCTGTTGTAGACAGAGCCAGCCTGTGCCTCGGGGTGCTGTAATTATCAGAACTGGGTGTGAAAATTAGGCTGTTTGAATCCATGTGGCCTGGTGCCCTATCAGTATGCGCTGCATGAGTGGATGGGAGGCAGTGACTCACATGGGAGCGCATCTTACAGACCATGCAAACCGAGCCACTTGCACAATACTAATTTTTAAACCTCCTTCCTCTCTACTTTCCTCCCCACAAATCATTTCCTGTCTCACAGGGTGAACGTCGGGTGTGGCCCTGCGGAGGAGAGAGTCCTGCTCACAGGCCTGCACGCTGTAGCAGATATCTACTGTGAGAACTGCAAGACGACCCTGGGCTGGAAATACGTAAGTGCCCTTGGCTGATTTGATGCACGGCACCACAAATTGCATCCAAGGTTGGGAGACGATAAACTGGGAGCTTGTTATTATAGCACACCCCAATTTTATTTGCACCCTGATTATATTTGGACCTCCTTTTCAGTCAGGGTCAGCACGGTGCTACGGCTGTGGGCTGCATTAAGTATGAGGCAGATTTTTCCCAACAGATGGAGACAAGAAGTTGATCTTATGTGACTTGCGATGAGTTTAAAATGTGAAAAACAGCTGGTCAACAGCAGGGTTTTCAATTAATTTGTCACTCAAATCTGAAGCTTTACATACGTACAGTTTAGTCTTTAACAGCTGACGAGAAGTTGTAAATTTATATGACTGTTTTCATCACAGCTGTCATATCTAGGTGGTAATAACGTTGACTGGACATTTACAAAGCGGCAGTGTAGTTCAATGAACAGTTTCACAGTTAAAATAGCATCAACAGCCTCACTAGTGTTTGAGCTCTACAGTCAAAATGCACATGCAGGATGTATTTAGTACAGGTGGTATTTTAGGTCCACCGTCAGGGTGAACTAGACAACATCCACACATGTTAGCTGTCTTCATGCATCAGCAGAGCTGAGCATGTGCAGCTGTCACCGGTGAACCCCGTCAGCATGGAGGTGAGAGTTTACACTATGGGGCACGTGACAGTATCTGTAAGGGGTTAACACACACTCATGCACACACACAGTATCCTTGTTGTTTGACTTCTGAGAAGGCTGCATTGACCAGCACTCTTTGCCTAACCTCTAACCGTAACGTTCAGCGCTACGTGTCCAACCTTAAACCTGATTCTTTAACCTTCCAGCCTAAAAATAACAATTTTCCTTATGACACCTGGTAAACAGCTGGCAGACCAGCTTCAAAATTAGATACTTTTCTGGGCAGTTTCTATTCCTGTCAGGACCCCACAAGGCAGAGAAAAACAGAGGTCACATGCCCACAGAAGCACACAGACACTAGATAGGACTTAATGGAGGGCTGCCATTAATATCAGTGGCAGCGGTATTGATTTTCTGCAGTCGTCAAAGTTCTATTGAAAGGCTTGACCCACTGCACTTCTAAACTGAGAAATCTGATAACGTGCCTCCGCAGTTCTGAACCAAAATAGCAAAAGACAAAACAAGGTGCAGACGCTCCACGGTGGAAGAACATTTGTGTCAGGCTGCTCTGTGACAGTGTTTTCAAGAGAGGCTTACAGCTCAAGGTGAGCGGCTTGTGGGCAAGAACACAAGGTTTTTAATGAGCTCAGACAGGAAGCAGAAGTCGTCATTTTGTGTCATTATTTATGGCATTAATTAGCAACTCTGACGAAAACTGAAAGAAAAAAACCATTTTTAAAACATGAATTGTGTCAAAATGATTCCCATAATCATACATAAATACAACACACATCATAAAAAACAACAGATAAATCTGGAGTGATTTAACCTTTACGTTTCCAAAGGGACCTTTATACATTTGGGGCTCATTTGAGGTTCACTGTTTGCTGCTATCACTGTCAGTTACAGGGGCCAGAAAAATCCAAATATGGGGATATTGGACAAACTGAGGTGGGATTAGCAAGCACAGCTGAGTGTGATCATGTGACCACCATGAGAGACATCTGTTGATTAAAGGCATATCCACTCCTAACACAATATCTTAGAAACAAGACACAAATACACATATCAGGAGAAGGAAAATTAGGTATTTTGCTATAAATTTCTTGGTAATTATGACTTTAGTTCATGTATTTTACCTAATAGATGGAGTAGAAAGCTTCGGTGTAGATCAGAGTCTTTTCTGGCTTTTCTTATAAATCCTCCTCTGATTTTTGGAATTTGGGGAATTTTGGATTTCATGTTACAGCCTGCAAGATTAGAGCAGAGTCTACATCTGCGCTGGCTGTTGCGAGGCTGAAACCTGTGGCCTTTAGCTGTTTTAGCGGAGAGAGACACATTCCTGCCAGTGCAAGGTATGACGATCCAGTCCGGTCAGCGTTTTGGTTCTGCAGTGTTTAGTGACTGACAGTTATATAATAAGCAGCTTCCAAAGAGCCGGCAGCGGAGACAGGCCAGGACTGAGTCAAGGATTTTCATGTACAGCTGAGAAGACTGTCATGCTACTGGTGTCCCTTTCCCTGCTGTCTTGCTCTCTGTCAGAGATATAAACATGTTATTATTCACTGTTCGTCTGTCATTTGAGTTAAGAGCTGTCTCTCTCCTCTCCTGTCCCCTGCTACACCCTCCAGGAACATGCCTTTGAGAGCAGTCAGAAGTATAAAGAGGGCAAGTTCATCATCGAGCTGGCCCACATGATCAAGGACAACGGCTGGGACTGAGGGACGAGCAGCACGGCGGCAGCAGACGGGAGGAGGGGGGACGCTGGGGGACTGGATGGATGGACAAATGGATTGGAGGGAGGAAGGGAGGGGTGGGGTAAGGGAGGGATGGAGGGAGGGGAGCTTGTGTGTGGTGGGTGAGTGTGTGACTTTGGTTTGGCTGATTTACCATTAACCTCTGTAACTCTCTGCCCATCCCTCCCTACCACGCGTCTTGATGTGTACACACACACACACACACACACAGACACACACACACACACACACACACACACACACACACACACACACACACACACACACATCAAGGTCCCAGACATCCCAGCTTGACAGAGAGACAGACCAGGCAGGCTTGTAAGCAGCTAGCAGGACTAGGTAACTGGCCAGCAAGACAAGACGTCTCTTTTTTCTTTTTAACCGACACATGATTTGATAGCTCTTTAAAAGGTGGCAACACTCCCTCTATACCCACTAGGAGACATCTTCATAGTGTGAAGTATTCTACTTAGTCTAACGGTAATGCTAAAACCAGTTTTTAACAGGTCATATGGCAGAAATTTAGTAAGAAGGTGGCCAGTTGGGCTGGTTCATTTCATTGGCCTTGGCTGAGGAGCTGACGGGCATTCACTCTGTCCCCAGCTTGAATGAGATGACTTAAGATGATTATAGCAAATCCAGCTGATCGGGGCCATGCCAGCTGGGCCAATGATGAGGCCTGGCGCTGAGGCTTGGCACGGAGGCCCGAGCACATGGGTGTTGGGTTGTGGCAGGGGAGGGGGTGGGGAGGTTGGGCGCGGGGATTGCCGCCTGGCCAGGCCGCTCACTCAACGCGACGGGGAGAGGAAGATCCTGATCCCAGTTATGCGGTGGCTTTGATGGCTTCTGGCTGGGATCCACTTCATGTCTTGCCAGCGATGCAGCACAGGATGGGCAAGGGTGGGCCGAGAGTGAAAGAGATACAGACAGACAGTTGTCCTAAAACCTCGCAGCAGCAAAGCAGCTCCCCTGGGTTTTATTCATCCTCGGATACAATGAGTCGTGTAAAGTGATCTGCTGATCCTTCCCGTGTATGTCTGGTGGCGGCGGACGCATCGCTGCGTCCACCTTTGTTACTTGGCCAGATAGAATTACACAACATAAGCGTGTCTCAGGTGAACAACTTTGGCTGGGATTCCCAAAGGTTTGCGAGCACTGTGAGCATCTTTCTGCTGTCGTAGGTCGATGAGCAAAGGTGACGGGGCTCTGCAGGCTGGGGGTGGAGGGGGGTGGCGGGCAGCTAGTGGTCAGCCAGACACAAACGCAACCCCTGCTATCATGTAAATTGTAGACAGTTTGATTTGAAGAAACTGAAAAACAAATGGCCAATGCATGACTGGTTTCATGGGCCGAGGGAAAACGCAAATAGTACAAAAAAAAAAATCAACACGAAAAGTAAGTAATTACTTTTACTGAAGTTACGAGGTATATACATGACCACAGATGTGTGTACTGTAGATGCATATGTATAAAACGTAATCCTCCTATCACTCTTAGGCTCTCTTTCAGTCTGGGATGACTGCTGTTTATCTGCTGTTACACCGATCATCAACTGGCGCTCACAAAACATTATTACAAACCAACTGGGAAACATTGTGAAACAATGTAGACCAGACTACTACTACTCACCTATTCTTTTGTTCCTCAACGCACCAACAACGTATCTTCTTAGGTTTTCCCCATTTTCAGATCAGTTTTTCTTTGTCATTTTTGCCCACCTTTAGCATACTAAATATTCTTCATGCGTCAGGGGCCTTCAAGTTCTGATACCTGGGTGATATTTGAGGTAGCATTAATGGGAAGCATTGCTCAGGTACCTTGATGCTGTCTTTTCTTTGCTAAGGCCAGGATCCTACTTAATGTGCTGGATGTGTTATTCTCTGATGGAAATTTTCAAATTTTCAAATGAGAGAATCCATTACAGCTGCTTCCATCCCACGGAGATGCAACATTAATGCATGCTTGAAGTAAAACAAGTGTTCTGACCACTTTTGTGCTCGGTCCTCATCACGTTTTTGTGAAGACGTTTTTTGTGTGTATTAGAGTTGCGATGAAACCTTGTGCTGTAATACAACATCAGTTTCATCTCGGTCCATTAGAGCTGTGAGATCCCTCTGCAGTGGCACACAAGCATTTCAGATTAAATGCGATCCTGGTTTAGAAAAGCAACATTAGTTTTGCCCTGTTTCTCACACGCAGTTTCCCGTTGCTGAGAACATTGCTCAAGAAGTTGTCCTGTTCAATATTCTCCGACCAAACCTAAACAAATAACTCTCTGCGGTGACGCTCAGCAGCTGACCGCTGAGGCTGCGACATTGAACCCAGCACAACCAAAGAACCCACCCATCAACAATAAATTGACCAAACAAAACGTTTCATTTTGCTTGGGCAAAACTAGGGGGTGTGTATAGCTGAAAGCCAAGGTTGTGGATAGCCTTTCTCTGTGATATATATAATGCATTATGATTTTGTAAACAAAAGATCTTAATATATGAATATATTCTATTTACTGTATTCACCACGAGGATTACCATTCATGTCAACCTCTGTGTTACAGACTGTAAATAGTGTTAATGTATTGTGTTTTATCTATGATCCATACGATGATGAATGAATATGATTTAGGTCATGTCATGCTTTCTCTCTGGTACCCCACATTGGCTGTACGATACTACTTTTTTACTGAAAATGTTTCAATTTTAATGTCTTTTGTAAAGGAGGATGCTGATGTTGACTATATATCATTGGATCTTCATCTAATAAAATGCACCTTGATATCTGTACAGAATATAGTGTTTGTTGTTTTTCCAGTGCTGCCTTAAGTGTTGATATCGGGTGTCACACACTTTAAAGGGGCACTCAAGTGATTCAGCATCTGAACTGGGCCACTCACAAAAGGCTGATTGTGGAAAATAATTGATAAAATTGATACAGCAGAGGCCGAGATACGCTGACTTTTAGTGCCTAGTATGAGTCCAGCTACAAAAACACTGGAATCTGCAAGACAAAATATTTGGACATTTTAAAAACAAATACATCTTTTCTATACTTAAGCTGTCTTGATCATTTAATGAGCTAGTTTAATAAATTAATCTTTGCTTAAATACATTGAATATGTGATGTGAAGGTTAATAAACCACATGAAACCAGCCAGAGGCTGCTGGCAGGAGAGCAGTCCCAGCTGTTTGGTTTTTACTTCTCTTTTCTCGATCTTGTGAAACTTTTTATGCTGTCTTTCCCCAGAAATTACACAATAATGTTTATGGAAAGATGTGATGTCAGAAAGTGAGATTCAGGTCAATTTTGAGCAAATATGTACTGTAATTATTGTTTTTTTGGCTTTGGAGGACAGTAATATCTAAAGTAAGCTAATATTACTTAACATTAACTATTATTATGCCAGAGCAAGTCAGGCTGTAGCAGTAAAGGCTGTATGTTTTATGGCTTTGTGTGAGGATTAATGTGTTGTTTCTTCTCTCTAAAGCTTTTGATTTAAAGCACCACATGTAAAACTGCAGAGGCCCTTTAAGAGATCAAAGTGGTTCTTGTGCACAAATCGCAGTCTTGCGTCACAGATAACTCACATGAACCTTATGATGATGATGCTTTGTTTTTGCAGATGATAGACGCGAGTGCAGCTTCAGCTACACTAATAACACCGCTGCCTAATTAAAATACGTCAGTAATAACAGTAATGGTGAGAGGAATGAGTCATTCACACTAATTCTGAAGTGGATTTGGTTTGTGTGGTTTGTGTGAACTCAGGCAATATCGTCTTCAGACAACGTGGGCACAAAGCCTTCTGCGACACAACGGTGATATCTGATGGTGACATTTTATTGTCCCCATGGTAACAAGTGCATCATCTGTTACTATTAGGGGGACTGGGAAAAAACAACAAGATGATGTTTTCTGTGAGAATGGATTTGTGTATTGTGTGTGTTAGTGTGTGTGTGTGTGTGTGTGTGCGGAGGAGGAGGGTTATGAGTGGGTGATATAAGAGTCACACCTGTTAGTCATACATTAATCGGGCTTCGCGTCACGTTTGCTTTCCTCCCCTCCCTCCCTGTTCTCCCTTCTCTTCCTAATTCCCTCTCCCCTCCACTCACATATCTTTCTTTTCTTGTCTCCCTTTCATCTTCCATTATCATACTTTATCCCTTCCTCTCCGCCCTCTGTCCTCTGTCCCTCCTCTCTCTGTCCCTGTAGTGTTGTTTCCAATGATCCTCCTCTGGGCTGATTTCTCTCCCTGTCCAACTTGGCTAACCCACTCCAAATCTCACTGCAGCAGATGGTGCTGTGTTTGCATTGGACAAGGTCTCCTAGCAACCCTGTCTTTCTCTCCCTCTGTTTCCTAAAGCAGAGCAGTGGAGGAGTCAGTGTCATGCACTGTCTGGGTCTGCCGTGCCCACCCCTCCTCTGTCTCTTTGATTGACCTGACCGCCTCTCGGTGTTGATGTCTATGTTTATGTCTGTGCGTCTGTCTCTCCCTCGGATGCAAAAGTAGGGCAGGGGCTGACTGTCTGGATTACTATACATGTGTAATGATTAAATTTGATGTGAAAATGGGCAAAGCAGGACACAACACCCAATGTGATTTATAACCCTATGTGACCTAGATTTGTACAGATGTTCACATACGTTGTGGCAGCAGGGTGAGATCACATCTGGGTCACACTGGGTTTAAAGACAGTTTTGCACTCATTCAAGGTTTTTCTGCAACTGTCTGTTCAGGTGCTTTCTCAGAATCTAACATGTAAAATGAGATGTTAACATCTTAGGAGCCATGCTAATGAAAACACACAATCAGGTCTGCATGTAGAGACATGCTGTACAGTCCTGCAGGCTAAAACAGACAGTCTGCTCTGCTGACACACACACACACACACACACACACACACACACACACACACACACACACACACACACACACACACACACACACACACACACACACACACACACACACTGCACTTTACAGGGGGGCAAATAAGGACTTGAAAACTGACATGGTGTTGGTTGCCTCAGGCCTGCAGACACACACACACACACACACAGACTCACACACGCTGTTGCATCTACATACATATGAGAACCTTTAATACAGCTTTACTACACTCCACTTCATCGGCCTATCTTAGCATATTCAGCATTTTAAAAGTCAATTAAAGCAAATAATTATGACCATTATGCAAATAAATGTAACTTAAAATAATAAGACTGAACTTTTAACAGAAAAGTGGATGATAAAGTGTTGCACAATGTGGTTTTTATCTTATCAGTTGAGCTGCAGCAACAGAGAGCCTGGACACGATGGGAGTAAGTAGAGGAACGCAAGGTCTTGTGGACCAATCTGTGTAAAGCTGAGCACCATATACTCAGATTCTTGATCCAGGCCGTCTACGATTTCTACCAAGCCAGACCAAATTGGGGAAATTCCAAACTGGGGAAAAACCCACCTCGCTGTGCCCGTAGAGAGGCACGGAGCACTTCCTCAGCTGCTATTCAAAAGCCTTGGGGGAGAAATGCTGCCGCTGGCCCCATGACCATGTCCTGAAGGCTACAGCGGACACCATCTGCAATAGGATCCAGCCACTGCAAGCGCCTCCGCCAAGCAAAGAAGACTTTTGTCAGGGGAAAAGCCAACACCAGCCTCCAGGACAGGACCAGCTTTGCCGGCCTGCTCACAATAGCACAAGACTTGGAATTGAAGGTTAAGTTGCTTCCCCAAGTCAAGTTCCCAGAACATCTTGCAACAACAACAACAACACTGAGGCCAGACATGGGGCTATTCTCGGTAGCCTCCAAGCAAGTCATCCTCCTAGAACTCACCGTCCGGTGAGAGGATCGCCTTAAGGAGGAGAGGAAGAGGGCAAATGCCGAGCTGGTGGAGCAATGCCGAAGCAACGGTGGCGAGCAAGGTGGTGTGAGCCAATCGAGGTGGGATGTCGAAACGCTAGGCATTCCAGGGGTCAGCAGGTCAGTAAGGCTGCTGAAATGGCCTCACAGTGGTTGTGGATTAGGAGAGGAGAGTCACGAGTAGTGCTACCTAGATCACCTGGGTGAGGGGGTCTGACCTGACACGGCAGATGGTTTTGTTACACAGAACCTTCTGGGAAATCATCTGTAGAACCTGCTTGTAAAAGGTGGATGTGCAAAATACTTGGCAGGTGACTGACTAACTTCAACCACTCAGATCAACAAACCATAAAACTTTCTTAAAACTGCTGTTGAAGCCAGTCCAGTTCTTTGCTCTTCTTTCAATTGAAGCTAAAAACATCCATTCGCCATCTTTTAACATATTCACCACGCAGGCTTGAGAATAGTATCGCCGTTCTCTCTCTCTTCTCTGCAAAGCAAGCGAATAAGCATATCTCCCAAAACTATTCTTTTAAACTGTTTAAACATTTGGTCCTCACAAATGCAGACATTGCGGAAGTCTCGAAAGTCTCTAATGGCTCACAGAGTAATCATCCATCACACAGACAAACAAACACACAGTCTCTCACACACACACACATGCACATAAAACCACCGCTGCGATGCCTCAGTATTGCTAAAGGACAAAACACAATACAAATGGCAGCGACGTGCCATGTTATGATGCTGTTCTCCCTGATTAATTGCTTTAATTTACTTTTGCAGCTGCATCACACAGACAATGCTTTTTCATTCTCCTTGAAGTCTGCTCACTGCTAGCACAAAGAACAGCAACCCGCTGCTATTTCCAGTAAATAACAATATACTGTCTCACTTCCAAAAGCTTCTTTTATACACCTAAGTGGCACCAGATATTGATTGAAAGGAAGCCACGAAGCCTCCCCAGGTGATCGTCTACTCCAGCATCTAAAAGCTACCTCTGTGGCTCTTCCTTCTTTGTGACGGGAATCATCTGCCCCTGAAGGAAGCAGAGTGCTGCCTGCTTGTTTTTTTTTTTTTTACTAGAAGAGCCAACAGGCCTCAGCAGAGAGGGGAAGGCTTTTTTTCCCCTCATCCTCCGACCTCATATCTGTATCAGGCTCTCAAAAAGCAGGCCGAGGCCGGCGTTGGTAGAGAGCAATGTGCAAGGCAAGCACAAAACAATGCATTCAAAGGCCTTCAGTGAGGGCGGCCTGAGTGATGACACTTTGCCGTTCAGGAGGCTGACGCTCCGACTCAGATAAAGCCCTCCATAAACAGTAAGAGCATTCAGACACTTTCACTATGCAAAGTTTGTTCCTTTCAGGTGTCCTTCACAACCTGAATTCCTCTGTACACTGTGTTACAGCAGCTGGGCTCAGGACAATGCCCACTATTATCTATAAAGTGTGGACAGAATATAGGTCACAATTTACCTACCTACCTAAGGATTTATGACATTTACAGCAAATACAGTCTCTGAGATTCCCCCAGTGTCCAATCAGGTATAAGAAGCTGCTTGTGTGTGTTTTGTGTGTGTGTGAGGGAATGGCAGCTGTGGTAAACTGTAGAAAACAAAGCACCTGCACACATGGGAAAGAAATGAAAGATACAAAAACATTCTTTTTGTTTTTCCTGCAGTCCAAGAATCACCGAAGTCGGTTCTTGTCCAATATGCAACTTACACATTGTGACATGGAAGCCTCCAGTGCACATGCACTAAAAAAAATGACTTTACAGTGAAATAAGAGACATTTTGTGTCCAACAGTTAAACTTTTGAAATGAAAAATATTTTCATATTCAGTGATTCTGAAACTGTAGATTTAAGTTAAGAATTAGTAAAGTAATTGATCTTTTTTGAGGAAAAACCATATCTGACACACATGATTAGTGTCTTCAAACATGTCTGAGGTGACATTCAACATGAACAAATGTCTCGACTCTGACCAGATGAGCTGGAGAATGATTTGTCTTTCTTTTTTTCCAGATCCATAAATCAAAAAAGCAATTTAGCTAATAGGCAGTGGGTAATTTTACTGGCTTTAAATGAATGTGGTTTGGTTTATTTGGCTTCTGAGTATAATAATCCCATTGTGACCAGGAGCATTTTTAGTGTGAAGAGCAGACGTGATGATTGAACGTTTTAAATTACAATAATAATAACTGAAGAGCTAATTTGGTAAACCATACACATTTTTCTTGTTGTATCAAACTAAATGCAAATAATCACTGACCATCACTAATCAACTTGGTACAGCTAAAATTGCTGATAACAGAAAAGTTTCACTTTTGTCTCCGAAACACATCGATGGTCTGAGTCTCATGTGCTGTACCTGTACCTCATCTCCATGACAACATTGTCACATGTTTCCAGGCACACAGATGATGAAGAAAAGGCAATTCATGCTGATGAAAACACCCCCTCAATCCAGTCTAATTCAGCGGTAAATCTGCATTGGAGAAACAGGGATCAAAGTCCAACTTAATCCTTGTAAGCGTGGGTAAGAAGATGAATAAAACCGAAGTGCACAGTGTGAAACTATGTGGACCTGAATCCCACTCAGGAACACATTTCATCTCTCTAATCCATCAACATTGTGTACTACTACTGTCAAGTAAAAAAACAACTGTAAATAAGAGGTATTTATCTTTGTTTGCTGAAACTACGATAACACAGAGGGTGGGAATAAGACTCAGAAAGCTGAAAATCTGAAGAAGAAAAAGATAAAAGGTTAATTATAAATTTGGAGAACTTTGGTGTCTTGTGATCATGTTGCTGTTGTTTTGTTGTGACAGTCTGCTGAGAAACGCAACACCGGAAAATAAATTGTGTGATGTAAATGATGTCATGATGACTTAAAATGCATTCATTTATTTTACTGCAATGAATTATTAGCAGTTTGAGTCTTTAAAGCTATTTTTTTCTAAAACAATTCATCAACTCATCTCAGATGAAAATCACCTTGTTTCAGGTATTTTGTAAAATAAATAAATAACTCTTCTTGATTCCAGGGCAGCAAACTCATATATTCTTTCCAAACTAATCCTGGACATTTCTTGGAAAAAGAAAATGACAATGACAGTAACATTTATGAGGACTCACTTAGACAGAAGGTATTTAACAGGATGGAGACATCTTTGCTCTAAAATTATATTTGTGTCTGCAGGAAACTTCTGAAACAGCATTAAAAACAACCACTTCAGTTCAGCAGCTAATCCCAGTGTTTGAAGCCATATTTCTTTTGCTGCTTGCTCAACATTTTACATGTCATTACATCGGCCGTCTACATGTTGTAGATGTTGTTTCAGCAGCACAGTTCTGCAGTAAGACCTTTATTCCCTCCTGTGCAGCCACATCATGAGTGACGGGCTGTAATGTCGGTGTGTTTTAAAGTATTAGTGTGTGTGTGAGGCTGCTCGGTCCCTGATGGAAGCCGCTTGTGTCGGAGAGCAGAGGGGAGACAAACACGGAGACGCTGCTGCTGCTGCTGCTGCTACTGCTGCTGCTGCCAGGAGACCTGCTGTAAGGCAGCCCAGCTCAGGACTGCAGAGACTATAAATAGCTCAGCCTGTCTTTCTTACAGGCACCACCCACCACATTACCCATGAGGCAGAGGAGCAGCACAGAGCAAAACAACACAGCACCACTGCATACTGTACCACATGTAAATCAGATCAGAGGTAACCTGCTGTCTACCGGCTGAATGTGGACAAGAGGTGATACCAAGAAACTGGCACAAGCAGAGGACAAGCGGTGCTGATAGAGAGCTCGGCTTTTCAAGATCAGGGGCTGGTTTTTAAGACGTGTTTTGGTCTGCAGAGACAGGCCAAGATTTTTGCTTTTAGCCTCGTGTCATTTGAGTTAGCAAACAAAAACTACTTTTAAGTCTAACAAGTTAGCAGCGGATGTCAACTGTTGGGAGTGAAGACAAACAGAAAACCAAGGCTCAATTTATAGTTTGAACAATGGTGTAAAGTAGCAAGTGAGAAGGTAGAAGGCCCTTTGAAACCACAGAAACTGGGGAAATTCTTCTTACGTTGGTCTGCTGACGAGCCAAATGTGAAGCCCCGAAACTCACAAATGTACTAAAAGCTGAACAGGCATATTAAAAACAGAAGTGAACACATCAATGAGAGTAAAGAGAGAATGTAAAGTTCACCTTTTGATCAGATTAAATCAAAACTTGATTTATTGATGTATATATCACTTGTACTTATGTACAGTTTTTCTTCTAAAACATATTTTTTAACCGCATGTGTAAAATGTATAGCTACCAGTTATATATCTCTCCTTTCTTTTTCTGTTTATCTATTCTTTTAAAATACTGAAGCAGCATTGAAGGTGAAAGGGCAAAGCAAGAAAATTCATTGTGTGGTGAAACTCTCTGTACATAAGACAATAAAAGGGATTGAATAATTGAATTGAATAATCATTTTAATCTCCCATCATTGGTCCAGGGTGTGTGAAGCTAATGCTAACAAAGTAGGAAAAAGAAGAAGATAGAATATTACATTTAATTATTTAACAAAGTAGTATTAATTATTGATTTATTCAGATACATTTTTGACTACCCTGATAATCTTTTACTACATTTAGTCTCAGGGCTTTAAGCTTTAGCTCAGTGTTCAGGGCGCCTGTGGTGGTATGACTAAAGCTCTTCTCTGGACTGTGTGGCTGTGTCTTTGATTTCCATCACTCTCGCTGTGGCTTTGTTGCACCTGTTAGGGTGGGACAGATTAAGATATCCCAGTGTAGCCCCTCCCACATTCAATCTGAGCAGAGGTCCCATAAACCAAAACCATTGTAAACACCCCTGGGAGGGTGTCAGGCCTGTCAGACACCCCAGAGCTAGTTTGGACGGACCATTTGTTTGAATGCATCTTGATGACAGCTGTCGGCCTGCTGTTGCTCGGTCACTGTTAGCTCACTGATTTCCTGAACAGCAGAACAATGAGGGACTGCTGTTCTGGACGTTAATGGTCCTGGCTGATGGTTAGCGAAGTGTGTACCTGGTTTGTCTTACCTGACAATAGGTGTGGCCCGTTAAGCCGTCAGCGAGGAATCAACTCCTGCAGAGCGCCTGCACAGTCTGAAGAGATAGGAATGGATTAATCATGTAAACAACAGACCCAGCATTCAAAGTATGTGTTTCTAGTAAAAAAAATAAAGTGAAGCAGAACGGGGGAAATAAGCATCAATAGAGGTCGATAAGAACTTGGAGACACTAGTTTCTTCTATGTTTCTGTGTTATTGTCTCAGTGGGAGCCTGTTGCACTGCAGATACGAGGAAATAAGATGATGTGTTTGATCCTGGAGCACACTTTAGCCCAGATTAGGGATTTCTGTAATCTCAGCACAGTGGTTTCAGATTACGTTCATTCATTTAAGGCCTCTAACATATCTGTCTGTGGGGCGGGTGGGGCATATTGTGTTATAATTTATTTCTGCTGTGGGAAAAACATGCAGGTTGGAGCAGGAGCGACAGCACACTCTCTACAAAGTCCATTTTGTGGTTCTAATTTAGCAGGTTTATTTTTTTATTTTTATTGAATGCCACCAAAGTACTTGCAGTAGTCAGTGCTTTTACTGGAAAAGAATCTACCTCGGGAAAAAAATCAATTAGGTGCTTTAGGATTTCAGCTCTGCTCAGATGTAGATGTGAGGTTACGGCTCCTGTAAGAGAGTCATTGAGCCAACACACACATCCCACGCTCACAAACAAGCACCCGATTGTGTCTGCGCCGAACACATTCAAATTAATCACATAGACGTATACATTATCTCCTCCTAAAAACAGCTTAAGTGCAGCCTTTATTCAGTTTCTCAGAACTCCTCGAGCGTTGCATCAGCAGGTAAGAGGATTAATAGAGCGGCGGCTGAGTTAATTTATCAATCAGCTGTTATGTAATATTTGACTTTTCCAAGAATAAAACTATGGTGGAAAAACAGGAACCATCAGTTCGAAGAGCGGGGACAACTGTGCTCTCTACTCTCTGAATTACCTAAAAAAAAATAATAAATCTGTCATCATCTCAGGCCTCTTCGCTTGTTACATTTCATGATCTAACAGCAAAAACCACAGTCAACACCTGAGTCTGTATTAACGAGTTGAAATGTTTATTTTAAAAACTGAAAAAATAAAAACAAACCCACCAACATAGTTTTAGTATATCATACAAAGACATATTTCAATGTTGCTATGTGAGTATTTGTTTCTCTTTGACTACAGTGTGAGGCAGTTTGAAAGGCTGGCTGAGCTGGTAGGACTACAGACACAGACCCCAGAGAGACAGAGAGAGAGAGAGAGAGACAAAGAGAAAGAAAGAGAGAGAGAGAGAGAGAGAGTGAGAGGTTAATAAAGAATATTTGGGCAAAAATACAACCAAACATCACTCAAGGTGCTTTCAATTCATCTTCCAAGACACTTGAAATACCGTAAAAAGTAGATCTATCCTTCTTTTGTGGCATTTTTTTCTGTTTTATATCCCAATTTCTAAAGAAATCAGCTACCGTTTTTGCCCAGGTGAGGAAGAAGTGACAGAACACAGCTAAAATCATTATTAAATACAAAGACCTGGAACAGTACTGCAAATATTACTTGCTGTGGTTTTAACCTGGTCGGAGCAGCAGATGGGTGGCGTCAAATTCTGATTAATAAAACAAATTTCCCGTCTGTCTTTTATCACACCCATCTGCCTCTCCAAGTGTTTCTTTGTTTTTTAAAGAATTATCGAAATTATCGGCAAATACTATTTGACCAGCGTCTGTTAAATAAACCAGTGTCACAACTTTTTTAGATACACAGCTGAAGCGGTGCGTCAAAACCACTAAAGTATGTTAAGACACAGAGAGAGACAAACTCAGAGAGAATCACCATCGGCATCATCAAACGGAAAGAAGAAATAAGGTGTGCCTGCTCGTCTCATGGTTCACACAAAAGGCATGAACTGTTTTCTCTCGGAGTCCACTGGCAACAAGCTGAAAGTCAGTCCATCAGTCTCTGTGGGAATCTCAGTTAAATAACAACCTCTTGTGGGAAATAATGACTTATATTAGTCGTGTGTGGCGTTCATGTGCACCATTTTGTATCCCTAATTCAATGAAACTGAATCCTCACTTGGCGAGATGCAAAATAATGATGCTATTGGGTAGAAAGAAAGCGTAACGATTAGAAGGCTTGTAGTTTATATACACAGCTACTTGGTCTTGAGGAAGCTATAGAAAACACTGCAGCCTGTGCTGCATACTTCAGAGTCCATTGTGGTCCTGGCAATGCAGTTAGTGAAGAATTTATAAAACTGCAGTCAACCATCAGTCCTGTAGGTTAGTCGGAGAGGCAGGATCATGTGATTCACCATGTAAATCTTCATGAATAAAAAGGTTTGTGCAGCCTTAAACTTCCCCAAAACGGACATTCGAGTTTGATCTGAAAAACGTTTTTTTTCCTTATGTGGCTTTTGCAGATTTCTCTGAATAAGCGGAAGGCAGTCCTGCCTCCAGGAGCACGGTCGCCCTGCAGCCAGAGTCATTACGTCTCCAGGAAACTTGGATACCTGTCTGTCAGAAGACACCACCATTAGCAGTTCGTTCCAGTGTGACTAAATCCCGGCTCCACCTCAAAAGCTGCTTCAGAAGATTTGTTGTGGTGCTGACATTTGCAAAAATGTGCACCAATAAGAGTCTTAAATTTGATTTAACAACTTTTGCCTTTACTGCCAGACTTGAAACTGTTGTTGCTAAGGAAACAAATTGGCAAACCTCAAAGTGTTGTTGCTTTTTTCTATATAAAAAGACCTTTAACCAGTAAAAGGGGAAAATGACAAAAATTACCCCATGTCGTTAGTGTTTGGGCAACGGTTCTCTCTCATCACCCCTACCCATGATGCACCGCTACCTCTGACGATGTAGCATGAGGTAGTTCACAGGGAGGAGATTTTTAGGAGGAAAAAAAAAAAAACGGTGCAGCTTTCCTCTTCTGAAACAATTTTCCCCCACTCCTCTGCAAGCTGACAGTTTGGAGTGGTTTGAAGAGTTTCCATGCCAGCTCCCGTTAAATTTACACACACACACACACACACACACACACACACACACACACAAAAAAAAAGGGGTCGGCTCAAGTTAACAGTCACGGTCGTTACAATGGTGGAGAGGTGAAAGGCAGAAAGTCCAGTGAACCAGCCAGTGAAGCGGTATGGACTTAACAAGGTGATAACTCACAGTGAGAAAAGAATAGGAAGAAACTAGGGAGTAAGAGGGCATCGACAGACAGAGAGCAGCTTTGTGAGCTCACGACGTGGAGGAGAAACACTTGGTTTAGTAGGAGAGCATGCACGCCATCAGACAACAATATGGGGGGGCGGCGGTACGGTGGGCAGTCACTGGTCTCCCCCACTTGCTGCTGAGAGCCCGGCCCTTGTGCAGTGCATCCTGGGATGTCTTGAGTAGAACTTGTGCTCGTAGCGTCTCCGCCGTTGTTAAAAACCAGCGAGGAAAAAAGACAATAAATACTCGGTAGAACGGGTCCACTTCACTTCGACTGCTCCTCACCGACACAGACCTGGGGGAGAGGCCAGGTCGAGGGTGGGGTGGGTGGCTTTGAGGCCGTGAAGTTGTGCTGTATCTTTTCTTTCCCCCTCTTTCCCTCACATCCAATTGTTCGTCCCTTTGACGCCCCGCCCCCGCCCCTCCTGCCTCGTCGCTGAGCCCTTGGTGCCGTCCTTCATGGAAGCTTTCGGACACGGGTGGAGAAGCAGGTTTAGAATAGAAGCACCTTTTAATTTGGCTTAGATAACAAACAAGAAAAAGAGAGAAGAAAACAAGGGAGAACGAGACTGAAAAGTGTGTATAAATAGAAAGGCAGGCAAAAGCTGGTCTTCTTGTACAGGAGGGGGGGCGACCGGGGAGGGGTGGGGGCAGGTCTCAACCTGTGCCTGTGGAGAAGGAGGAGACATTTAGTCATTTCTGACATTTTTACTACCACAGTACATATCCACTGTATCGTGGTTGCCCTTTGCCCTCACCGTCCTCGCCCTCTTCCCAGCCCTCCGCTACCCCGGCCAGCTCGTAATGCTTCTTCCTCAGCTCGCCCAGGCGCTCTCGCTCCCTCTGCAGACGAGCCTCCAGCTCCAGGACCAGAACCTGAGGAAACGCAGACACAGGCAGGGGACAGACGCACACTTGTCATTTCTCAGCAACAAAGCATGAAAAAAACATCATTATTTCTATGAGTCACACACAGAACAGAACAGAGACAAGACTTCTGGACCAATTAATTATTCTTCCTTTTAACCCCAACATGTAAGACAGAGCAGTAGTAAATACAGTTCTTTCTGGTTATATTATTTTGTCTGATTTCCCCTTGTGTCTGTGGATGTTCTCTAAAACCCAGTTAACAATCCCCATTTATACAGGGTTTAGTTAGACTCCTAAAAATACACTTCAAATAGAAGCCCTCTGTGCATTTACAACAATGGGCCGTGTGTGTGAGCCGGTCCAGACCTTTCTGTGTTTTTCTTTCAGTGTCGGAGGGGGGAGCAGAGCGGCAACACAGAGTGAAGTGTTCACATGGGTTTGAAAAACAATGCACCTTCAGAGTCTAATGTGGAAACTTTATTTATATATGCTTTATTTTATCTCTATATATCCCTCAATCTAATTTTTAATCTGAACAATAATTAATTAATTCGGCTGCTTACCTGTGCATTCATCTCTTGTCGTTTGATCTGGGTGAGAGTCATGCTGGAGAAGTCCATCGTATCTGAACACAAACCACAAATCATGTTCAAACACCTTGTGAGGTTTTCATAGAACTCATCAGTCTGACCTGCCGCACACTTAGAAACATATTTCAAACTCAAAGTCTGAAGAGATGACTGGACATTTTGTACCACGATCAGATCCAAACATGTGTGAAGCAGCTGTCAGTTTTTAAACCAAACAATCTAACTTTCTGAGATCTTTGTTTGCATGTGATTCTCTCACCTGTCTCCTCAATCTGGGACTTCCCAGACTTGGTAGAGGCCACGACAGCAGCAGTGGCCTGGGTGACGCCCCGGGACGCCTGCTGCAGGCGGTGCAGGTTGGCGCTGTCTTTGTCTGCTTTTACCTGGAGAGGGAGAACGGCAACAAGACAAGAGAGGTGAGATCAACAACATGGAAACGCTTATTTTGCCATTTTCTTGTACAAAACGCAAGTAGGCACACATCCTCTGTAAGATCACTGGAGTTGTAGGGCTGGAAAAAGGGCTGTGAACTGACTAGACACCACGGGGAGAATGAAATCTATGCACGCTCACCTTAGAGGCAGCCACTAGCTGTGCTGTGCTGGCAGCGATTTCATGTGAACACACCATCAACTCTTCAAACTTCCCTTTGCCCTGAACCACCAGATCAGCAGCGTCTCTGCAGCAACACAACACAGAGTAAATGAAGTCAAGGGGGACACAGCGAGAAACGCCTGATTTATTAAAGACTTTCCACGCTTAAAACCTGATGAACAGTTTTGTTTGTACTTTCTGTAAAGGTCACCTCATTCATTCTTTGGGACGTTTAGGATTCACAGAGTAACGACAGCCGAGTACTACACACTTTCCCACTGCTAACTTTATGCAGTAAAGCGCTTTTATACTCTGCAAGTGACACTCAAGGGAGGTCTGATACTTACACCATGACCGTGGCACCCCATCCCACTGCTTTGGAGGCAGAGATCAGGCCCTCAGTCCAGCGGGAGTTCTTGACATAAAATTCCTTCATGGTGGCTGCCCCCTGGTGGACAAAGAAGGGAAGTATTACATTTTTTAAACTCTCCAGTATGAGCACAGGGGCTGAAACTGATGACTATGATCCTTTTTAGATTAATAAGCCAATTATCATTATTGATTAGTCAATTAATTTATCAGTCTACAACACATCCGAAAATGGCAAAAAATGCAAATCACAGTTTCACAGGATCCAAGGCAACATATTCAAATGTCATGTTATGTCTGACCAACAGTCCAAAACCAAAAGATAATCAGTTTATTACTTTCGGCCATCGACTGATCAGTTAATTCAGTGTTTCAGCTCTCGTCTGCACACAGCGTTGTAAAGATGTGTAAAACATCCTGCAATAAATACAGCCTCTGCATTATAATGCAGCCAGTGCCTAATATTATTCTAATTATAGAGGTGTTTTTTTCTTAGCCGCATAGTCTGCTTTTTTTCTTTACAGATTATTTTTGGTATTGCTTTTGCTTTACTTGATAGTACACAGTATAGAGAGAGACAGGAAAGATGAGGGAGAGACGGGGGTGACATGCAGCAAAGGATTCGAACCTGGACGCTGCGGTAAGGACTCAGCCTTGTGGTAGACGCTCTACCGGGGTCCACGTATTAATATTTGATATTATTAATGTAATATGTGAGAAAAAGGGAGTCCATAAAATATATTCTATATACGTGACCTCCTTAGACAGAATAGTTAAGTTAAGTTTTCTAACTGTTAATTGACATTTGTGAAGATGAAATGTGTCCATTAGAACTGAAAGACTTCTGAAGAAGTTAGAGGCTGGAATTAGAGAAATGATGCTGAGTATCTAATGAGACATCTTCCGAATATGAAACCTTCTTCAAATTCGGGACAGAACCAAAGAATAAAAACTGCATCATAACTCACCCTGCCGCTCTCCACGATGTCCCTTTGGAGATGTTTGGAAGACAGAACGAGCTCCTTGATCGCCTGCATCAGCTCTGTGCAGGAGGCCAAAATCCTGCAGGGGGCGACAGAGCAGAGGACACAAACACTGACGTACTGATCTTTCTAAAACATCATGAGGCCCGTCCAATGCCGTGCCTGCAAATATTCTGAATGCATCTTATTCTGGCCCAGTCTTCTCAGCTTATAGCCAATAAAAACCAGTCAACCTGACAAAGACCGGCTCCATTTTGAAAGACGGAGCTCAAAACAGGAAGAAATCAGCCTCCTCGCTTTGTACAAATCACAGTTAGTTTCCCCACAGTTTAGTTATTGTGGGACCGATGCAACCCTGACCTAAATTCTCAATGTAGCATTTGTAGCTGCACTGGTTGTTTGCTTCTTTTCTTAATTATATCTTATAGCAGAGGTGCAGCAGTTACTGAGAAAACAGCTCTTTTATCATTAATAACTAAGAGAGAAGTTTAATTGGCTTCATTTGCACACAAAGAGAAATATTTTACAGACTGCATGAATAATACATATTTTTTCACTTTTTAGAGTTTAAATAACAAATACAAATCTGAAGTGCACGACATGCACGCACACACACATCACTATGAGGCAAAAGCAGCAGCACTGAGTTAAAAAGTCAAACCCTACAACTGTCTAGTGAAGATTTATATGTAGCCAACAAATCCCTCAGATGGTTCAGTTTGGAGCAGATTTCTGAACTTCCTGGAGCTGTTAGCAGCACAATGTAAATACGCCCATTTGGTGTAAGACATCTACAATATGATAACAGTGTGCGGAGCTGCCCCAGAGAAAAAAAGGAATGGCATTGTGAATATTCAAAACTAAACTAGACTAAACTCATTTCAATTTCGTGTGGACGTAAAAAAAAAGTGTAGTGCAGACAAACATTACGTGCAACGCTGGCTTCAGTCCTCACTTTCAAGCTTTGTGGCTGAGCTGATAAAATTCTTTTCACATCAGCTCTCAGCGTGTGGCCGTCTGCACTAAAATATCATGCGCCTTGTTGAAAAGCATCTCTATCTCCTTTTCCAGTCCATTGTCTTTGTTTGCACTAATTACTTATTGTGGTCAGCTCTTTCACAAATGGATAACTTCAGGTTTGGCTTGCTGTATTTACAAATAAAAGACGATTCGGTTCCTCAAGATTCCGATTTTTTTTTAGCCATTTTCATTTCTCTTTAACTGATGATTTCAGTTTTGCCTAAGTTACAACTTCTGTTTTCATCTTCATGGAACTTATCACTACAGTTTGGGGAGGAGAGAAGCCAAGATTAAGCCTTAGAAAATAGAAACGTTTGCTTGCAAGTCATCTGTATTTCTATTTCAGGTAAACATGATATTCTTTGTAAGCGTAATGAGGCTGATCTTTTTGATCAGTCTTGTTCAAATCCTCTCCTGAATCGCATTCAAATGCACGATTCATAAAGTATTCAGTTCATTTGAGGCTTCATCTTTTTAGCGTATAGACGTGGGAGACATTCGATTGTGTTTGTAAGTGATACAGAAAAAGTGATTCCCGTCTGTTTCCCTCATCTGCGTTTTTACCTCTCATTGACCTCCATCTTGACTCCTGTGTCAACTGCTCGAGAGGTGTTGAGCATTTCCTGTTGAGATCCACAGAGGCACAAAGGAGACAAAAAAAACACTTTGAAGTTAATACTGCGGTAGAGTGAAACAGGGGGCAACGTCTTCACACAGCATGCAAAGAGACACACACACACACACACACACACACACACACACACACACACACACACACACACACACACACACACACACACACACACACACACACACACACACACACACACACACACACACACGCACACGGGGATGTGCATTTCAATACACATCTGCCGTCAGATGACCACAGCCACACACACACACACGCACACAGACGTGAACACACACCTCTATCCTGGCAGCTGCTGATTCCACAGCAGCGGAAGTGGCAGCCATTTCCTGCTCCACAAGATCTCCCAGCTCCCCTTGCTGTAGCTCCAAACCCCGGGGACGAAGTTTCTGAGTGAAGACAAAACAAGACAGACTAAAGTCAGTCTGCAAAAGTTGTTAAACCAGCGCACATTTAAATAACCTAACCTTTCATCATGCTCTAGATTCAGTTACATTCCTGTTTTCATCATACAGCAACTTTGGAGACACTTTTCATTGAACTTCTTTCCAATTTCAGAGAACAAACATTATGGAACAGTATGCATGTAGGAAGTGCGGACCTCTGCAGTGGCCCGGATGGCCTCCAGAGCTGCCTTCAGCTTTCCGTTGTCTGCTGCCGCCAGGTCGTCCTGCTGCTTCATCTGGCCCAGCAGAGCCAGAGCTTCAGCCCCGCATGCCTTCACACTCTCTGACAGGGCTGACCGGGACGGAGACAAGGACAGGAGGGATGCATGTGTTATTGGCCAAATAACTGTCATTAAAATATACATACATACACGAAGACCATCTCCTGATAGATATAATCTAAAGATACATTTTAAAGCGTTAAAGCTAACATGTCCATACTGTGACATCGTTTACACTCCGTTTTCTATCAAAATACCGTGTAATGTCCTCTGTAAACTCTTGTAACATGTAACAGTGCCACTAGTGGCTGCAGCTGCAGTGTGAATTATACTGACATCTCCTCAGGCTAAGTGTCAACTAACAGCTGAAACAGCCGTTCTGATGGAGGGGGGGAGAGAGGGAAATCAAAACTACCTCTACAGCAGCTGTTGGCCTGTTTTTCAGATGCAGGGCAGCCAGACGATTTGCATCACACTGTACACAGACTTTCAAATGCTGCACTCAAATGTTTCAGCAAAGTGCAAACAAACACAGGCCTGATGCACTCTCCATCGATTTACAGAGCCACAGCTACCGACACAGCTCCAGTTCGACCCAGTTTCAATCCTACACGTCTGTTTTTTGTTGCACTGATAAGACTACTGGCCAGATCTCCATTATATTTTGGGCATGTTGAGACTTGCTCAGACTGCTAACACCTCCCAAGAAAGCAAATCCTGCAAAGATTACTGTGTGAAGGCAGCAACTTTGCTCATTTCATGCACGTTTAGGTTTAAAATTCTACTCTAAGCTATTTGGAACTCATGACTGATACGAGGTATTATGAGAGACTCACCAGAGGATCATTTTGATAAGACACAAGCTTTAATGTATATAATGGTTTTAACTTACATAACCCACCCATGTTGTAGACATGTAAGAGACATAAACCAGTTGAAGACATGTCAGAACATGCACAAGTCAGGGCGACTGACTCCCAGATTAACATCAAGACAGACCTGGAGAATACAACCTGATCATTTCTCCCTCTCACACACACACACACACACACACACACACAATGCACACTTACCATCAGCTTGCTCCACAGGCACCATGTGGGAGGTGGCACTACCCTGAACAACAGTGTCGCCCACCAGGTGGCCACACTGGGTCACCACTCGCACCAGCTCAGATACATCTACAGAGGCAAATCATTCAAAACCTTTAGATTAAAGCAGAAACTACACAAAGGAGGTACATTTGAATTCAAATGCTGCTGTTTAAAAGCTTCTTTTGAACTTTGATCACAGATTCTCTCCTGTGAACTGTGAACAGATTTCTTATAAAACTTCAAAAATGATGTTCAGCTTGAAAGGCAGGTTTCTTACATCCACCAATAGAAATAACAACAAAACCCTGGCCTATATCTCAGGGTGAGCAGAATTTCAAAACCACCAAGGCTATTGAAATTAGATGTCAGCTCAGAGGGCAGTGATTTCTTTTATGCACTAAAAACATATCACCTCCACAGCGTACAGCATTTAACATGCAAAGACAGACTGAGACAGAATAATATCCAGTCTGTAGGGCTGCAGTACTTTCTACAACGTGGCACTGGAAAGGTTCCGAGTAGCAAAGACTTTTGAGTGTACAGGTTTCACATGTAGGCTGAATCACACCCACTCCACAGACACAGAAACAAACATGGATGCACAGGGGACGCAAGGGGAAAGGAAAACACCAGGAAAAATTGGAGGCATGGCTGCGGCCGTCAAAATATATTTAATGTATTTCAGCAATAAAGGTAAAAACCGAGCAGATTAAGCATGCAGCGAAGGCTGAAGGAGCTGCAGCTGCTGCGTCTGGATGTGCCATGGCGTGGCTTTATTGCTGAAACACGCATTATCTAAGGCAGAAAAACACTCAAACATTTTAAAATGAAGCGTTGGATTTGGATTAAGTGCAGTACGAGTTGAGACGATCGCTGCCCAAAGCACAGGAAGTAATAAAACACAGCTGCTTTAATTGTTTTTTAGTTCAATTTTTCAAATGAAATGCAAAATTAGTGCATTGATTTTGACAGCACTAATATATTTACATGAGTGAGTTTGACCATATATGTATGCATATATGTATGTATATATGTATGTATGTATCCCCTACACACCTATTGTTCAACCACTTGAAATTAAAATGTTGTGTAAGAATGTGCCAAAGGCAGCGCAACATCAGTTGAAATGACTAATTATGACTTATTAAGTAGATCTTATTGCACTTCGTCACACATGGTGCTACCCTGAATCCTCTCACCTGTGTTGTCAGCCAAGAAGGCCTCTGTGGCAGAGTGGAGTCGGTCCATACAGTCTAAAGAAGCCTGACATCTGGATGCTAGGTAGTCTGCAGGGGTGGAAAATACAAAGAGAGAAGACAGGAGCTAAAACATAAATGCACACAATTACTACACACAGTGCTAATTAGCATCTCAACGCTGAATGAGAGCGGCTCTGAGCTACGTTACAGCTCCTGACCTGCGGAGCTGGTGCAGCTGATGTGTGCTGGGTCATCTATCTGAGCCAGCGAGTCCTGGATGATCTTCTCTGCCTCCTCCACAGCTCCCTGCAGACTGGACCAGCGAGCTGCTACCAGCTGGCTCTCTAAAGCCTGCTCTCTGCTCTCCTGTGGACGCACATAGACGCAGACGTGCTTGAAATGATCAGACACACACCGGTTCTCTCGCTTGCTACTGAAGCATCTGTCCGACTTATGACGGCTAATTAAGGAAGTTAATGAAAGAAAATGAGACTTCCTCACCTTCTCATTGAGCTGATTCTGCAGGGCTTCTGCTGTCTTGACCCCGCTCTCCCTCTCAGCCGCCAGCGAGCTCTGGACTCGCTCTAGCTCCTCCCCGCGGACAACCAGCTCCGCCTCCACCTTCGACAAGGACTGCACTAGCTCCGCCTTCTCAGACTCCAGAGAGACCAGCTGCGTGCTGAGCACCTCACTCGACTGCACAAAGGAAAAGTTAACATCAGAAGAAAAATGATTTTGCAGCACAATGAATGCAAAGAAAGACACGGTTAGGATTATACATAGCTGGCGTGACATGTCAGGATGTGGTATGATGCGAGGGCCCTGACCTCACATTAAGAAAAATACTTTATCTTCAACTAATTATAACAATATTGTGTCCATTTAAGTTTGCGGAGAGGTTTGGGTTGAGGTCAAGTTCACAGTCAAACAAACAATGGGAAGCTCTGGTTGTGCAACTTGGCTGCAGTGCAACAGTCGCCCGTTATGGCAACAGAGCGAGGAGTTACATCACCTGCACGTTTGTGAGATGAATATTTTGGACTAATGAGGTGAGTGCGTGAAAGTGTGCTGCAGGTAAGAAAGAGCGACTTACAGCCTGGGCGCCAGCAGGTCCGACAGAGAAGGAGAAACGAAGGAGAAACAGAACTGTTAAGAATACGGATGCACAGCAGGAGCTAGCGAGAGCTGGACACTGGAGGCATGTGACAAGAGCGATAAAACGTGGGCTTTGTGTGAAAAGGATTGTGAGAGAATAGAGAAATGGAGGAGGAGGACAGAAAGTGATGGGAGTTGATAAGTAGTGGCGACAAAAATAGGACGTCAGGAGTGGGAGGCAGAGATGGAGGAGAGGTGCGGGGGAACGGTGCAGAAAAGACGTGCGAAACCAGGGGTGGAGGGAGTCATGAGCAATCAGAGGGGTTGTGAGGGCTCATAGCCTGAATTCACGGCTTACTCAACGCATTTTCTGTCACTCCCCTCATTATCCACTTTAAAAATATTTCTGCACATCAAACGGCCGCATTTTACGCAGGCAGTTGTTTGGGGCGAGACTTCACTGCTTCTGTGTTTTCAATCTGGTCTCTTCTTGTAAATAAATTCCTTCACTGGCCCGTTACAAACATCGACTTGGCATCCGTGAGTTCAACTTGGCTCAGCCGTGCGACGAACGCAGGCCAAGCTGAACACAAATCCACTGATGTCAAAGAAATGCTTTAGCGATTCTGTCAGAAACACTTGAGATTCTGCTGCAGGAGGAGCAGTCAGTGACTGAGAGGGGAGGTGACATAACAAATGGAGGGAGAGACGGTTGTGTGATAGATGAAAGACATGGTTTCTGAAGTGTGAAAGGAGTCTGGATTTAGATCCTGGTCCAGGATACAGACTGATACACACACTAGCTGTTCTTAGCTAAGAGGAGAAAAAGCTCAGAATTTCAAGATTGAAAATGTTTCTGAAAGCAGGTTCATGAACAGCTGATCCATACTGTCGACCTTCACAATTACCAAAGATGTAACTAATGCCACCAAACTACAATCAATAAATGATTAATGATGACGTCATGAGTGTGACGCCAGCAGCCCATTAGTACATTTTTTCCAAACTGTACTCCATTAGGGTCACCCGGGTCTGTTGTTCAGTGTGAACATTTTCATATAATTAATCTTTTTTTAAAAAAAAAAAAAAGGTGAGAGGAAAATGACCTGTTGTGATGAGACCATGGAAGTCTTCAGGGAGTCCAGCTCCACCCTGCTGGACACCAGCTCTCTCTGGAGCTCCTGAAGCTGCTCCAGCTGGTCCTTCTCCTGAGCAGGAAAAGTCAAAATTTCACTTTTCAGTCCATATCAGCTTGAATTCGAACACCTTCCCAGCCTTAACACACGTTTCAAGCTCAAAAACAGTCAAAGAAATTATGTTTTTGTCATTTCGTAGCCATATGATTGCACTGTGGGTCCCAAAAATCCAATCTATTTCCCTCAGCATCAAAGCTCCGAATACATGCACCCTACAGTAGAGAGGTTTGAGTATTCTTCCACAGCACTGTTGGACAAACCATTCGTCTGCACAACTCTGAGCTGAAGTCATGGGGCTGAACTTGCTGTACGTGTGTGGCGCTGATAACAAAATTCATCTCCGGCTCACCTGTCTGTCTGCAGTCTCCTGAGCGGCCTTCACCTTCTCTTGCATCTCTTTCCTCACGGCTTCCACTTCATCCTGTGCTGCCCGAGCCACCGTCATCTGCCGGGTCACCTCTGCGTTCTGCGCACACACACACACACACACACACACACACACACACACACACACACACACACAGAAGGACATGGGACACAGATGCAGAGAAACACACCAAAATAATTAGGACAGATCTGGATCTTCAGCTTGGGGGGGAAATATTTAAGGACAGAAGGAGGACAGAACTTAATTTAACTTGGAAGGTCCAGGTCTATTTTATAGGAGCGGACAAGGACGTAGAGACCGATTTGATTAATATAAAAGGTGTAAGACTTATCCTTCTCACCTTTCTCAGCAGGTCTGCATGGCTCTGAACCAGCTCTGAGTACTTCTCCTTCAGTTTGGTGTAGCGCTGCTCGTTGGCCTGAGCTTTTTCTGGTAAGAAACACACATCGGCACACAACAGAGGCCGAAACAGACACACAAAATTACTGGCAGATATAGTAAACGACTGCAGGAACTCCAGGTGAGCAAAACTGCAGATAAAGGCTTCATTTAATAAATTCTTTAGTTTTCTCCTGTCAGATGACTGAAAATAACTGCAGAATGGCTGGAAGCTCCAACAACTGCAAACTATGCTGATGTGATTGATATCTTTCTGAGTCACATCTATGCAGCAGCGATAACATGATTACGTGACCGAGAGGCGACAGTGTGCGCTAAGCCCAGCCTCACTCTCTATCTCCGTCAGGCTCCGCTGCTCCTTCTCCGTGTCCTCTCTGACCCTCCGCAGGTCGTCCAGCTCTGCCTTCAGGAACTCGCTCTCCCCTGCAGCCTGCAGCCTCAGGTGGCTCTGCTCCGCAAGCTCTGCCTCCAGCTCGCTGACACGCCCCCTCAGCGCCTGACACAAGCGACCGCTCTGATGAGGGACGGGGAAAAGAAAGGAGGCAGAAAAAGATATAGAGACAGGTGAGGAGTTGGTGAAAAGCTGATGAAGACATAATTTCTGCAGAGCAGAAAATAAATGAGTAACGTGTGGTTTGTCTCCATTTTACCTCAAGTCTGAAAGACTCCAGCTCGTCTTTGAGTGCCTGGATCTCCCTCGTCAGCTGTTCAATCAGACGGTCTCTGACAGGTAAAGACAAAATATTAATCAAAAACATAATGAAACTGTATTTTCATGGGTGATTTGTAAATGTAATTCTGGTCACTTCTTTTGTATGCATCTAATTACATCCATTTTTTACATTTATGTGCTGCAGTCTCTAATATACAAACAAATTCAAACCAAAGATCCATATCTCTGCAAATGTAAAGAGAATAATTTGGCTTCATGGTGATTTTTAAGTAATTATGACAACAACAATCACAGAAAAAGGAAAAATGTGTGTTTGACTCACTTGTCGTCCTTCCGCATGCCGTTCTGACTGTTGAAGTTGAAGGGGTCTATAGCAGCCGAGGTGCCAAACAGGTCGTCAAACTTGGTCTCCAAAGCAGCCTGAAAGTTAAAAAGAAAAATCTCATTATGATCACTGATCATGATCAAGATCAACTTATGCTGGCACCATTTTATTGTTGGTTGAGCTTTGAGTTCCCTTCCTTTCCTATCTGTGTCTCGTGTCCTATATATTGATTAGGAATTACTGCTAAAAAGATTATTATCTCCTCCAAGCCAACCGTTCAACCGCCGTCTATGATCCAGGTGTTATGGGTCCAAAATGAATGAATTATTTACCTCATTGTCTCCATTTTTTTTTTTTTTGTTTCCACGTGTCAGCATGAATAAAAACCAGATCTTTATAGAGTAGTCTTGCCAAGAAACTAAAAAATATGTGGTTTCAAGGAGAATCTATTCTGTTGGCAGGTTATTTCCTGTTTTATCTCCCTCAGTTTACAAGCCTTTTCCCTCTCGACTACTCCCACAAACACGCCATCCCTCTTGCATATTTGATAGCCGATTACCGCCGGCCATCTACAAAACAGATGAATCGCATTTAAGAAGGTACCATTCGGGGGTTCTTGTCTTGTTTAGTTACCGGCAGCACGGGCACGTCTGTGTCCACCAGGTCGTCTGTCTCCACCACGTGCTCAGACTCGGGGGACGAGGACTCGGCGGGGATCACGACCACAGGGCTGATGTGCTCCGACAGAGCCGACGCACGCAGGAAGTTAGGAGGGTTCTGCAAGAGTCCCAAATCACAGTTTTAATCCCTATGTCACTTTAAGATGTTTTTCTTGATGTTTTGTCACTTTTAGATTTTTCGTAGATTCTACCAGGATTTTTAGAGAATTTAGGGAAGAATGTCTAAAATGTCTTTACCCCTTGAACGTGGGATTTTTCTTTGTCCTATTCAGATATAAGTTACATCAATATGTGCTTCCGACATTTGACATGGTTTGCAAATAAAGACACATATATCTCGATGAAAGTGAGTTCATCATTTGCCTTTTGTTTTGTGTCATGTCCATAGCAACTTGTCATGTAGCGCACGATGAGATGCAAGAATGAAGATAAAAGCATTAAAAGCAAACATTTCTGGTGTGTACTCCAATAATGTGCAGGATAAGTTACACTAGGAGAGTGAATGTGTTTTCTATCACATGCAGTAATGCATATAAACATATGCTGCTACAGCCATAGCATGTCAGTAATATGAAGAAGGGGTGCTAAAAGCTGAGGAGCTGATATGAGAAGAGAGACACTGAATAACATATTATAAGATGTAAGCAATAACAGCTGCGACTGGTGAAAGGATTCTGAATAGGACATCGGTAAACAGACACCTGGAACTGCCGTCATGGGTCAGCGTAGACGTACGTGTGGATAAAATGTGGAAAATGCGAGACAGAGTGAGGGCCGTCCTCACCTCAGGTAGCTGTGGGATCTGAATCAGCCTCTTGAAATACTGCAAGTTACTGGAGCGATAGAAGAGACTCTTTAACCTGAGAGAGAGGGGCGGGAGAGTTTGACATTGAAAATTCATTCAACACGGTCCTGAGAGCTCAGTCCTCGTGACCAGCTGTGTTTCTGCCTGTTTGTGAACTTCATACTTCTTAAACTGTTCCTGGAAGCGATCTCTGTGGCCCTGGAGAGTGTCTGCTGGAAGGCCTGCAAGTACACAAAAAACACAACCACGTCAGTGCTAGGACGCCACAACTGTTCAGGTATTCTGGATATATATAAACACAGTGGATGATGGGATCGTGTGCATAAAAGTATCAAAGCCAGCAGGTGAAAGTCTTCAAACCTGCGAAACGTCTACTTTTCAGAAACTGAGAGGAGCTTTTTTGAAACTGAACTGCATGCATTTATGAGTTTATCCAGACGGGCTTTGAAAGGTTTTTGGAGCCCGAAGGGCCTGAAAACTTCTTTAACTCTGGTTCTTTACTTCAAAGATTCAAAGCTGACACCCTCTCAGTCACTCATATGAAGTACTCATACATTATTTTTGTACCTCCGGATGTTTGAGAGCTAAAGGTAAAGCTAAAAACTTGACAGCTAAATCCAATGTTCCTCAAGAGGCAGCGGACCTCATGCAAGGAAGCACTCGTACAGGCACATTCAGTGTACGAGTGACTCAAGAGAATTTGTGGCGTTCAACCAATTTTCTCCTATTTGAAATGTTCAAAATTCTCCAGATAGTCCAGACCTGTCGCATGAGTCACAAATTTTTCATTTAGTTTAAATCAATTAACTAAAATAAACTTTCCATTTCATCATCATGCCTCGTAAACTTTGTTTAATGATTTCACTGTCTTATATTTATTTGCATATCTAGCCTCCATTCTGTCTTTTTTTCTGCTCTGGTGACACATCGCTGACAGCTGTATTAATATTTTCTCCTGTAATTGTTTGAGGTCCTGTAATACAACTAGAAACTGATTAGTCGATTGAAAAAAATTAACCGGCAACCATTTGGTTAATCTTTTATAATCATTAATGTCACATTTGAAGCAAAAAAAGCTTCTTGTTGGTTCCATCTTCTTCTGTTTCAGCATATATGACAGTAAATTAAATATGTTTTGGTTTCAAACTGTTGGTCAGATAAAACAACCAATCGAAGGACATCACTTTGGGCTCTAGGAAGTTAGGATGTGTATCACTACTTTTTCTTCTTTCAGTAACCAGGAGATTGATTGATAATGAAATGAATTGCTCGATGCAGCCTCACTACGAACATTACTACATTTTCTACATTTCTGTCAGCTTTCTGACTGGAATAACTGCCCTGTGCTGTGTGAATTAGGTGGCATATCCCTTTAACCTAAACTCAATACATTCAAATCACTAAAACTGGAGTTAACAAGATTTTCCAATCCCTGCAGAAACATTCAAAAATTCACAATGTTTGTATCTTGACCAAAACCACAGAGCAACCTTTACTGTGTACTATTTCTACTATCCCTAGTGAGCCTGTAGTTGTGCTGTTTGACCAACAGAGGTGTGCGTCACTCACAGGAATGCAGCTTAAACAGCAGCTTGACGGTGTAGTCATACAGGTGGCTGCAGTCCAGGATGACTTGGATGAGGGGGGCCAGGCGACACTGACCCGCCGCCGTCACTGACACTGACCGAGACATGTCTAGAGAGCTGAATACTGCAAGGGGAGAGAGAAACGCACACCCAATCAATAGATGTATCGGCGAGATCAATATGTGCCCATTTAGACTTGTGTGAAGCCATCAGGTATGATTACAAACACAGCAGGAGTCACCACACACTCACACGTCAGTGACTATTAATGCAAACACGGACAGACAGTCCCGCTTGAGTCTCATCAATCATGAATTCTTCATGAACCAGTCAAGTTGGGCTGCCGTGCTCTCCATTCAGTTCACCGCCTCGGCCACCAAACTCATAAAATGGCTGAAAGCGACACACGGCCCGAAAAAAAAAAAAAAAAAAGGCAGGAAAAAGGTTTAAAGTGGAGCAAAGAGGGAGCAGCAACCTGAACACTAACAGGATTGTCTGCCTCCATCATTACACCCCGCTTTCATTTCCCTGCCACCCTGCTCACACCACCCCCAAAGCCAGGCCCAGAGAGCCTCTGTGCACTGCAGAGGTGTGGTTTCCTGCACAGCTAGAAAACACACACAGAAACATACACAAAAACACACACACCTCAGGCCTGCTCTCTTTACCCCAGCATGACGTGATGCTTTTAAAATACACCAGACCAGACGAGGAAGCTGACAACGGCTGTGAGATTTGGGTGTGAGGTAACGCAGGCTCTAATGTGATGTGGATTTTTTTTTTTTTTTTAAAAACACTAAGTCCCATTTGTTCTGATGCAGGGATGTGGTTTTGGCAGGTATCTCAAATTCTTTGGAAAGAAGACAAGGAGGCAGACATGGAGATAACATCATCAGGATGCAGAAAAAGACTGCAATTTTCTTCCTGCTCATTTATGAATGGGAGCGCACAGCTTTTCCAGCGCTTCTTCTGAGCTCCTGGTCACATCCTGGCCGTCTATTTTTAGTCCTGTCCATACTTTAAGAGACATTAGTCTGGGATGACTCACCCAGACAACAACAGGGCCACAGTGCAGGATGAAACCGCTAACAGTGGTGAAGCAGGCTGAGTCACATGAGGTGGAGCTCTGATAGAGATCATCTACAGCGTCTATTTCTGCAAACCATTATGTACGGTGCACCTATCAGTCAGGCCACGTCTTCCTGTCTGTCAGGGTGTGAACTGCATCAGTCTGTGCGTCTGCGTGTGTGTTTGTGTGCATTACGTCATGCTAAGATAAGCACAGTTGGTAGCACAGAGCGTGGAGTCACACCAGAATAACTCACCACCCAGGAAGAGGTTGAGCTCACACTCCAGGTAGTCGAACATTTCTACGGTCAACTGGAAGCTAAAAGGGGCGAGAAAAAAAGACTTTATTTTTTTTTTTTTACAATTTTACTGGCTTTCACACACAGGTCTGTTTTTCTATTGTATCACAGTGGTAAATTCTGACCGAGGTGTGTGACGGACAGCTTTCACATTGATGTGCTGTAATTCCTCTCTCTCACATGCCAACGCCACTGCTGCTTCCAACAGAGCGAGTGTTTCCCAGTTACTTTAAAATACTGGATCATTTCCTACGTAATGCGCACTTGTGACTGTAGTGGGAATGTATCCAAGATGTCACAAATTGATTCAAGTGATTTCAGTTACGCAGAATTATACTATCTCCTACTTTTTCATACCCAGGCCTCTGAGAATCTTAACTATTTAACAAGTTAAAAAGTTAAAAAAAAAAACATCCCTCTTGGGTTGAATTGCTAACATGTTATTTAGGCTTTAGCCACTGATGAGAGGTTACTAGTGGACCCTAACTTGTGATATGCCTAAAAGGTCAGGAGTTACTACAACAGATAATCGTACCAGAACCGCTTGGAGGGAGACAAAAACAATGAAATGAACCTGCATCATGAGGGTTCATTTCATTGTTTTTAGCATCATTTCACACCTTGGCGAGCACAGTTTGAGAAATAACACTGAAACTCATTAATATCTGGATCCTGGGGCCCGGTCAGCACGGCGGTCCCGCTCAACCACAATAACAATGACAAACGGCCAAGAAGCAGCGGCACGCCACACTCACAAGTTATTAACGTCGTTCTCTCCCGCCTCGTCAAGCTGCCTGTTTGACATCTGCAGGTTGCCGGGGAAGCGAGGGTTCTGAAGGAGAAGACAGCAGGAGGAAGTTCAGCCACGCTGACCAACACATAGCAAGAATGAAATGTTTCGAACCACTTACAATGTGATAAAACTGATCTTTAACCAATCAATAATGATGGCTGTTTTGTAAGGCCGGAACATTTACATTTACTTGAATACTTAGGAACAATCTTGAGGTACTTGTACTTCACATGAGTACCTCCATTAAACTGTTAACACATTCAGCAGATGCAGAGCATAATCAGTTTGTCCACCTGGCAACCTCATTTTTTCAGATTGTTGATTAAAGCAGCTTTCAGAAAATGATCTGAATAGGTAGATGTATTGTTTGGACTTTGGCTGCTCTTGTGAGTTTCGCCTCACTCACTGAAGCCAATCAAAACAAAACCCTGTGTCTGAGTCAAGCGGGCTGCTACGCTGGATTTACATAGAACTACTGTTTCTCTGCGGTCCAGATGGTTGATGAGCCAAAAACGTAATGAAGTTTAACGCCGTTTCCTCGTGGTGAGCAGGAATGAGGACTCCAAAGTTGTGACGTCAAGAGAAAAAGGACCCACTGTTGTCAGGTAATAGCTGTAAGTATATAATAATTTAAAACTTGAACTCATTATATTTAGAAAATAATGCTAAAATCAGGTAAGGCGTGTACATGTTTTTGGTTCGCCAGCTCTTTGCAGGTTAAAAGTTCATATGAGACTGTGTCTACAGGAGCAGATTGTTCATTAATTGACCTTTTTACTAGTGTGTGTGGAGAGAATTTGTATTTCCTCTTCAGTGAGCTCAGAGGTTATTTTAGACACTGCATGAGGCTTATAGGTTAACCTGCATGCCGACAGAGGCAACACATTTAGCAAATACAGGGTACAGAGAGGTTAAAATAAAGTTGATCAATGGTTTAATCTGCCCAAGTGTCACATGACTCCTTTATAATTCCCAAGTTACGCCTCAGAAACCTGCCCTCTAAGATCGCTCTCAGCCTCCAGCAGGGGAACGACTAACCACATCTTCCTGTGATAGCATCAACTCTGCCTTTTTGGTCACTGGTCCGCTCCAATGTCTCATAAAAAAAAAAAGCTACATTACAGATTCTTGAGAGACCATTAGCGTAAAAGCCAGAATTTTTTTATGAAGCTTGTCCCCCGCAGAGACATGCTCGCACTAAAAGGAGAGTCTGAGACCAAGATAATGAGTGATGAGGGAGACTGGCGCAGGGTTTTATAGGCCAGGCCGACTCACTTTGATGTGGAACTCCATTTTGGTGATGAGCAGTTTGAGGTAGATGCTGCACAGCTTCCCATAGCCTTCACTCAGGTGACCCTGGGGGGGGGGGCAGAGAGAGAGAGAGGGGGAAGAGAGACAATAAGAGAAAGAAGAGAGACATGATCAAATGTAGACATTCATCTTTTGCCCTTCTGGAAGGGTTTGCAGGTTTGCTGGATAAAGTACACAGAGGAAGCAAATCGCTTAGGTGTTTTGAGGAAATTTGTTGTGGTGTTTTGGCTGAAAGCAGCACACAATAAACATGAAAAGAGCGAGCAAACACTGAGGGTTAGACTAAACCACAGCAGGCAAAATATTCTCTCCTACTGCGCAGAAAAACACCATAAACCAGCTGACGTTTGGAGCAGGTTCACTTTCACTAAACATTTCCCTGGCCTAACAGTGTGGACAAAGTGAAAAGTTAGAGAAGCTATGCGGCCAATTGCTTCTCACTTCCTTTTTTCTTCGAGCCTGGGAGTGCGGGAGGCGATGACACAACAGGAAAGAGAGGCCACAACCCCAGTCACAGGGACTGAACTTCCTGCATCCTCCTACTTAGTGACATCAGCAAAAGCCGAGTAACCAAAAAACTAAAAGTACATCCGCAAATACAAACCACCCACCCAAGCTAATGTTGCTTAAGACATAACTGAAGTTTACACAATGAACCCCACAAATTCCATCATAATATCAATGCAATTAGCTGTGGCGCCTTAAAACAGGTGAGATTCCCCACAGAGGAGCTTGCAGACAAGCTTATGTAATCCTGCTGTCTGTTAGCCACAACATGTAGCTGGCAGGCGATGTGTTGTGAGCTCGGACGATCACACTTGGCATGTTTTACGTGGGTTTGTCCATCACAGGCCACAATGTCTGTTACTCAGCAGCAGGCCGACTAGAAACAATCACGTGATCTGATGACCAACGCTAAGAGGACAGTTGGTGGCTAATAAACGACTAGAATCAGCGTCTCTCGGTTGTGTGCCACCGCCAAGCAGTCAAGCTGCAGTTTACACTCATGTCTGTCCAGACTCAGCATTAGTGTCACCAATTCTGTATCCAGCCAAATGTGAAATCCGGTTACAATCTCCCCTTCTGAGTTCCTGAGTGTTGAATAACGGCCAGAAAAGTGTTTTTGTAGAACATTATAACGTCACAGTGAACTTTCTGATATAAAATGTCATCACTTCATTATTTGATGCTGTCATAATTAGCGTACAAGCTCTTCAATTATGGCCAAATCGTGTTTTGTGAGGTCACAGTGACCTCGACCTTTGACAGCCAAAATCTGATCAGTTCATCCTTGAGTCCAAGTGGACATTTGCACCAAATTTGAAGAAATTTGAAGGATTTAAAAGAAAGGGACGGACAGAGGGACAACCTGAATTCACAATGCCTCCGGCCACAGCTGTCGCAGGCACCGAGGCAGAAAAAACAAGACATTCTCCTTCTTTTTAGGGGTAAAACGACAAAAAACTACTGATGCATGTCGCACTTCTGGCATGTCGTGATGTCAGAAAAGGTGTTTTTCAGCTGCTGTCAAAAGTCCAACTCAGACAGGAGTAAGTGGAGGAAGGTAATGACACATTTCCCCTCCTTTTAAAAAAAGTTGTTTCTGGCGGCATTTTAGCTGCTGCCAAACTGCAGGAGCTGGTTTTGCAAGAGCATAATGACACGCTGCAGGAAAAGCATGCAACCTTCATCACCAGTGGGCAGAGTATTACTTTTAATGTTAATATGATTTATTTGGTACTTATGTAGCTGACAGACAGTTATAAACTACTTCTGTCTGTCTTTAAGAAAAAGGATCAGTGCATCCAACAGTGGCTGATGCATGCAGCTCTCTGCACATAAAATCAGTTTGGTTATAAAAAGGTAGACGAGCAAAGACAGAACCACCTGTAAAATGATATTACATTACTTCACTTGTCAAACTATATGGCTACAGGCAGTATGCCTTTTGTGACATCACCGAGTTGTTCCCAGAAGTGTAATGTGATAACTTTCAGTATATTTTTCTTCCTCGATTCAGTGCCGACCTTCAAAGATGAAAATCCGTTATTCCGTTTGTAGAAAATCCGTTATATTATCTTCAGTCTGTTATTCACCCGTGTTACTCCACATACAGAGTCACCAGTAGAGAGGGTCAGTGGCATAAGGCCGGACTCCTGATGCCATTGTGACTGCGTGCTGTGATTTGACCACATTTATATAATAATCTCCGTGTTCTTACCCACATTCTGCTCATGTCGGTTAAATCAGCTTTGTTTCTCATGGAGTCCTTTATCACCTGGAGGGACATCAGCAGAAACAAGGGGGGGGGGGGCACAGAAGGGAAACGAGTTCATATAACAGGCCTCATCACATGTAATTCACTAAATATGTGACATAAACTGAAGAATGAATCATTAGTAATAATAATTAGTAATCACAATTACTAGAGAGAGGCAAAGCTACAGCGGAACAGATATGAGGGCATGTGTTCGTGTTGCATTATGTCGTCTTCACGTACGTTAGGATGGCCGTCTCGCAGCAGCTTGTGGAAGACGTGGCAGAACTTCCAGCAAAGCACCGCGTTGCTGGAGAGAGGAAGCCGGTTGACCGCCGCCCAGAAGGTGTGGGCACCTTTTTCATGATGGGTTCCCAAGATGCAGGGTGATGGGGACAGTCAAGGATCACTGGATTATAGTCATGCATTTAATCACCTGTTTTTCCACGTCTTTTTAGACCTCTGCCTCCTCACAGGGACGTCACACTGATATACCCAAACATCATCGTTTTTTATTAGGTTGGTTTTCTAGAAACACATATTTATAAGATCAATTTAAACGGATTTTTACTGGACTTTAATGTCCCCACATGACCAAAAGTTGTTTCTTTTGGTGCAAGAAGACCCTGATTACCTCTGTTTAAACGGATCTTCAGTAATTCAAAATAAAGACAAAAAAGAGAGTCTTAGCTATTTCTAAAGGCCAAATTACATGTTCTTAATACTCATTATAATTACAAATAATTTCCCAAATCTCTTTTTTGAAAAGTTAAAAACCAACAACGATGAGCTCTCTTTCTGTGTTGTGCTTTTCCGTATGTGTTGGATGAGACCAAAATAGGAGGAATCTCCAGAGAGCAGCACTCCCCTCTGTATGTGCAGCTTTGTGTTTTGTTTCACACATGACTAAATTAGCTCTGCAGCGGGGCCACGTGTAGATGATGGGGTTTCACTAAGTTTCTTGTTTTGATCTTGCACTAACATAACCCTCCAGCCACGGAGGAATGGCTCCACACACACACACACACACACACACACACACCGAGAGACAATATGAGGATATTCCTGGCATGCTTCTCTTTGACAGCGACCTCCTGTGTGTTGATGGCCTTATTGATGCTGACAGCCTGTGAAGAGGAGGACAGGAAGGGCAGAGGAGAGAGACGGAGAACACAAATCAACCCACAGCCATTTTCACACCGCTTACAGAGAAAAATATAAAAACCTTCAAGTGTCAAGAGCTTCATTTTGAAACCTGGCACCTTTCCACCTTTCAGAAAGTTGCTTTTTCCCTTTCTAACCTCCTGGGAAACGGGAAGCAGTAAAGGGTGATTGACCCATTTTCTGCAGAGTTGGTATTCAAGGCAGGAGCTGAGAGGCCTGAGCTCCTCTCTGCTTCTGAGGAACTCTGCAGAGGCAAACATCTGTCTCATCCACTGACATATGCTATAACATCTGTATTTGCATATCTCACATGCAGATAACAGTTACTATCTTAAATTAGGGAGATGTAAGTGTATGTAAGAGGGCAGGCAGTCAGAATAGTGCATGTGATTTTTCATCTCATGCTCCCAAAAAGAAAATATCATGTAGTCTGGCTGGATCACAGGATTTGGGACCACTTCCAACCCAGAGGCCTGCGTTCTTATGTCTTTTAGGGGCCAATCCTTCACATTAGGACTGTGAGCCGGCAGACTAAATGAAATAGCACCGGCAGTAACTCACGTGTGGATGATCAGGGGAGTATCTGTCTGCGCTGTGAAATCTGCTGAGGAATGTTGGCCACGCTACTACTGAACCCCCTCCAACTTCAGCTCAAATTTAAGTATCATCTAATTCGCCTCACAGAAACACTAGAGAAGTGTCACCACTTTTCAGTTACATGTGCATCCTGCAGGCAGACTCAGTTAAGGATTCACATGCACAGTTTGACAGCCATCATTCCTGTTATAAAGCTGTTGCGGCCGTAGCGCTCGGTGTTAACACGCTGAAATACAAGCAGAAGTAGTTTTAAAGGTTGTGTTAGCTGCTGTAGAGTCAGTAGTGTTGACACTTCCCTTAGTGACAGTTGTTGGTTGCAACACACAGTGTTTGTGACATTTATTTATCTAATGGAGAGAAAATTATATTTCAAGGAAACTTCAAACTTCAAAACCTGCAGCCTACATTACCCACAATGCAACTAAACCGCTCTGAGCTACAGGTGTGCTAATCTTGTATTGGCTAATGTAGCCTCCAGCTGCTGGCTTCAAGCACATGTGAGGGCTACACAGGTCAGCTCACTTCTTTTTAACTCCTCGACTCCAAATTTCTTTTCTGTTTCCAAACTTTCAGTCTTTAGACCCAAGTGAAGTGATTTCTCAGATTTCGCACAGCTCCCCTAAAGACATTCAAACAGGCTTTGGTGTGTGATGAGTTCCACTTTAAGGGATCTCCGAATCATTACGATTCATCCTCTGGGGACCACGGATATCTACAAGTTGAAACACATCTAATAGTTTGAGACATTTCACCAAAACCCGCCAACATGGAGGTACAGGAGTAAAAGTCAGACCATCAAAGTTAACTGGTTTCACTATCTGGTGACAAAATTTCATGGCAATTCATCCAGCAGTTATTAAGGTAATTCAGACTGGACCATCATGTTGGACCGGCCGACTATCAGACACTGACACTGCCGACCATGCAGCTAGCATGGCTGAAAACCCTGTACTTATTCTCATACGATGCTTTTTCATTACTTTGGGTTCATGTTATGCAGCAAAACAGGAAAACTGTATGATGAAAAAAATACAAAAAGGAGCCCACCACAAAATGGTCCTGCTATAAAGTCCAGGCCTGCATTGTTTGAGGGTTTCAGCCGTTTCAGATGGTTTTCAAAACAAGGTGTTGTGGCTGACATATCACGTTACACATGAGATGAAGATTAACCCCCCCCCACCCAACCCTTAAAGTCAAAACCTTGGCCTGAAATGCCAAAGTAAAAAAAAAAATATATAAAGCCAAACATGCATTTTGTCATGACCCTTTGTATGGTACTATGACCCATGAGTGGGGGGGCTGGGGTCAGCAGAGGACGGGAGGCCTGTTTCATAATCTCACTTCCCACAGATGTCCTGAGTCTGCTCCTCCTCTTCCAGTATGTGAGCTGTCAGGACTGGAAGTTCACCGCAAGGAATCATTGGAGGAGGAGTGGGCCAGGAGGGGCGGGAAGGGAAGGGAAGGGAAGGGAAGGGAAGGAGGCAGGAATGAGGGAGAGAAGATGGTCTCTATCAGAGTCACACTCTGCTAAAATGATTAGTTTTCATCTGAACGCTTCCGTATCCTTACAGCGAAGAAACAAATATGCTTCCAGGTGTCACAGATGGTTTTGAATCTGAAATGTCTGGAAACTCAGTCCAGAGTATAATATTTCAGTTATAACCATAATCCCTTCAGAAACACAGCTCAAAAACAAAAACTAAACTGGGATTAGAGAAAAACAATCTGGTAAAAAAAAAAAAAAAAAAAAAATCCAGCTCCTGTCTTGTCTAAACAACAGCACACAATAGACTGCATCTTCCACAACACACCGTAACTTTGTGATGTGACTGACATATCATCATCACCAGCTCCGGCAAGTTGGCAAACACGAGTTTTGTGTTGACAGAAATCTAATTTACGGGTGAGATTCAGATTAAGTCACAGGAATGGTTGACTAAAGCAGAGGGAGGACAGGAGGAGGAATGCAGGCGCTGGCTGCTGTTTCAGCATATCTGACTTTAAATTCCTCTCCGTCCACCCGTCTGCGCTCGGCTCGTAAAAACACGCGATGACGAGGGGGCTCTGCGGCATATCGTAAAGATGATGACCGACCACGCTTCCACTCTTGTCATCAAACACGCACGATGTTGTATGTTAAACATAAGGGCGCCGGACCTACAGATCCAACACCTGTCCTGTTGCATCATCTTCATAGCTGGTACGAACCAATGAGAAAACAGAGTTTCAGTGTGAGAGTTATCGACACGGACGAGAACCAACTGCAAGGTGGTAATTGCAGCTCTGAAATTATTGGCAAAACACAATGCAAGCTCAATTGCGTAGCTTTATAGTGAACATAAAAAGGCACAGCAATAATGGTAATATTCTCAGTGACACCACGCACGTCCTTTATAACCAACTTTAGGCTTTAGGATTACCTGTATGTAAAACAAACAGGAGAAAGTTTTAGTTTTATCAGTTCCTGATGTAGAAATTAATACATACACTTTTTCTGCATGTAAAGAGATATATATATATACACACACACACACATATATATATATATATATATATATACACACACACACACACATACATACATATATACACATATATACACACATACATATATACACATATATACATATACACACACACACACACACACACACGTGTATATATATCCTCGCTGTATCAGCTGGTGTTGGATGTTAATGTCACACTTTGAACACAAGAAGAGCAATTTCATCACTTCGATTTTGTTGTGTCATTTCACCTCATTTTGCTTCCCGTTTTCTCTCACTGTCACTCACACACAAAAATCAAGGGATGATTGAGAGACTCCCAGTGCAAGTGGTTCCCACATGAGGATGACCCAATTAGCCCACAGTGAGACTTTGTACTTTGTGTTTGGGTTGAATGAGAGTGCCAGCTGCCTAGGACTCCTGGCATTGGCTGCTGGCATCGATGCATCAATGGCCTATTAGCGCCTCGCAGTGCGGCCACGCAGACCGGCTACAAAGTGAAACGATGAGGAATTAAATCAGAGGTGAGAAGCAGGCAATTACGAGGATAAAGGGCAAAGATCAGCCCTGAGGGAGTCCTCCTTACATTGGATAATGCTGTCAGAAACCTATGTCACTGCGTCCACGGGGGGCCAACCTCAGCTCCTTTCTGTTTCACTTCCTCCCTCACGTCTTCCTTTCATCCTTCCCTCATTTTCAACTCATACCCAACAGTTATAAGAGGGATTCAATCCATTACGCGCCAGCTGAACAAAAAACTCCTTTTTGCATCTTGGTATCTACAGAAACATCTTTTTTTGCACAGCTTTGCGTGCGAACAAAGTGTTATTGATACAGTGTTGAAAGCATGTTAAGTTAAGCCTGGCAAGCCCCAATCAGCCCTTCTGTAGAAAGCAGGGCATTGATATGCTGATCGTAGCCTGGCTCTGTCCACTGAGGGGTCAGTGCACAGAGCCCAGGGAGAGGAAGCATCTTCTGCCTGCTAAATGAAACAGCCCTCACTCATTGACTCCCTTCCCCAACCTCCGCCTCGCATCTGAGCGGCTCCTCTGAGCGATTCGCAAGAACATGTGACTAATGCCTGCCTTTGGAATTCGATTTCCACGTTAGCACTGGAGATATGTCATCGCATCACCGTCACTCCCTGATGGAGCAGAGAAAAGACAGCGCTCTTGGTTATTTTGGTCTCCGCTGTGGCACATTTTATGTCAACATTAATGATGAGGCTGGGCCGCAGCCAGTAATGTTCAATCATGAGAAAATGACTGTGGAGAACCTTATAAGAGCCAAATGAAAGGGGGCAGGGTAAACTCGGAAACACTTGTTCTCAGTGGATTCGAATTCTCATGGTCGAGGAGGCGGAGGAGGTATCCTTGTGTGACCCTGATGATTTATTATGGGAGGGCAGTGATTAATCTTAGTTACAGTACTATGATTATCTGACCCCAGTCATTTAGGTCTGGAAGGAGGAGGACACAGAGCGGGTGGCACCCATGATAGACTGCGCAGTCTTTTTATCTTCACACATTTATCAGATCATCTTTGATAACTGGCTCTTGTTTCGTTCTTCTTTGAGTTATTCTTCCTATCAAGTTAGTCCAATTTTCTTAGGAGCCCTTATGCCAGGTCCTCTACTTTGTAGGGTTAGCTCTGATAGATCTGTGGGGCTTTGATGTTTGTAGAATGTATTCGGGCAAGAGACGAAACGATTACTCATAGTGATCGATTAGACCAGTGTTACCCACTGTCCTGCATGTTTTAGATGTTTCCCAGCACCTGATTCAATTGATCAGCTCCTCATCGAGCTCTGCAGAAGCCTGATAGCGCCTCGTGCATCTGAATCAGTTGTGCTGGAGCAGGAAAATGCCTAAAACATGCTGGGCAGTGGGCCGCCATTACCAGGATTGGGAAACACTGGATAAGACAAATGACAAAGTTAAATGGCAACTATTTTTGCACCGAACTAGCATTCCAGTCACTTTTCAAGCAGGAATACCAAGCATGCCCTGGTACCAGCTTCTTAAATGTTTGATGTTTTGTCCGATTTAGTTATCCGAGATAACTCAATATCTTTCAATTTCTTTTACTGTTCAAATGAAAAAGTTATTTGAAAATATCCCCTTTGGCACTGAGACAGGTGATAGACTTTGTTACCCACTGGACAATAATTTGAAATTTTCACCACCCAAGAAGAGAAGACAAGAGTAATCTTTTGCCATAAGATGCAGTTAAGTGAATGAGCTCAGTCCTTGTGAGGGTTTAGAGTCCTTGCCTTTAACCATATCACTTGGTCATATCAAATGGTCCCCAAAACTTGTCTTGTGAACACATGTGAACTTATGTATTTATGGAGTGTACTTGCAAGACAAAGCACAGGTGTGCACAAATATTTGACAAACAGTCAAGTACCTGCAGTTAGTACCTGCAAACCTCTATAGTCCAAATCCTACAGGATGTGCTCCCTTTGATGCCATTATAAGCCCTGAACATCCCTTTTGTCAAGCACTTGCCCTGATGAAGACCTGAAGACAGCAAGCTTAGTTTTGAGAGTAAAATATACGTTGGACTGATGAGTACACAGCCTTCCATTCTCAATATTTGATGCTTTTGTCCTTCTTGCACCTTCACATTGTCTTATAAGTACGATCTGATCAAACACGTCTTCCTTATCAAAACTAACTATTGACTATCTTCATCTGTCGTTAAATCATTCCAATTCCACTTTTCCCACACAACAGAGAACACATAAAAACACTTTTCATGCTTATTCAAGAGATTTTAGTATAAATGAATGGTGGTTTAGGTGCCTCATCAGGGAGGCAGGTGGACACTGCTGCTGCTGCTGGGACTTGTCCAGCTACTGTACTGTACTGTAACTGGGGGATGGGTAAACATCGAGGGGATGATGGAGGGAGGAATGAAAACAGGAAACATGCACGGCTGTATGTGAATGCAGCAGCACTGTAATGCTGAGGTGGAGGCATGGTCACTGTGGCTGACGCACTGGGGTGGAGGTAGTGGTGGTGGTGGGGAAGGGGGTACAGGCGCTCAGTCAGGCTTCCTGTCTTGGCACACCCTGTACTGCCCATTTCCTGCCTGCCTGCTGAAAAATGCCCAGCTCCACCTCCCCTCTGGCTAAAAACCTTGCTCAGTCAACCCAGACAGCGCCTGAGACAGTCAGCCAGGCCGAACATTTCATTCCTTCTACCCTCTCACATTTCCAGCCACACTCTTCCAGGTGTCTTTTAAGGAAAACTACTTTTTTTTCCAACTCTGGTCTTATTTTCATAGCTTTGACTATCAGTTATGAAAAAATGTACCAAAACAGTTGCCGAGATCCGGGAACAAAATATGCCTAAAATACTAAGTACAGGTCATCTAAACAACTTTATCAGGATGTAAGACTGAAAGTGAGCACACCTGTAATATCACTAGTCATCCCTCATTGCACAGGAATGCACTCAAAAGGAAGGCTAAAGCTCAGGCAGGAAGTTGATCTGCAAACTATGATGACAGTTTTACCATTCACTTTTGCCGTCTCCTGTAAATTAGTCTGACTAACCTCACAAACTGCCTAATCATCTGACTATTTTGGTTTCTTGATAACTAAAAACACATTCTATAATGCAAATGTAACCAATGAATCACCCAAAAAATAAAATCAAAATCATCCTCATCGCTCCCTAATTTATACACAGGTACTTTAACACTAAACAACTCATAACATAAGTTATTAAACCTAGATTTCACTGAATAATTAAACAGTTGCCTATTTACACATGTGGCCAATATGGAGCAACATTAGCATTCATCTGGAGTCATGTTTCTGGTCAAATAAGTCAAATATTGTATATGTGGTTCTTTAACTGCTAAACACTCCACTATGTTCACCAGCTAACTTTGAATGTCTGCTGTTTGGTGCTGGGCAGGTAGTGTACAATGAGTTTATCACAGCTTTTTTACTTTTTTACCAAAACTTTGAGCTGAAAGAGGCTTAAGCGCTCCATAGAGCTGAGAGGAAGTGAAGAATCGGGTCATAATTCTCTGTGGGTTCATCATTGCAAGTGACCCCTTTTACATATTAATCTGTTTCAGTCTAAATTGTTAATATAAAAATATAGATAATAGCAGCTTTGATGTCAGCTGATGCGGTACAAAGTTTCTTTACATCAGTAAGATGAATATACCTGCAATTTATATGATCCAAAAATGACCAATTGGACCTTTAATATCAGCATGTCTTGTGTAATTGGATGATATTATGGCTAAAGGAAGGTCAAACTGAAAGCTAGGCTTACCACAGTGTTTCCCACAAACACACAACCTTCATCATCATGAAATGGCACTTTTTACAAATGCATTCAAAAATAAGATAATACATGGAAAAGAGTTTTGGGCCCAAACATTTTTCCAAAATTAACTCCACCCGATTCCAAAGGTCAGTCTTCTGAACAGAGCCCTCTGTGTTGCTTGTTTAAGGACCATTTTATGTGTTGCATCCGACACGAACATCCGCTCCCATACAGCAGTCACTCCACACCTCTTGTAAAGGAGCCCAGCTGACACTGAGGAGAGGAAGGTAGTGGAAAAGATGGTCTATTATTCCAGCGTGCTTAAACGCACACACGGCTGTGAGAAGGAAATTACAAACCCACAGAGATCGAGACGTTATACAGGCCTCATCTGACGCAGTCTGCATATTGATCCGCACCGTTATCAACACAGTGAACAGAATCTGCACTGCAATTAATAATTGTGCTCATAAGTGATGAAGTGTAACTGGGGGTGTGTTTTCCACAGAAAGCACCGAGCATCCTCTATCCCACTAAAAGCATGATAACAGGGCATTTGGTGATGCAGATAAGCCCAGTGGGATGACGCCGTCTCTTAAGGGCCCATTAAAAAGCATGAAAACATACAGCTTCAGGATGTTTGGCGTGTGTGACCTCAGAGCACCGGGCTTCTGTTCCTGAGGGCAGAGGTGGAGGGCAGCAGCTGGTTAAAGACACACATGTGCTGAAGGCCAGGCTCCAGCATAATTAAACTCTCAGGGCGACACCCCCACGGCAGGTTTATGAGCCTCTCCTAATAGCTCGGCTTTCTGCAGCCTTGTGTGAAGGAGACTCGGCCCTAAACCTCAGCTTCCTGCAGGACCGGTGATGTCACGAGGACGCATTATAAAAGGAACATCTGTGCAGCACAGCGACAGTGTGCACAGATCTGACACCAATTAAACTGTCCGACAATACTGTTGTCAGTGTTTCTTTTCTCAGCGCCGGTCTTTTTAGCTGCCTCAGTTTGTAAGATTTGCTCATGAAATTGTTTGATACACGTCATTAGAGGCTTTGCTGATGTTTTATGTGGAGATAAAAACAGGTTTGTCTTCCAGGGGTGAGACAGTCCATACATACATGTTATTTTCATTATCAATGAAGCTGATTATTCTCTCGATCAATTAACCGTCTAGTCTATAAAATGTCCAAAAATGCATATTTTTGGCTTGTTTTATCTGACCAACAGTCCAAAACTTAAATACATTGATTTTGCTCTCATAGAAGGCTAAGGAAATCAATACACATTGATATTTGACAAGCTAGAACCAGTTTTGCACATTTTTGGATATAAATTCAACATCAAAATTGTTGCCAATTAATTTTCTGGCCCATGACTTTTCATTTCAGCTCTCACTTCAGGTCTGTTTTGATGAATTAAGTTCATATCGAACTTCTAAAAACTTCTGTTGATTGAGAGAGGTAGATTTTGCATTTCTCTTCAATTTGAGGAAGGTTTGGCCGGAATAAAAATGTAAGGCGCAATCAGGTAAATGCCACACAGTAAACTGAACTCATGGGGGCTAATGACAAAAAATAAAAAATAAATAAATCAGCATCGTCATCGTCATCATCATTGTTGTTTATCAGGTATCTCTTAACGACACACAGCAGCTCTGAACCAAACGTATGAATCTTTCATGCGATCAAGTTCCCCAAAACTCTTGAATCCATCTTGAATTGGCTCTACCGTGCAGTGTGGGAATGCGGCGTCTGCTTTCATCTATCTCTACTTTGTTTTCATACCACCGTGTCTCACTTGCATCCCAAACAGCCAAAACACAGCGGCAGAAAAAAGAAGACGGAGAACAGCCTTGGGGAGCTCTGTAAAACCACAATACTGAACCGTTTCCCTACAACATCAAGAGGTTTGTCTCCGACTACCAGCACAGTGAAACTAACAGGAGATCCAGTGGAAGAGATTTTCCATCACTACACCTACGACATGTCTGTGCTACATGCCCCGGCTGACTTCACGTGGGCAGCTGAGATTTATTTCAGAGACTGGAGAGCGATTTTCCCGTTTGGATTCAGTGCCTCTTTACACATTTGCTACTATCAACGTCTACCATTTCTTTCTCAAAGGATTTCCTTCACTACAAACCCAGAGGATCACTGGAAAGAGGACTCTGGGTGTGCTTTCATCACCCACCCTCCCCCACACCTATACAAGGGCTAAAAGTACACCCATCCATCCATGTTGGCAGTGAAAGGCCGGTCTTGTTGCTTTGGCTTATGTGCACCTGCTCCAGTACACTCTGGACACTTGGAGCCTCTATCGCATCGTTCCCAGCACGCAGAGTCAAAAGAAATCATATGCACACAAGATATCGGATGGTTTGTTTGGCTTTTGAATATGCAACAAAGTCCAGAAGGTTAAATGGTGCTTTTACTGACCTGCATGTAGAAACGACAGTGCATCATCTCACCTGACTTTAAATTAACACCTAGTGTCTTTTTGATTTGAGCAACACACCGACAGTTACACAGAGACACACCGTTAGTCCTGTCTTTAGGTTACTCGGACATCAATGCAATCTGTAATTGACATTCACGGCACATTTAAGCCGCGCTTTGCTGAACTTTCTCCTCTAACCTGCAGCTGGAGGACTGAGCCATGTGAAAAGCAGAAAGCTCCGGGCAACAGATGAGCACATCTCAGACATTTTCATGTCTAGGACCCCAAAAATAGACGCGGCTAAAGCTGCAAACACCCATGAGTTAAAGCCCTGGTCTCATGATAGGATGGTTTTGGTTGCTGTTGCTTTAATGTCGGGGCTTGTTTAACAGTCTTTCTATGGTGGAACTGAGGAGAAACCTGTGATTATTTCCACTGCATTAAGTGGATTTAAACTGTTCTTCCATAAAAAACTGGGATCCCCTTCAAGGACCCTCTGCCCCAGTCTGGCTGCTCAGACCTTCATGCCTTCTTCTTCACAACAACAACAACAAAAACAAAAAAACAAACTTGCCACAGTCACATTTAGCTGCAATATGGGCAGACAACAACAAGTCCCTGCTTGCATATTCGCGCAAACACCCTGTGCGTGAGTGTGTGTGCACGCAACAGGACTTCTTGGACACCACCCCCACCTCCAAAAAAACACGCAAAGCCTTAGCCTCTGTTTTGTTGGTTTGTGTTGTTTTAAGAAGAAAAAAAAAAAAGAAAAGAAAGAGAACAAATGGTTTCTTCAGCACTTACAATTTTGCTGAGATCCATGATCGTGCCCCAAAGCGGTGAGTGCGGATCCTTGGAGCCGGGGAGGAGGTCCGCTGGCTTTATCCTAACGCGGAGTAATTAGTAACGGGGAAGCGATTGAGGCAACAAATGCATTTGGGAGGAGAAGGGAGGAGGGGGGGAGGTGGAGCGGGCTCTCAGCTCAACATGTGTCCCGATTTGGTATTAAAATGCTCCTCTGTCCTTCCTACGCTCCTTCCTTCCGCGTCCCTTCTCCTTTTCTCCGCGAGCCCTGCGTGCTCCCTTATCGGCGAGGACTTCCAGCATCCGACCGCCGAAGGAGCCGAAGCTGTCTGGGAGGAAAAAAAAAAAAAAAAAACCCAGAGGAGCACCGCTGATCGTGGGCTACCCGCTCATTTCAGCGCCGCTTCACACTCAAAATCGGCCCTGTTTCTATGTATCAGCCCACATAGCGGCGAAGAGCGAGACAGTAGGCTACCTTTATTTTGCAAATAGCCCGCTCTCTTGTCAGACAATAGTAGCATGGAGCCTGCAGAGTGGGATGGCTCAAACCCAGTGGTTCCCAAGCTGGGGTCCGGGGACCGCCGGGGGGTCCTGTGTGAGGGGAGGTGTGTGTGTATGTGTGTATGTGTGTGTGTGTGTGTGTGTGTGTGTGTGTGTGTGTGTGTGCAGGAAATGAGAAACCAGCTGAATCTCCACTGCTGGTCCATTCATATGGAGGCAGTGTTGTTGCCCAGAAATGACTGTATCTGTTGATTGGCTCAGCTCCCTCGCAGCAAAACATCTGCTGCACATATAAAAAGCCGAAAATCCAAGAGGGTGTTCCTTAGGGTTGATGTGTCAGTGTTGAGATCTATTACAGGGGTCACATGCAAGAAAAGATGTGAGGCGAGACCCCTCCACCGCCTAAATAAAATGTGACCATCACCACAAACGGCTGACACGATGCCACACGGCCAAATGCTTAAGTTAAAAAGTAAATACAGCTACATTCAGGTTTTATTTCTGTGTGTGCAGTAATATCATGCTTATGGTAAACACATGAAGCCTTGAAATGAGCATGTTTCAAAGGTGAAAAGGGGGGATAGAAAAAACAAAAAAAGCTCTGCATCCACCATGTGAGCAATTCTAAGCGACTGATGCCCCCATCTGGTTTGTCAGAGACTGTATCCTCAAGGCAACACTTGTGTGTTTGACATGAGCCTGGAGCATGAACTAAGTACAGCTTTAGAATAGGCGTTTTATACACAGGACATTTTGACATGTCACAGTAGGAAAAAGAAATGCAGGTATAAATAATAATGAATTAATAGCTGAATTCTATTTAACTTTGGTTTTAGGGTCCTGCTCTTGTGCCATCGTTAATGCTATTATAAAATATTTGAAAATCTATCATAACACAAATTATATGATATTCAAAATTAACCACAGTTGTTTATTACTATAGCTGGAGTCTGTCCCGGCATTTTTGTTTTCCGCTTTCATTGCAATCTACCCAAAAGAAAACATTTATTTATCACTACTTTAGTTCAATGTGAACGCAGCCACAGACAGAGAAGTGGCTGACACCCATCTGAGAGACACTGCTTTCCTTGTATAGGTGGAAAGTTCATAACCATCACCCACACGATCCGTTCTCCTTTCCAGCAGGTGACGAATGCTGGATGCCTTTACCTGAAGACTGTCAAGGACAGATTCAGTGGAAAAGAGGCTATGAGGTGGACGAATGTAGAACTCAGGGTGGACTGGCATTGCTACAATATATGATTTGTTTCTCTGATGTAAATTGATTCATTAAAGAATAATAATGCTACTCTTGTCATGTCAAACTCACCAGAAACGATAAGCCCACAAGATCCATATTTAAATCCAGGCCACTGTTTTTAAAAGGCGTCTCTGTACAATCACAGGACATCAGCTGACCCACCGAGGCCAGGCCAGCCCCGATAATCAATATGCTACTAATTATGTCGTCGGGGCAGCACATTATACCTCCAGGCTGCTCAACATAAACAGTCTGTCTCCAGACAATGCTGGCTCTTTTCCCTCCCCGAAGTCGCTTCACTTCCTGGTACGGCGTGGGCCCTTCGCTGAGGGCAGCCTCACAGAGCATTTCTCACATACAGCGGTCCCACTCTGTCTCTGCCTGGCTTTTCACTCAGCCACCCAGAGCCCCTTCCTCTTTTTATGCAAGTTTACCATCCTGGAATAAAGGAGATTGAGTTCTCATCTTAAGCAAGGCACATAAAATATTTAAAAAAAAAACACCTGTTGCTTCCTCAAAATATACAGATAGGTGAAAATGAATGCTGATGAGTGATGTTTATTTTTGTGAAGCCCAGTTTACTACAAAATCAATAAAGGCCAGCTTTTCATCTTTGCCGTCAGGATTAATGCAGCATCAATGACGCGAGTATCTCCGTTTCTCCATTGAAGTGAAAGTTATGCAGCTTGTGCATATGAAGATCCAACAAACCTGCCTATTTAGCTTCAAAAAGGTAGTCGCTGCGATAGAAGCGATCCACATTAGTGTCTGTCACTGAATAATTTCTGTTGAGTTGTAAAGCCTACACTGAACAAAGTGATCGCAGGGGCTTAAGTCCTCTAAGGTAGCGGCCTCTTTCACACATTGACTGACTCTGAGGTTATATAATCTCTCCCAATGCAAAATCCCTGATCGGAGACCCATGTTTCTACCATCTGTATATTCTAAAGGAGTCTTACATCAGACTTTAGGCGGTCTGCTGCATTAAAGCAAGTCTGCAGAGAACATTTAGTCTAAAACATCACTTAGACTGCAAGACTATTTTAGTCATAAATAAGCTTTCCCTTTCATTTTGACAAGGTACAGTATAAAAATAAACAGCAATCCATGCAAGTTGGCCGTTACTAGGGCTGGGCAATAATCCAGTGTTATTGTTTATCAACTTTTAGCGGAAGCATGACCCACAGATGTGGTTATATCATAATTATTCTGCAAAAGAGGACACAGTTCACTTTCTATATGACTATTTTGCCATAACTGATAACAGACAATACCTGTATTGATACGTATTTAAAGCATACCACACCTTAGACGGCGCCGAATGACTTCTGTCACATAGCTGACGACCATATTGTATGTGAATGATTATTTAAAATGCAGCCAGTCGTGTTGAAACAGGCTAATTTGCATACCACACGCTTACACCGATGATGTAGGTTTCAAACTGACTTTTGACCTCTGCTGCATGTGGAACAAAAAGCAGCACTCCATCTGTCTCTCTCCCTTTCCGCTTTACAGTGCTGTAAAACACAGACGAGGACGCCAAAACAATCTGTAAATCAAAGCCATTGTTAACGTCGCCAGGAACTCATCGGTGCACTTTGTTCCACTTACTGACCTGTCACTCATGTCCAGCTCTATTATTCCACAGCCAGTCGGTGCAATGAGGCCACAAACCACCGCCTGCTGTTTCTGCTGCCTCAGTGCTTTTAATGGTCTCGCTCTCATGCCTGCATGCTTGTCTGCGTGTGTACTGCATGCATGCGGATATCCCTCCATAACTTCCCTGCATTTTGAATTGCAGGATGTAAAGAGAAGCAGAGGAAGGCTCGAGACAATGAGCGATGGAGGGGAGAGCGACCGGGCATAAAGAAAGACAAAAGAATGAGGAGAACGAGAGGCAGAGAGACGGGGTGATTAAAACATTCTTGTCTACGTCCGCCCTGCTGAGTCCTGCTTGTGCCCGACGGCCTCGGCCCTGCTCCTCCCCTGAATTCCACAGCTGCCAGGGCACCGAACAGCACTAAAAGTGGGTGCAGGGCATGGGGACGAGGGGCGCAGGTCCACACACACACACACACACACACACACACACACACACACACACACACACACACACACACACACACACACACACACACACACACACACACACACACACACACACACACACACACACACACACACACACACACACACACACAGTGATTCCCAACCAGGGGTACCTGTACACCAGTGGGTACATCTGCAGTTGTCTGGAGGTTTGTGGGAAGATTATGGAGTAGCTCAACTAACTGAATAAATCAGACACAAATATTAAAAAAAATAGACACATATTGACATAATTAACCAGCTACAACACTTGAACCATGTGTTGCAGTTGGGAATGCGTACAAATTAGAAAGTGGTTGAAATATTTAGCTAAAAGTGACGGATGAAGTAGGTAAAGTTTAAGGCCAAATGGTTGAGAAGTCCAGTTTTCTGCTGCTCCACGTGATGCTAAAGGGAACGCAAACTTGACCAAACCGACCATGATATTGACATCTCAGTTAGATAGAAAAGTTTGCAGATAGAAAACCCAACACAGACACAGATACAGATACAAACAGGAGTGACCTCCATGTAGACGAGTACATGAGGAGGAGGAGGAGGAGGAGGGGGAGGGAGAAGTGGAGGAGGAAGAAGAGGCTGGCAGCCAGTCTAATTTTAAGGCCTTAATCATATAACACACAATGTGGTGTCACTCAGGGGCTCACGCTGCATGTCCCAGCTGAGGAACTGGTGCCCCAGAGGTTTTCCACAAGTACTAATTATGGCTCATATCGGTCCAGAGATTACTACCTACACCAGCTTTCAAATGAAAAAACCTCCTCTGGCCTCAGAGGTCGTTTTGCAATCTAGAGAGAGAGTCGGCATCTCTGACATTTTGGAGCCTTATGATAAAGATTCCAAAATATGTACTGTTTCGCAAGGACTTGTTATTTACATGTTGGTTTTTCGTTCCGCTATTGAGAACACAATAGAGCGCAGACCCAAAACATGCAATGACGTTTGGGACAAACACACCACAGATTAACCCTAAACTCTAAATTAAAGAGTCAGCTGCTATTATGAGGCTAAACATGTCATTAAAAGCGAGCGTTGCGTGCTATCTGGCTGCCTTGTTTCGTTCTTTTTATAACCCAGTGTGGACACTATGGCAGAGAGGATTTTGAACACACCCTGGTTGTTTTCCCAACTCAACAGAGAGATAGGCGAGCACTTCTCAGAATCAGCGTTTTGCACAACTATGGCTTTAAAGCCGAGGCAGGCGACCCTGCTGTCTGCAGTGAGCTCTGCAGACATGTTCACATGTATGTAGCTGTAGAGCCGTGACTTCAGGTTGCATGTTGAATGACATGCTGTATAATCTAGTGTCGGACTGCTGACAGTCGCCTCTCTGGATACATTTCTCTGCGTGCACTAAAGATGAATATCAATGTTATGCAAAGCGACAAACTTCAGCAACTCAAAATGCTTCTCGGTCTTCTGCCACAATAACATGAAAGAGCCTCATATTTATCACGAGTATAGGCGTATTAATATAAACATTAAACTGTCACCAATTCATAGCTGAAAAGAGAAAAATCTAAGACAGACAGGCAGGCAGGCAGACAGAAGGTGAAAGCCAGCCACCCAGCAGATTTAGGCAGCTTTGGAGCACAACAGATCAGATGAGATTATCTCTCGCTGATCCCCTGTAAAGTAGACAGCAGATTCATTGATTCCTGCACCGCCTGCCACAACCCTGGGTCCCTAGTCAAAAATCAACCACAAAGGCAGGAGGGGGTGAGGAAACACAAACAGCGAGACTAGTGTGGTATCAAATCCTAATCAGTCATTTAAAAAACCATAAAAACTCAAGAGGAAACATGGGCCACTGCTACACAGACAGCACTGAGTGTCAATGACAAACCAGGTGATCGTGTCGAGACATGTTGGAACACAGAAAACTATTGGAAATCCAGCTTGTTTGATCTTGCATGAATATTTTCTCCCTCCATTTGTGCGCATGTCTTTTTACTTCAAATCTCACGACGCGCGCACACACACACACACACACACACACACACACACACACACACAGACACTGACAGAACATGGGAAGAAACTATGTACAAGTATTATGTCGAGATGCTGGACACCATTTTCCCTTGACACACTTCCAGAGGGTGTGATCTCAGGAGCCTGACAGTGACCTAGTGACCAGGCTTGGGACACATAAAGCCACGCATGCGTCTTTCCAAGAGTCTAATCCACGCTGCTGCTGCTGTCCCGGATGGGAGAGGCCCGAGGGGGCCGGGCAAACGGTATGAGACCATTCAGATGCAGAATTGCCAAATACCTCCTGTGCACATTTTAGGCCTTGTTGACTGTACTGTCCAATTTAGCAGCTGCTGCAAATGGGAGAAGCACGTCGCAGCACTACCACGGCAGTTTGGGCTGCCTTGATTCATCTGACCTACTTTCTCCCCCCCTTCCCATCCCTCCCCTGTGCCTGGTCTGGGGAGAGAAGAGGGGAGGGGAGGGGAGACCACCGGGCAGGAAGCAGCAGGCTCCACAGCATAACAGCAGCCTACATACTCAGGCTCGCTGGGAGAGCACTTCATGCAAAGTCACATGTAGCTACACAGCATTCATTATTCACCAGAAAAGCAAACATGACAAAGAAAAAGCATCCAGTCAGGTCTCACTTCAGATCATCACTGGCCCTCCATTGACTGTGAGGCCCACAGAAAGCACTGACTGGTCTGTCACACATGACACAGCTCCACAGGGCTTCAACCTGCCTCCCTCCTGTCTGGTTTTCTCCTGCACATGGGCTAAACAGCCCAATTATCTGAATCCAGAAGGCCACTGACCTACATTTCAACAGCTCTATTGTTGTGCAGTGGTATCTCTGCTTATCACGGGGATAGTAACACTGAAAAAAAACACACACACAACCATAATCTGGATTAAGCACAGTGTAACTGGAGAATCAAAACCGGAGGGATCACTAAATGCTTTTCCTCAGACAACATGCAGGAGCTGACAACACCATTATCCTCCCACCTTATGGAGCAGCTCTCAGACAGGACCTTCATCCAATGAGGAAAACATTGTTATTATATTCATGAGCCCCCCCCCCCCCACACACACACACACACAAACACACACACGTCCCTGCTCCATACCTGCCCCCTCTCAAAGTTTTCCTTCTCCAGCTCCAGGCTGTTGGCCCCTCCGGTCCGTCGGATCACTTTGGGGATAGCGTTGGGGACTTGCTGCATGGAGCTTTTCACTCGATCCATTGTCGTCCGTCTCGTCACAGCGGCGAAAGAAAAACAGAAACTTTCACCCGAAAAACCGGCTGGATGGTAACAAAAAAAAAAAAAAAAGAAATAATATAAAGCAATAAAAGCTGCACCAACTATGGCGGGCAGCGGTCCATGCTGTGCTGGACTCGGCGCCCCGATCACTGGATCATTTGGCCTCTCTGCCCACCACCCCAGTCACTGACAGCAGCACCACCGTCAAGACGCACACGCTCACACGGAGGGCTCGCTTCCGCTGCACTTCAAAATAAAAGCCCTGTTGGTTGACGCGCAAGGTCAGCGGGGCCTCCAGTGCGTGAAAAATAGCGCCGTTTGTTGAAACCTGCTTCAGCTCGGTGTCATAGTTACTAGTTATTAATTAACTCACATGCAGGAGGAACCGGGACAAAAAAGAGGACAGGCGACATTTTCCTTGTATTTTCTATTTTACATTTCTACTATTATATTTATATTTATATTTATTTTTGCTATTTTTTGTCTTTTCTATTGCTTTGTTTTTTTGTTTTTTTCACTCTCCCTGTTTATATTGTTGCTGCTGTAACAAGAAAATTTCCCCCTATGGGGGATGAAATAAAGAAGTCTAAGTCTAAGTCTAAGTTTTTTTTTTTATTAAAAAGTTATTTTCTTATAAGGACAGCTACAACAACCAGAAGTAGATCTAATAATTGCAGCTAAATTTCGGGAACTTTACAGAACCAAATATCTGTATTCACAACAATCATTGCTGAAGAAAGCTGCAAGAAAACACACACTGTGTGCTAAACCTTTACGCCAGTGTCCTCGGGGGCACGTGTGTGAGCGTCTGCTGTCTGTGAGAGGACACAGTTCAGCTGCATGCTGATAAGCGTCGCTGCTATTTGGATATTTTCTCTGGCAACTGTGACTGACTCCTCCCAGTGTTGTCAGCCACTGGCTGGACGTCCAGCAGGACCCGCCCTCAGCTTCAGTGATGGGTTGTGATTTTCATTTTCTTAACTTTATCCAAAATAAACACCTCCTCTCCCAACAGACATGGCACACAAGTCTTGCTGTATGTAATACTGCAGTGCTGCATAAATAAATTAAGACAATAAATTAAGATGTTTACATCAAAGTTAGTCATTTTGGTGTTGTAGGCAGCAACAATTAATATCACAATCACTGCATTTTCCCTCAGTCTATCTCATAGCAGCATAATGTGTAAAATTATTTCACATATCCCATTCCAGAGCTTCACTGTGACGAACATGTTGGCAGTCTGTGGCTGCTGTACATGGTCGACAGAAACCCCTACAAGTTTGAATAAATTGTAATATCTTTTGCCCAGAATCACATTTTGCCAAGACACCACAGTCATTAACAATACAGTGCTTGATGCCACCAGCTCTGCAGGAAATAAAGACTGAGCTCCCCCACTGTAACTGATCAGTGCCAGCACCACTTAATGTTGTCTGTGAAGTGTCTCACTACGCTCCATCAGTCCTGTCTGATCAGTGATACTGTGCAGTATGTGATCAAGTATTGATTTGAGAGAGATGACCCTGCTCTGTGCTCCCTGGAGGATATAGGGAAGATCATTTCCTCAACTGACTCAACCTCTGTATCAGCCAGAGGAGCCTGTTTGTTGTGCATGACTCCATCTGTTGGTCAAACATGGGAACCACAAGTGAAAACTGGTGTACATTTAATGAAGCTTTGTCTAAAAACACACATGGGCAAATCTAATTTTACACAAAAAAAATACAAAAAGACCAGATATATTAAAGAAAACACATTCTGATACATGAATATACAAATGACAATCAAACATAAAATATTAAAATAAATAGACGAGGGAATAAGTATTCCTATCCTTAAGTAAAAGTGCAAATACTACAATGTAAAAATACACCATTACGAGTAAATGTCTTGCATTTAATGTGCCTAAAGAATCCAAAGTAAATGTACTCATTCTTGAAAATGGACCCCTGTGACAGACAAATCATGTTATTAGAGATTCACTACTGATGGATCAGTGCGTAAGGGGCATTTACACGTAGGTATCTCAAGTTTTAACGGTGTTATTTGGTAGTTTAATCCAGTGGTTCCCAACCAATAGCTTAGGTGCCCCCAGAGACTCACAAGATAAATGTGGTGGGGATGTGAGATGATTAATGAGGCATGAAAAAAAAAAAAGTGACTCAAATCTGTGAGGTTATATTCTGTAATCTTTGCCTTTTGTGAAATATTGGAGTGTTACCTCTTTGGGCCTTGAACACTTATCTTGATGAAAACTTTTGAACTTTTGAAGGGAAATTATAAATCTAACAATATACATCTGAGGTGAGTCATGGAGCCCCAGCCAGATGCAGCTTTTGTGAGCAGGGCCACAGACCAAAAGGTGGCAAAACACTGGTTTTATCTTTGGCAATGAACTCTACATGCTTATGTGCTATAGTAGGAGTGAGTAGAAAATACACCTGCAACATAAATGTAGCCGAGTAAATAGTACGGCTGAATAAAACTGAGTTAAATGAGAGATATTCAAGTAAAGTAGGAGTATTTCAAAAATGTCCATATGCAGTGTACAAGTGCCTCCAATCATGTCAACCCAGATGAATGATATCTATATAATGAGTAAATAAATAAATAAACGAGACCAAATATGTCCACTCCGTCCTTACAGTACAGTACAGTACATACAGTATGAGCGTACTAAGGAGAAAAAAACAAAACAACTGAGACGATGTAATCTCGCGAGAGTTGCACTGTAGCGGAGGAGTGGGGCTTGGTCTTGGAAGTTTTCAGATGCATCTGTAGATGAATCATAACAGCATCAAGATGTCGGGACGATCAGGCCGTGCTGAGACTCGAAGTCGGGCTAAAGATGACATTAAAAAGGTCCTGGCGGCCATCGAGAAAGTGCGCAAATGGTACGTAGGCTGTCCGGGGGACAATATGGAGGGAAATGTATTAGTGGACTGTAGGCTGATATCTGCTGCGTCGCTCAACAAACTTCAGTCGGAAAAGTTAGATGATTGACGGGGCTGCCGGCCAATCGGGGCCCCGGGTTGACGGGCGAGGCGGGGCTAGCCGAGTTTTTTTCCGCCGAGAGCTGTCAATATGGCCACAGCCTGACATGCTGTAATCTACACGGCTGTCCTGTTGTCACGTTACAGTCCGATTAATAAACACCTCCGCTCCTCCTGATTTTTTTCCTACAGGCTCCTGCAAAGCAAACGACGGCTATCAGCGAGCATGATGGGATATGTGACTAGCTGTCATCTCTGCTGTGCACAGAGGAGAAACGAGCACGTTTATTGTGTGCCTTAGTACAGATTAGGGCTATGAAGGCAGATGGTGTTAACACTGAGCTCCTCCACACTAATTTCATCCCCAGGGAGAAGAAATGGGTGACAGTTGGAGACACATCCTTACGCATATTCAAGTGGGTGCCAGTGACAGAAACAAAGCAGGTGGGGGCCTCTGCCGAGTAAAAATACACTACTGTTGTGAGGGATTTACTCACATGAATCTCTGCAGTTTATAATTTTACAATTCCCTCTTTGTTACCAGATATATCGCACCAAATCCACAGGTGGAGATGTTAGAGGACTGAAGGACGTGGTCCTCGAAAATACTAACTCACTGCTGGATTTCACTGGTGAGTTTTGTAGCTGCTTTCTTTTAATACAGGAATAACTGCATGTATAATGATCATGGATGTTCTATAAGAACTTATGATACAATAATAATAAAGACTTATAATACATCCATGACAATGATGTGTATATGATGGGTCGGATCAGTTAAATTTCACTCCCTGCTTATTATTTGCATTCAGGCACACTGAATGCAAATGACATGGCAGTTTTTGAAATTGGTAACGTGATCCATTGGATTACATACAATATATAATTCAATCTGATTACTTTTGGATTGCCTAACAGAACATTGTACCGTACACTTAAAAAAAAGGACGCAACCACTTGAGTTCCACAAGTCTTTGTCTCTACAAACCTTTTTTCTCTACAATGGAAATAAAATACATTTTGCACATACATCAGTAAGCACTGTTGTCTCACAGCAAGAGTTTGCAAACTGTCTCCCCGTGCTTGCGTGGGTTTTCTCCGGGTATTTCGGCTTCCTCCCACAGTCTAAAGACATGCAGGTTAGGTTAGCTGGTCACTCTAATTCGCCCGTAGGTGTGAGTGTGAATGGTTGTCTGTCTCTATGTGTCAGCCCTGTAACTGGCTGGCAACCAGTCCAGGGTGTACCCCTCGCCCAGTGGCAGCTGGGATTGGCTCCAACCCCCCCACGACCCTTAAGGATAAACTGTATAAACAAGAGATGGATATACAGTATGTAGAGTTTATCAAATCACTGACACAAACTACAGGTGAACTGTGTTATTTCTATGACACGTGGGATGTGTTTGTTTTCCTGTTGGTCATTTATTGTCTAAGAGTATGTCAGACACACTTTTCATTAGTTGGTTTCATTGGTAACCATGAAAAGTATTACAATTGTTATATTTTAAAGGCGTAATCAAAAATGAAATCACGTAATCCTTGACAATGTAACTATAATTCAATTGGATTTTTTTTTCAAATGTAATCTGGGCTGATTGTAGTTACTTTTTTTTTTGTAATCCAATTATGCAATTGTGATTACATGTAATCCATTACTACCCAACCTCGCCTATATGCCAAGAAGCCAAAATATCACATGGTTCGATCCCCGACCTTTCCACTGATGAAAGGTCCTGTGAGTCAGCATGTTGAAGTGTCCTTGGGCAAGACACTGAACCCCAACTTGCTCCTGAAGCAGCTTCAGTGTGTGAATGTGTGTGTGAAAGAGTAATCTCCTCTAATTTAGATTCCTCCTGAATGAATGATGTGTGAATGGGTGAATGAGGATGTGATGTAAAAGCGCTGTGAGTGGTCAAAATTACTAGAGAGGCCAAATCATGCCCCAAAAAACCATGTTACAAAAGTTGTGGTCTGTGCTCTCCACCTCAGATGAAAACAGCAACCAGAGCTTTCTGTCGGACGTTTACCAGCCTAAAATGGATAACAGCAGCAGCACTTCCAGCTCGCAGCAAGTCAGCCCCCCACATACCTCCAGCCTCCGAACTGAAGACTCTCAGCCGCCAATGCTGGGCCAGGAGAGCGTGGATGGTATGTGGATGGCTCTCTGAAGCATTTCATCTCTCCATTTTATACATACACTTGCAATTTTAAGATAGATACAGATACAGGTATCGATCCTAGAGCTAGACAACAAGAGACCTGGTAGCAATTATTAACAACAAAATCTCTATGCACATGTCTGTGTTCCTTCATTGTCAAAGCTGCATGAATGAGGATGTATTCTCCTTGTGAATGCAGAGCCAGTCCATTCGGGACAGGAGGGGGCTGATGAGCCTCCCACTCTCATCAAGGAGGACCTTCTTTCATCAGGAGCTGTCAGACGGAGCACCCCAGACACACAGGTTCACTTTCTGAAAATGGGTTCAAGGAAGATCACAGCCTTTTCTTTGATTAAACAGGAATTGTTTTAACCTAGAATTGTTTCTGAGCATATGAGCTTTTTAATGTGTTCTTTTTTTTTTTATTCCACAGGAGGAATTGGATGAATCGGGAGCACCCCCTTTAAAGAAGATTTGTACAGGAGAAAATGCTGTTCTGAGATAGCTTATTTATGATCATTTTGTTAAAATGCTCACAATGCCTGTTTTCAGTCAGATTAGTCAAGCTTTCCAAATTATTCTAAGGTTCTCGCGACGTATTTACGCAAATATTACATTTTAGCAAATTACAAAAAAAAGGATTTACTGCAAAATCTTTGTCCACCTCTAAGGTTCTACAGTCTTAAGTGATTTCTTAAATGAATGGGGATGATTTTCCAAATGTTATGTGACAAGTCACATGCTGTAAATGTCTAGTTTTCTGACATCTAACTGTTTCTGATTTCCTCTTTATGCAGCCGAACTTTACTTTTGCATGTTTCCATATCCTGTTGCTTTATTTCTGAGATTTACGGGCCATTTTAAAAGGTGTTAAATGTGTAGCTTTATGCAGATTCATGGTTAGATGTGCCATTTTGTTTGAGATACAATCCCCTTTCTGGAACAAATCTTCATTCGGCCTATCACGTGCAAGAATTTTAAAAATGCTTTTTTAATATTTATAACATAATTTGCTCATGTTTATAACTGAAGATGTTGTTAACCATAATAAATGCTACTTTCCATTTCTATTTATCGGTGTTGCGATGGTTGCTATTTTTTTTTATGCATATGAGATGGCAATCAGTCTGCTAGGTAATGAAGGCAGACTCTATTGTTTAATCAGACCTGTTCAAAATGGATCCCAGACAGTGGGAACAGAAATTAGAGAGAAAATGTATAGAGGAATTAATGGCCGCGTGTTTTTCAAATAAGACATGATCAAAAATATAAAAAAGTGTTTTCGTAATAATGAGTTAAATAGATCATCTTTATTGTCATCAGCTGACCTCCAGTCTCATTTATATTGTATACGGGCGTGGTTTGTTTGAAGGGGCTGCTCTGGGCGGACAATAGACATGCCCGATCAGCCAATCAGAGGCCGCATCTGACCGATTCGATGAGGGCGCTTCACCGAGGGAGCCAATCAGCGTCGAGAGGGGGCGGGATGTGCATGCGACGCCGCTTGCTGCCGGGGAAACGGAGTACTGACGGTGTACGGAATTGTGCCGGTGGACTAGAAACTCCCGCCATTTCGACAAGGAATTAACCTCTTGATTGATCCAGGTTACTTTTTTCGTAACACTTCTTAACGCTGTTATCGGTTAACGAGAAGCCCCGACTGTACGAGCATGCAGCGAATACAGTTGATTAAACAAGAACGGGCCTAGTTTACAAAGACTTGGGACTGTACAGCGCGCCAGACCTCCCGCTGCACGGAGCTCGGGCTGTTTGCATCCTTTCACGTTCATCCGGAGGAGCTAAAAGTTTACCAACTACACCAAGGGGCAAGTTCAGGAAGCTGTCTTACACCTGAGACATAGCCTAAACCCAGCATGACGGTGCTGCTAGGGGAGAGAAGGAGCATGCGATGAGGCGGGCGGCCACAGGCGCACTGTTATTGTTTTGCAACCAAATAGCAATCCAGCCTACTAGCTCGTCCGTTAGCTGCTAACGTTACACGTTGAGCGCCGGGCCTGCCGGCGGTAACGTGAGACGTGCGACGATATTCCGGGACGCTTGGGTACATGCTAAGGACACATTATTGTACACAACTGCACTAGTTTGTTGAGAGAAGATTGAATTTTACCGCTGGCACTCGTGCCATCTGTGGATGTGAAATGGCACCGCTTTTAGGCCGGAAACCTTACCCACTGGCTAAGCCGCTAGCCGAGCCACCAGGCCCGGGAGAGGAGGTCTACATCATCGAGCACACCAAGGAGGCCTTCAGGAACAAAGAGTATCCTTTAACATGATGCTGGTGCTCAGTCTCGACTTGCCGAGCCACCGGCATGCTGTAAAGCTGGCTTTGTCTACCTGGATAAATGAATGTAGCACACAGCCACATGCCCAGGGCCCTGAAGCTGGCTAGCGCACCTAATTTGACGTTACCTGACATTTTTCCTCTCCCCCACATTCACTGCTTCTCCGCATGTACACAGTTTACAGTGGGTGTCAAGCTTGCTAGCTAGCTAATGTTCTGCTTTGCTAATCAAGTCATTGTTGTTAGCAGGCTATATCGCTAAAGCTAGCTAAAAGGTAAGATTATATACGGCACATAACACAATTAACATGCTTTTTCAAATGTAGAGAGCCGCTAAAAAGCGCCCTTTAATTTTTAGCTTTGCGGCCCGGCTGTCAGCTGCTAGCGGGGTTAGCTAGCCCGCTGCTAACGTTGGGTACTCCTTTATGTCACAATAGCCCGTCGTCTGAGCCCACAGGCTGAGTACAGTTAGCACACAAGCTAGCCTTAGCTACCGGCACATTTGTGTTTCTAAGTTTGTAAATAAAGTACAACAGCTGGTTAAGATAGTTTACTGATCCAAGGGTGTATTTGTTGGGTTGATAAGTTAGTTCTGGTGTAGTTGTGAGGCAACTTTACGCGCTTGTTTGAGTGTTTATCGTTCTATGAAAACTTTATCGGTCCTGAGCTGTCAGCCAGTCGTGACACCTCAATGTGACACACGTAGGGCTAAAAGTGATCTTTTAATAGCTGCCGCAGTTATTAGTTTATAGGTTGTAATCGGACTGGATTCTTGCAGTGACATAGTTATGTTTTTCACTTGATTGTTTGTGTCTACCTTTAACATCCAAATCTGTCACCTCTGCCTGAATAGCAGCTATATGAAGCACAGGCCTCCTAAACTGTCCCATCACACCGACACCGCTCACAGTCCTGTTGTGTTCTTCACAATCATCAGAGGCACCACAGTCAAACCTGTAATCCTACCAACTACCTTTGTTCTAATGTTTACTTTTCCCTCATAACATACCATCATCATAGGTAGCTAAGAGTCTCCCTGGTTTCTCAGGTTTTGGTATAAAATTATGTCTGTATGCTGGATGTCCCCTGGCCTGAGCCTCTTTAAATTACTGACATCAGATACACAAATTTGTCAACAACAGATCATGTACGTCTTGCTTGTAATTAGTAAGTAAAACCAGGATGAACTGTTTGCTTGTGACTGTTGTAATTTCCTTGACAAAATGTCTTCAGAGAGTATGAGGCCCGCTTACAGAGGTATGATGAGCGCATCTGGACATGCAAGAGCACTGGAAGCAGCCAGCTCACACACAAAGAAGCATGGGAGGAGGAACAAGAAGTCACCGAGCTGTTAGTATTTCATCCAAAGTGTGTTTGTGTGTATGAGCGCGTGTGGGTTCACACTTCAATCCAACTAGTGAAATAAGAGTCTAAACTGTGTTGCAGTACAGATTTTGTACAGCCTGTTTTTTTTTTTTCTATCCTGTTAAGAGAATACACAGGTACAAGGTCAGTGGATGGCAATTGTTTGCATTCAGATGTCTAGTAAAGCTCTGGTTCTTAATAATCTCTACTGTTTAGATGCACTTGCCCAAAAATACAGATTAGCCTCTCTAACAAAAGCTCAGTAGTATCACGAAAGAGCCGTACTCTCCCAGTGAAGGTCACAAGGCTTGCTGCTTTGCTATGATTGGATAAATCTGGTGCTCCTCCTCTTATTCTATTTAGAGGATGTGTGATTGAGTCATCCTTGAATCGACAATGGCCTGGTGAGAGTTCTGCTATCCTGATCTGCAAAAGGGAAGGCCCAAAAAAATAAATATTTTAACTGATCTCTTTCTCTTCACTTATCACCAGTCAGATATGTGTATACTGTAGGTATGTATGTGTGCTGTAAGCAAGAGCGAGGTAAACCAAACTATGTATGCGTAACAAAGTGATGTCATAGCAAAGACAGTGCCGAGCAGCGCTCAGCTGCCCAGAGCGCAAGTCACCCAGGATCACAGGCTGTATTTAAGCTCTGTCTAATTATATCAGCCAAGAGAGTTTACTCCCCCTACTGGTCACTCTCAGCCCTGTGTTAGTCCTGTTATGTAATGCCGTGGTCCCTGTGATGAATGCCTTTCAGAAATCCAAACAATGTGAAGGATATATCATAAAAAAAAGAGTGCATGACACCCGTGAGCAAATTCAATTCCTGACTGATGTGGAAACGGCCTTGGCCTTTAAGCATGTGTGTAAATACTATCAGGACATTAAAAGCACTGTGTCACTATGTACCGAAAGAACCATGGAGCACATTATGATGGAAATGCAAGACTAAATTATACCATATCTTCATTTATTTTTGTGTATAAAAATGTTTTTTCTGTGTGCAGACTTCAGGAGGAGTATCCCCAGTGGTTTGAGAAGCCCGTCCTGGAGATGGTCCACCACAACACAGTGTCTTTAGACAAACTGGTTGAAATGGCCTGGGTGGAAATCCTCACCAAGTATGCGGTGGATGAAGAGTGTGATTTCCTGGTCAGTTTGACTTCTTAGATTACTAAACTTGTGTGTTATGTGACCTCAGCACTGGATCACCATCACTATAAACATGATCTTTAGCAGACCATACACGTGGATTGGTATTTTAAAGAAAGAAGAATTAGCCACACTTTAAAGTATTTCTAACCATTTGCCAAAGCCTTGGTTTGGTCTAAAAAAATTTTAGATTAATATTCTCTCAGGGAAATCTAAATGATACCCATTCACAGTGTAAGCAGGTGTTTAATTGAAAACGTCTTCTTGGTGTTTTTTATGTATGCTCACAAGACTTTTTCACTTCAGGTGGGGAAGGACAAAAGTTTGCAAGTGAAGATAGTGAAGATCCACCCCCTAGAAAACCCAGAGGGCGAGACGGGGGAGAAGAAGCTTGAAGGTGCATGTGATTCTCCATCCAGCGACAAGGAGAATGCAAGTCAGGAGAACCAGAGGAAGGAACCTCCTCCCCGAGAAGAGGAGAGCAGGAGGGAGAGCCTCAGTGAGTACCAGTCAGGGCATAAACAAATGAAAGGAGAGCTTTGAGACACAGAAACTTTAGTGATGCAGCGCTGATAAAACCAAACTTGTTGCAGAGTGATTATCAGTGAGGTGGTTGTATTGTTCGATAAGGCAGGCCTAGAATAGCTGGTTTAAAATGTTTTCTTGTTTTGCTTCCTTACAGGTGACAGAGCACGACGTTCTCCAAGGAAGCTCCCCACCGCTATGAAGGAAGAGAAGAAGAGATGGGTGATGCCCAAATTCCTTCCTCACAAGTATGACGTGAAGCTCATTAACGAGGATAAGGTTTGTATCTTGTTGTCAGCAGTCAACAAAAAATGTCTAAACTTGTTTTCCTCCTCGGTCCCAGATAGGCGTGTCACGATTTATTGACGATAACCGTGTTAAATGGCATTTTGTGTTGACGTTTGAGAAACCACCTGTAATATTAGATGTGTTGAGCTATTTCAATTCTTGTTTGAGTTCATTGAACAAAGCTCTAAGTTTGTACATTTTGCCGTTACACCTAATTTGGAATGGGGGTTGAATGATTTTAGGTGCAACTGTTCATTGTAAATAATCTAGTACCTCGTAAATCATTCTTGTTTCATTTTGAGTGAGAAAGTCTACGGTAACCCGAGAAAAAGCTTGCTCGCCAGTATGGGAGTTCTTTGGATTCTGTTTTTAAAAAAAGCTATTGATTGACACCCCAGTCTGCACAAAATGCAGATCAACACCACCAACCACTTCACCCACCCATGAACGATGATCACTATGTGTAAACTGAACACCACAGGACGGAAACTGTAACTGCAGGAAACGCGTCTTTGAACAGAGGACGAGGCACTGAAAAACGACACTCACTGTTGGAATTAAGTTAGCTTGTTAACGCATTCAGTCATTTGTAAATGGAGGCTTTGACTGTGTCCCTGTTGCTATAGTTACTCATTTAATGTATCCGGCACATTAATTCAGAGCAGTGAACACACAGTTTCACTAGAACTACTTATTAGGTGTCCTATATTGCATTTTAACGCCGTAGTACCGTGGTGAATCCCAGACAGACTGTTTTTTTTTTTTTTTCTTCATAGCAGGCTCTCAAAATTCCATGTGTGGTTTATGATCTTTGAGGTCTACAGAGAAGTAGTGTTTTTGAAAGAAAGAGATATTGAATCTACCCCACTGTCGTCTCTCACAGATAATCAGTGATGTCCCAGCAGACAGTCTTTACAGAACGGAGCGACCTCCAACCAAGGAGATCATGCGTTACTTCATCAGGCACTATGCTCTGAGGCTGGGCATGGGAGAGAGTGCTCCCTGGGTGGTTGAAGATGAACTGGTGAAAAAGTTTAACCTGCCCAGCAAATTCAGTGACTTTCTCCTTGATCCGCACAAGGTAATTTACTTAAAGCTTTTTGCCATAATTACATGATTTAAAAAAAAAAAAAAAAGCTTTTTCTTCACTCACACCGTTTTGTCCTTCTAAAGTTTTTAGCAGAGAATCCTTCTGCAAAGCGTAAAAGCTTGACATCTCCAGAGGGTAAGCCAAGCAAAAAGATCAAGACCTCAGACACACCAGGAGAGGATTCAGGAAATGAGAAGGGAGAGAAGAAAAGGAAGAAGAAGGACTCTTTAGGAATGCCTCTTAGTCCCACCATTTGGGGCCACATGCAGGTGAGTTTCTGTGTGATATTACTTGATCTTTATGGAGTATCCTTTAAAATTCAAAGCTTAATGGACTCATGTCTGTATTTCAGAAAATAAAAATGAATGGCTCCCCCCTCAAGGTAAAGAACTCAGGGACTCCAAAGAAAGGAGAAGGCAAAGGCTCTGCTCCCTCTACTCCGAAATCAGGCAAAAAGTCTGGGGACAAAAAAGAAGGAAAGAAAACTGGAAAGAGTGGTGAAAAGAAGCTTAATGTCCTCAAAGCGTCTAAAAAGGACGGTAAAGGTGGTGCTAAGACACCAAAGATGAAACAGATGACTCTGCTGCATCTGGCTAAGAGCACCCCAGCTGGGAGCCCTAAGAAGAGAGCCCGTAGTACTGGTATGGGTACACCTAAGCTGGGGAAGCCACTGCATCCTATGGCTCTCCACCTCCTGCGTTACTATAAGGAGAACAAGGACAAAGAGGACAAAAAGTACTCCCTTTCCTCTCTCATCTCCAAAGCTGCAAAGACGTTGTCCTCGGATGATCGGGGCCGGCTGCCAGAGGAGCTCAAGGAGCTGGTGCAGAAACGTTGGGAGCTTCTGGAGCAGAAGAGGCGTTGGGCTGCCATGAGCGAAGAGGAAAAGCAGGAAGAGATGAAGAAAAAGCGCGAGGAACTCAAAGAGAAACTGCGGGAAAAGGCCAAGGAGAGACGTGAGAAGGAGATGCTGGTCCGCCGCGAACAGTCACGCAGATACGAGGACCAGGAGATTGAAAGTGACAAGGTCCTGCCGACGTTTAAGCTTGTAGACATGCCCGAAGGGTTGCCCAACACCCTGTTTGGTGACGTGGCCATGGTCGTGGACTTTCTTCACTGCTATGCAGGGCTGCTGATGCCGGATGACCAGTATCCCATCACGGCAGTGGCTCTGATGGAAGCGCTGGCTGGTGAACGGTCTGGCTTCCTCTACTTGAACCGCGTGCTGGTGGTGCTTCTTCAGACGCTGCTGCAAGATGAGCTGGCAGAAGGCTACAGCGAGCTCGATATGCCCTTATCTGAGATCCCCCTTACCATGCACTCCGCGTCAGAGCTGGCACGGTTGTGCCTGCGACCGTGTGACGCTCATGGCGAGGAGAGTGGCCAGGGCTCAGAGGACTCTGGGCCACTGATGGGCTTCGACGATGTGGTGACCAGTGAGTTCTTGGACAAGCTTGAGACGGTCGAGGTGTTCGAGCTAAGCCCTGAGGAGAAGGTCCACCTGCTGGTTGCCCTGTGTCACCGCATACTGATGACGTACTCGGTTGAAGACCATGTTGATGCAAAGCAGCAACGGTCAGCTGAGCTGTGGAAGGAGCGTCTGGCAATGCTGAAAGAGGTCAATGACCGCAAGAAGGCTGAGAGGAAGATGCGAAAGGAGATGGAGGGAAAAGGTAGGCTGAGTGCTCAACCTGCTGTTTGTAAACAAAATATTTTAAAATATTCTTTTAGCACAGGATTAAATGAGAAGATTTAACTTATTTCCCCGCTCGTTTTAACTGCTCTCAAAAGCTTATGTAATACACACAATACAGCCTGTTAAGCTAGGCCTTTATTACGAATGTATTTTTAGTCAAAATGCCAGAGAGGAAAATCTTCTTTCCTTTTCTCACTAATATCACCAAAATGTATGAATATAAGTTGATGCTATTTTATTCATTTTTTTTCTTTGACTTTAAAGGTGAGAAAAAGAAAGAGGCGAGTGCGAAGAAGGAAAACAAAAAAGAAGTGAAGGTGGAGCCAGAGCCGGAGCCAGAGGACATGATCAGCTCGGTGAAGAGCCGGCGGCTGATGGCCATGCAGGCCAAGAAGGAGAAGGAGGAGATGGACAGACAGAACAAAGGTAAACTTCTCTAAAAGAATGTATGATTTTTTTTTATCATTAATTACTAAATAATGATTAAGTCGTACCTCATTCTTAATTCTTCCGGTGTTTTTCCTTCACTAGAGCGCATGGAGAAGGAGGCTGAAGAGGAGCGCATCCGTAAACAGAGGGCTGCTGCTGAGCGGGCCTTTCAGGATGGAATAACCAAAGCCAGACTCGTCATGCGCAGGACCCCACTGGGTACTGACAGGAATCATAACCGGTTAGTGCTGCAAACAAACATCGAAAGATGACACACAGATTAATGGTGAAATTGTTTTGAATAACTTATTCATAAATTACATCCTAACCATGGTTTATGTGATGTATTTTTCAGATACTGGCTTTTCTCTGACGTAGTTCCTGGTCTGTACATTGAGAAAGGCTGGGTGCACGAGAGCATCGACTACAGCTTCACCCCTCCTCCGGAGGACAAGCCAGCTGAGCCGGAGGTAGAAGAGGAAGAGGATGGAGGGTCCGCCGCTACTCAGGATTCACAAGGTACTTGTTTTAATGTAATAAACTGAATATTGGCTGATGATATCACAAAAATGTTTCCCCACCCTGTCCAATTTTTGTTTTGTTTCGCTTGGTGTGCACATATGGTATGGACATAATTTCTTTTCTTTTTTTTGTGTTGATTGATATGTTTCTGCTTTTTTTTTTTTTTTTTTTGGTCATTAAAAATATTGTTTAACATTTTTTGATGAATACTTACTGTGTATGTTGTAGGAGCTGAAAAGGATGATGGCAGCATAGATGGTGCTATTAGTGAGGGAGCCCAGCAGGGAGCAGCAGTAGACATCTGTATAGAAACTACTGTTCCCAAGCAGGGACAGAACCTCTGGTAAGACCTTTTTATTTATTTCTATCCTCTTATCTTTCATTTGATGGATTTTACCTTTTTCTTTTTACACATTCATTAATTAATTTCTCTGAATCTTAATACAGGTTCATCTGTGAAAACCCAGCTGAGCTGGAGGAACTCATGGAAAGTCTTCATTCTCAGGGGGTTCGAGAGAGTGAATTGAAGGCAAAGATAAAAAGCAGGTGCATGCACGCTCATTATGAGAGATAATTGCTGTAGCACACATCAAGCAGTAGAGTCCTACTGTGCTGCTTCTTTTGAAATTAGAATTGAAATTTGTTGTGTTTGAACCAACAGCAGCAGCAAACTTGTTGGTTATGGAACAATTTGGAATAAAAATAAGTTGAATAGAAAGTATTTTTATTTTATTTATTTTTTTTTTTAAAAAGAGGAAAAAGGCAACTTTTCCATCACAGTGTCTCCCAGCCTCAACAGACAATATTGTTTTTAATAAAGTGGCAGCAGTGATGGCGTAAATGTGAACCTGAACACAAAGCTTTCCCTTCCCTGTTTCAGATACCAGGACATCCTTCACTCCATCCATCTGACCCGTAAGGGCAAACTGGGCCTCAGGACGTGTGATGGCTACACAGAGCTGCTCAAATACCTGCGCAGTGACATCCAGGAGGTGGCCTCACGACTCCAGAAGGGAGGCCTGGGATACCTGGACGACAACATAGACATCGAAGATCAGGTGATGAGTTGGTCTGAATACAGACATTATTAGTAGACCTGAAATTTCAACACTGAAAACTGAGAAATGGATTGTTTCTTTATCTTGGTGTTGAGTGATAGTGCTGAAATATTCATCCATGTCAGGCTGTAAACATAAAGCATACATTTGTTGAAAAGGAATTGGTGTTTTGCTTATGCAGACAAGACTACTAGGTATCATATGGTATAACCATTCTGACACTTAGTTTGATTATATTGTTATTGATAGATATTTTGTGAAACGTGTAATATTCTACAGTCAAGTGTAGCTGATCTTATAGCTCATGTAGTATTTCTGCATTGTGCACACAACTTATGCTTAACTGTGTCATCCTCTATTCGCAGCTGAAAGCCATCGAGAGCTTAAAAGACTTTGGCGAGTGCATCATCACCATTCAGGCCTGTGTCATCAAGAAGTTCCTGCAGGGGTTCATGGCCCCCAAGCAGAAAAAGAAGAAAAAGCAGGGAGGGGAAGAGAGCAGCAAAGCCGAAGAGGTGGACGAGGAGAAGAGACTGGCAGAAGAGGCCAGGGTAAGACAACAGATCTGAAACAAACTGAATATACAGACATAGTGAAAACTACCAAACTCTTTCTCCATGTGAATTTCTGCTGAGTTTAAACAAATCTGGGCTTTTCCTCTCAGGTAGCGACAGCGGTAGAGAAGTGGAAGACCGCTATCCGAGAGGCCCAGACCTTTTCCCGAATGCATGTCCTTCTGGGAATGCTGGATGCCTGCATAAAGTGGGACATGTCTGCTGAGAACGCTCGCTGCAAAGTCTGTCGCAGGAAAGGTAAAGGACTGAGTTCAGCTGTTGTAAATGAAATGTGCTTCACAGGTTATTGGTAGCCAAAGGTAGCACTACTCCTTCATTAGCATTGATAGACACTTGTTTAGCTTTCTAAACCAATAACAGGACAAATGACATCAGATCGCCTAAACAGAACTACAGCACCACAAATGGCTCCTGTCTGATGTGTTCTTCTTATTTTCCCTCACAAAGAAACCTTCAGCACAGTCAGTCCTCACTAATGCCTTTGCTGGATTTCTGAGTTACAGTTTGAGTGAACAGTGCTACACGACTACCCAACGGTCTTCTGCTCCCTCTTTAGTACTCAGGCAGAGCCCGTCTGTGCTGACGCTGATGGAGTCTAGGCCCAGATCCAAACAGGGCGGCAGGCTCAGGGCAGTACAGACTAGTAGTGTCAGGCAGGTCTACATTCAGAGCCGGCAGCTCCGCAGGCCAACAGGTGAACCTGTAGCGATAAGATGACAGTAAAAACTTGCACAGACACACGTGGAAAATGTGCATTGAGTGTGTTGGCCTTTTCAGGGAGGGAAGAGCAGACAAAGAAAGACATGAAGTACAAAAATGTGGGCATACAGAATCCATTCGCGGTAAAACCAGGAAATTGATTTGAAAATTGCTCAGTTTTTTCATGGGTATTGATCTCCTCCAGGTGATGATGAGAAACTCATCCTTTGTGATGAGTGCAACAAGGCGTTCCACCTGTTCTGTCTGCGACCGGCTCTGTACCGCATCCCTGCCGGAGAGTGGCTGTGCCCGGCCTGCCAGCCCACTGTGGCCAGACGTGGCTCCCGCTCAAGGTAACTTCAGTCGCACTGTGTTAGATTTATCACTGTCCTCTATTGTCCATACAAACTGTTGCAGTACATTGGAAAACTGCAGAGGTCAGATTGTTTTACTATATTAATATGAACCCAACGTATGTGACTATTCTCCCCTAATTTAACAAAACCTCCACAATGAATCCTTCCTCTTTATCCTTGTCTATTATTTATCATTTGTGTTAAATTATTCGACTGACAAACCTTTCCATTGCAGGAACTATAACCAAGACACAGATGAAGAAGAGGATGAGGAGGAGTCTGAAGAGGATGACTCTGAGGAAGACGAGGAGGATGGGGAAGAGAATGACTACAGAGCCATGGGGCACAGCTGTGAGTATCAGTGAGAAAAATGAACACACAAACTTTCACTGCTCGACGATCGTTCGCCATGAAGGTTTGAACGAGGATGCGTTTCTCTGTTCACGTCACACTTAAGAAGAATATGGTCAAATGTTCCCGTCATTCACATAATTAATGTACCTACTCGTCAGAACAATGGCACAAAACAAATACAATACATGTATTTGATTGTTGAAAAAGAGATCACAGATTTGAACACCTGAGTTGGTTTTGAAAAACGGGGGAGTCCTCGGTGCTGAAGGCTGGGAATGAGAGGAATGCCGATGGGGAATGTCGGCCCCTATCCCCGCTCCCCGTCTCTATTGTCTGTGTGTTGTCATGTAGCACAGCTCAGGTCTGGACCTTTGCTTTGAAGCCGCGTCTCACTCTGGCTTCACTCGGAGTATGTGGCAGGATGATCCCCCTCTGTCAGCTCAAGCCTGCGTGTCAAGGATAACGATTGACAAGTTTCATGCATTGTTGCTGAATATTTCAAGAGAGGATCACAGTTAACCTATGAAGAGCTTGTCTTGCCATTGTCCCACATCGCTCAACAGGATTGGTACAATTTAAAATGACAATATAATGAACAATCAGGCTCTAATTTTACTAAATATTTAAGTTTATTAGCAGAATTGGAGCATCTTCATGTTAAATAGTCTCATGGAGCACATAGTGATTTTTAGTTGGAAGACTTCTTTTTGCAGAGCGCTCTTGTAGGGAATGGTTAATTAAACTTTCAAACAATAACCTTATTACTGTAATTACCTATCTGCAGGTTGTCTGACATAATAAACTAACAGTTAATTGTGGTAACACATGGCAACATTTAACATTTTTCACTGATGATATTCATTATTTCATGTGCCCTGTTTTTAGTGCTTACAAAAATCTTAGTATTTCTACAGCGAGTGCCTTTTTTTTTAACTTTCTGATTGATTCTCATTATTTCTCTGCAGTGAGGCCAAGGAAGAAAAATAAACAGTCTTCATCTCGGCAGAAAAGTTCAAAAAGTAAATCCAAGAAGCAGCCGTCTTCAAGTAGTCAGAGCAGCAAACAGAAGACCGGCCCCAACAGCCCTGCAGACATCGACGAACTGGTAAGAGTTCACCAGGACGCACACGTACAAGAGTCAATGAAGAGACGTGTGAGGACAGGAGTTGAGCTATATTTCGGAAACCTCACATGCATTTCTGATCAAAGTGCTCATTAAAAGCATTGAATAAATCAGTTTTGTTATTGTTTCGCTGTAAATGTTTGTGTGTGTGCTTTCTGCAGGTGCGGCAGAGTTCCCAGTCAGGAGTGAGCAGGCAGGCGCTGGAGCTGGAGAGGTGTGAGGAGATCCTCAAGAAAGTGATGAAATTCCGCTACAGCTGGCCTTTCAGGTACATAAAGAGCATGATTTTTGTTTGAATATGCAGCTATTAGCGAATTTCTGAAGTACTCAGGTGTTTCATGTGTGATAACTGGACCTCTTCAACAACACCACTTCAGGTTTTGTCTTTTTGGCACTCAACTGAATGAAATTAAGGTGCAAGATTAATTTCTACCAGTACAGAGTCTTTACCACTGGGGAAGGCACTTTTCTGTGGAAATCGGTAGTGTATGTTTACTATATTGTAGCTATGAAACAAAATGGAGAGCCGTGTCTTTGTGTCTGCTGCTGAAGAGCCAGACTGTTTTTGCTCCTGCTAAAATCATTTTCATTTGTTCACAATTCTGAATTATTTTCTGCTTTACACTTCAAACATTTCAGCTCTTGTGTTGGAGGCCTCCTTAATTTTCAAACAGAATAAGCAAATCACATCGATCTATCCTACGACCTGAATGACTGGGAATGTTTAGATGTCCTGAATTATTACGGTCCTTAATCTGTTGTCCACTGGGGCCCTCATCTCATGCTCTGCTCCTCTCACAGGGAGCCTGTGTCTGTGGAGGAGGCAGAGGACTACCTTGACATCATCTCCCAGCCCATGGATTTCCAGACAATGCTGGGAAAGTTCAGCCAGAGCTCGTACCGTCACGCCCAGGACTTCCTGGAAGACATGAAACTGGTCTTCTCCAACGCAGAGGAGTACAACCAGCAGGGCAGCACCGTGCTCTCCTGCATGGTCAAGACGGAGCAGACGTTCACCGAGCTGCTCCAAAAGCTGCTGCCTGGCCTCAGCTACCTCCGCCGGCGTTCACGCAAGCGCGTCAGCCAAGCCCCTGCGACATCTGAGGAAGAGGACGAAGAAGAAGAGGAGGAGGAGGAACAGGAGGAGGGGGATGAAGAAGAGGAGGAGGAAGAAGAAGAAGAAGAACCGAAAAAGAAGATGCAGAATGGCAAGTCGACCAGGAAGAAAGCGAGAAGTGGTCGGGGACGGAGGGATGAGGAGAGCGAGAGTGAGGAGGAGGATGAGGAGGAAGAGGACGAGGAGGATGACGGCAGGAGGAGAAGTAAGCGGACCTCTGCCACCTCAGGCAAGAAAGATTACAGGGAGCAGGACAGCGATGGCGAGCGGGACACGCGGAGAACTCGTCAACGGGGGGGCCGGGGTGACGCAGGGGGTGCGAGCAGCGACGAGGAACGGTCCAGCCAGCAGCGACATTCCAAGAGACAGAAACGCTCATGAAGGCCACGGTGCTCGTTTTTTCCTTCTTTTTTTTTTTTGTCTCTCTTTGCTTTAAAATTTCTGTCCCGCTCTCTAAACATGATCAAGAGCCCTCCATCTCCTCCTCCTACAGCCAGCGGGACTAAATCCTCAGAAGGACTTTTTTGTGGTATTGAATCTCTGTTCATATTTTGAAAAAGAAAAACTGATTTATATTTCTAACATGTTTAATATTGGTGATGTTTTTTTTGTTTTGTTTTTTTTCAACCAAGAAAAAAAAAAATGAGACATTTGAGATGATGGGGAGGTCCTCATAGCTCTTAAGACTCTTGATTCAAGTTGACAACCTCACACATAAGTGTAATTTGACTTAAAATGTCCTGTGAACTGCTTTGGTTTTACATTTGCGCTCCCCAAACACCAGTACATTGTAATCAGAGGTCTGTATCACAAAGTCCAGTTATCAGGACAAGTAAATCTAGCTGTATGTTCCACATCTCTGTCACACGTCGCTGCGTTTTCACTGATTTAAAGTACTTCTTGTTAAAGCGATTGTTTCCATGTAGCTTAAACCCTCTGGGAAGTCCTTCTTGGCTTAAAAACAGCACTGATGACTGATTTTGAATCCTGTCCGCTGTAAATCTCTCTTACTACTAAGCATCTTGACACCAGGATCATCTTTGGTCAAATGCAACTATAGATAAACATTATAGGATTTTACTAGTTGTAGTAATTTTTTTTTCTTTCCTAGCCCAGGTTCAGATTTGGGTTGAGACTGCAGATCACACATGTAGTCAAATCACTCGAGTGCTAAAACATGAGTGTCATCTCAGCTCTTGGTGCCAAGATGTTTTCAAAAACAGGGACCCGACTTGGAGTCTCTTTGTTGCCGCGTGGAGCTGACCAGCCTTTCCTCCTCTGTAGTTCCCTGCCACTTTAAAAAGAACAGGTACCTCAATGCTCCGTCAGTTTGCACTCCTCCTGTGTAAAGTGCACCTATTATGCCAGCAGCTGCAGGACCATACTTTATTAAAATTATGTGCATAAACATTTGTAAACAGTGTTTAAAACAACAAATGTGACGTTTGTTAAGAAAATGGGCATTTTTGAATATTTGATATCTTTTGCACATTTTATTTGGTATTGTAAATGATAACTTGTTAGTCAATCTTAATCGCATCCGATAAATTGCAAGGTATAACCAGGGCTCTCCTAGTCAATGCAGAGAACATGTCAGACTTTTCTCACAACAGGATATTTTTCGAATTAGTCACGTGTACATTTTCCTGTCACTCATTTAAATAGATTTAGTGACACAGACGTGGGTGAACCGATCTGCCCCTCTGGGGCAGATGAAGGTTTCCCTTGCGTGTCCTGGTTCCGTCACCAGGTGGTGCTCTACTCCCGCACTTTGAATACTTTTCTCCCAGCAGTTTCCAAGTAATTCTGTGTCATAGCAGCTGGTAGCTGAACTGGTGCAGCACCTGACTCCCACTGCTCAGTGTGAGCTCACTGGTCATCAGAGGACGGGGGAGCGTCACACTGCTGACGCAGAAACTGCTGCACCCAATTGATGTAATTTTAGAATCGGAAACATCCTCTAAACGAAATGTGCAGAATTTCCTGTAGTTTGTGGTGAGGTTTCCAGTAATGTATATGTAAATATATATACTGATAAGGCAGTGGTTGGTTTGTCCTCTTCTGTCTGTACTGTGCTGTGCTGTTCTCCTGTGTTTCTCTAGTGCTGTTATCATCAAGACTTTACTGATTTCATTTGGCCACTGATTTGCCCCCCCCCCCATTGTCTTTGTTTAAATTTGGCTTTGTTCCTGACGTGATTAACAATTGTTAAAATCACCGTTATAATTGTTTGACATTTCAGCGAACAAACAAAAAGCTTACTGCCCTTCTCAAGTTGAGACCTGACTGTAAATGCTTTCTTTATTCTTGGAGGGACTGCAAAAGTCTTTTACACTTCCTTTTTTTATATATATATTTATAGTCTCTAAAGCTGGGTTTGGGCAGGTTCGAAAGATTCACATGTAAAGAATTTCCAATAAAGGCTATGGACGAAGACAGTAGCTCTCCCTGTTTTATTTGTGTTGAGCTGATGAGCATCCCCAGGTCCGACACACAGACATCACTGCCATCTGTGAACCTTGTGATAACACAATGAACGGGGAGGGAAACGGGTCAGCCACGACCACTGGCTGGTGTCTAATTTTACTTTTTAATAAAATAAACAGTTGTCTTACTCTCTGGTGTGGATTTCTTTTTCTTCTCAGAAACACCTGCACCTTCAAATAGAAGCCAAGTTAGCTACGAATATGGCCTGCTGAGCCAAAACTGAGAATTATAGACGATGAATGGCTTCATCATTCACAGGAGATGACCATCTTGGACCTGTGGAAAAGGTGAAGCTCACGGTTCAGTTTGGCCTCAATCACACAACTCTGGCTCTGACGTCCGCTCAGTGTCATTGCTCTTTCGGTATAGTTAATATAATTTCATTTGGTTGTTTGAAGAGGTAGAAAGTCAGCAGAAAGTTGTGGACAGAGGAAACATTTCTCCAAGGCTATTATAGTGTCTAGACGGCCACTGAATGTGGCTTCTAAGGTTGTTTATGGACCAGAATAACGTGCCCGTACAGGTAGTGGGCGGCAGCGGTGATCCCTCCCAACCAACTGGAAAAATGAGTCCCACAGTAATATAGCCAAAAATCAGCAGAGTGTCTGACGTATGGAGCAGAGGAGAGCGCGAGGAGGACAGTGTGCTCTTATGAAATATGTCCTGAGGTGCTGACAGCCGCAGAGCCATCTGTAACTTGGCAACAGGTGTAGAGTCTAAGATGGATCAGAGTAAAGGTCAGAGATGTGAAAAGTCAGTGGAAACGTAACACTTTATTAGTGACAGTTTGAGCACAATGGCAGCTGCAGTAAACCTAAAATGCTTTTTGGTACATTTTATTGTCCTTTACTACATTTTAGATGATCTACTACATAAGACGAGGGTCTTATGAAGGTGCGTTCTGTCAATCCTCCCAGAAATCATTGCATTTTGAGCCATAAAAGCAGAGAGAGGCTGCCCAGTTCAACCAGTTTGGAACTGTTTTGGGAGCCAAACCCAGCTGAATATTGTCATATAACCTAAATGAATTCCACCTGATTTCATTGAACTTCTAATGAACTCTGAGTAGTGAATCACTTCGCTCTTTGGTTTCTTCCTCTTCAGCATTCAAGAATTAGTTGTTGACTTGAATAAAATACAATACAGTCATGATAGATTAACCTTTAGATGTTTGGTGGATCTGTTGGGGTCTTTTCAAACTCATGACACATGAAGTATTGTTCCTCTCTCACACAGTGCATCCCACGCAGTGAAACATAGTTGAGGCAAGCATTAATCACACGGCTTTTACTCCCCATTGAGGAAAAGCAAAATCAGTGACTGTACATGCTGCCATGTAGCACAAAGGATCCCTTGATTTATGGCCTTGCCTCATGATGAATTTTTAGCCAAGCTAATTGTGGGATTGAAATATAGTCGGTCGGTCTTTTGGTCCACCAGACAGACATATCTCATCAACTACTGGATGGATTGTTGTTACGTTTTGTACATACATTGATTGCTCACAAAGGATGAATCCATCTGACTTTGGAGATCTTTTGAGCACCCAATGACAGCCCCCTCCCCCCCGCCCTTCAACTGTTTCTGTCGTGTCATCATCAGGTCAAAATGTGTCCACTACTTTATGAACAAATACCTGCAGAGGTAATCCATTTCCATTAGCTTCATCTGTAAAAGTGAAGCCAAAGCGCAGGTGTCTTTAACCTGCATTCTTTCTAATGGCCAGCAGGGGGGCGACTCCACTGGATCCAAAAAGAAGTCAGAATGGATGGAAGTCTATGGGAGAATGAACTGACTTCTCACTTGATTTATTACCTTGGTAAAAAATTTTATAATGAGTTTTGGTCTCAATCGCTAGTTTCAAGTCCTCATTAATACAGCATGATGCATTTAGAGGGAAATAGACGATAAAGCAGGGTATGCTTTAGGGTGGGACTACCTTGTGACTAACCAATCAGAGACGAGGAGAGGGAGAGGTGGTGGGGGGGCTCATGATCTGCAACAAATTCATATTAAACATCATGTGGTGACCCAGTACTTCACATATTGTCCCATTTTTACCACTTCTAAAAAACCATAAACTCAGGACAACAGTATTTTTATGAAGCAAATGGTTTAAATAAAACTGTGTGTTTTTAATCTCTTGTAGTAGCAGATGCCTCTGATTTGACAAAACAAACCACTGAGCAGCACATGGTCAATTCAGGACACATGCAACTGATTTAACAAGTCTGGATGAATAAACCACAAGTGAATTATTTAGAAATATCATACAGTTGTTATGTTGCCTGCACTATTACATCACAAAGTCTGACCTGACAGGTTAAAGCAGCAGCAGCAGCAGCAGCAGCAGCAGGTGCTCGTGCTCTCTAACAAGCAAACACTGGCCGGTAGACTAATCTTTGAACCCTGTGTAAACTGACAGCAGCAGTATGACCGAGCCATCTACACAGAGTGTGTATGTTCGAATGTGTGTGTGTGTGTGTAGGAGCAGAGCAGGGCAGAGCAGAGCAACCCACCCAGCAAATATTTACCTCAGGTCCAAGTCAGTGCAGAGGGCATCTGGCAAGGAGCGAACAAGTGTGTTTCTCACCCTCATTCCACCAGACACGTTGTGCTGCAGGACTGCAAAGTGAAAAATAACTGTGACCGCATGAAAGGACGCTCAAAGTGTTTCATTGAGGCAGAGTTTGGTTTTACGTTCTTTGGTCTGGTTTTATGGTTATTAAATCTAATCACACCGTGTGTTTCAATCATTTTCAACAATTTCATTAATTTGTTGTCTCGTACTATTTTTTTTTTAATCATTTTACAATCCTCAAGTCCTTTTTTTGTTTTCTCTCTTATCGCTTTATGCAATTAATTGTTAACATTATTTTTTGGCCCTCAGTGCCTACATTAGAGGAAGCTAAAGGGGATCCATTCAAGGAACAATAGAAAAAGCAGTTACTTAACATCAATGTCCTGTTTCCTTTTGTCTTCTTTCATTTGATTGGTTAACATGAAACAAACCACCGATATCTTTTTAAAAGTTTTGTTGTAGTTGAAACAGAGTTTCTTTACTGAAATCATCACTTGAAAATCTTGTTTTTGCTGACCTTCAGTGGCCTTAGCTTGACACCCATCTGCAGTGACATAGAGGTGCACTGCAGGGTGTGTCAGTACGCTGTGACATCAGTGTTGGGTGTGGTTATGGGTGCAACAGAGCACCGAGTAATACTGATCGGTGTGGTGAGAGGTGAGCCAGAGACGATATAGGAGTATTAGATACTAGAATATCTCTGCTGTAACCCATCAGACTTGACAGTTTGAACCTGAGAGGTTGCTGAAACGCTGCGTTTCAGTCTGCTATTAGTTACTTTTTGAATTTCTGTATTTTTTTTTTTATAGTTACAGATAAAGATGGGCAACAAATGAGTGGTACAAATGCAGACACTTCCGTACGGGGCATATGGGGTCACTGACTGGTTTGAGGAGCATGTGAGTGAATCATGTGCTGTTCATAAGTAGGTTACATTGTGGGTAATGTAAGAGGAGATGTCAAGACTCTCTGAAGGTGCTCTGGAGGCTCTCAGTGGCTCGACACCTTACTAAGACACCCATCTGCACCTCTGTTGTGACTCATCTTTAGCTTTATTATAGATGACTCCGGAGATCAAATCTTTATAAACACCTTACATGTTGAACAGGTCTTCAGCTTGAGATGAGGCTATACTGAGACCTACTTGCTTGCTTTTTTGACACCTGTCCCGCTGGTGCCGTCACACAAAATGACACAGTGACTCAAGCTCTCCTGGTGGAGTCGGTGTTGCAGTGCATGAAGGGAGTTTTGAGCTGTAAGCGTAAACTGGATTTGTGTCATATCACGGCACACTTCAGAATGAGCTCAGTCAATAGTCTATCACGCTGGCAGCTGGAAGATGGCACACAGAGAAAATGAGGACAAGGAGAAAAATCCTGACAGTCTGCCAGAAGAGAAAGAAGAGAAGTAACATATTCATTCTCAGAGCATAAAGGTGACCTGAAAATTGAGTGCCAAAACCAACTTATATGACCACAGCGATGACATGCCCTAAATTTCTCTCTCCCTTCTGCTTTAAGTGCAAGTACAAATGATTATTAATGCATTATTCACAAAACAGAGCCTTCTCCCCCAATTTTCTCCACTCTTGTGCGTCCTCTCCCTTTGATGATATAACCAAAGTAAGAGAGGAGAAAAGCGAGGGAGTGTAGAAATGGAGGAGTTCAGAGGATGGCTTTTCTCTTGGGAATACAGAGCTCTCATCCCAAAGGGGATCCTGTACTCGTCTGAATCTTCTTGTAGACCAGGCTCCAAACAGCGGCATTAACATATCAGTCATATCCTCTCTGCCATGACTGCAAACATCAGTGCCAAGATGCACACTTGGCCTGTTTACTGCGGCTGGCGTTTCATCAAACAGGTAAAATGTAGGGTAGTCATGCACATGCCGCCTGCTTCTTTATCAATGATATTTTAAATTCAAGATTTACACGAATGGCACAAATCTGAAAAATTTTATAAGCAATCTGGAAAACAACCGAAGAGAATAACCTCAGAATCACCCAAGGATTTCTTTGAACTCGGGGATCCAGATATGGCAGCAGCAACAATTGGATGAGCGCGCTACGGGGAAGATGAAAGGCAGTCAAACTTGTAGTCGTAATAAGTGGGCTGAGGCCTTTCATGATTCATACTGAGGCTTCATCTCACCGTTCAGTCAAGCTAGTGATCCCAAATGTTGAATAGGTTTATATATATCTCTGGATTCTTTGTAAAGCTTAGTAGTGGTGGATGATAGAAAGCCAATTAAGGTCCTCCCACTGTTTGGAGTGGGCACATGGAGTGATTATTAAATGAAAAAACACAAGCACCTGACAATTAATTCAGTTTACTGTTTAAGCCTATTTGAGCTAATAGAAAATTAAGTCGTTTCATTACTGTTTGGTAAATTCAGGTGAGAAAATTAATCCTGCGCTCATTATCTGGGTGTTAAATGTGAAGTTAGGGCCAAGGCTAGAAACAAGGGGACACAGTTAGCCTGTGTTAATGCCCCTGCTGAGAAATAGTCCCGCGTACGACCGCTCGTAAAAATGTTACATATCGTTTTTAAACTTCAGCAAATGAGCTATAATGTGTTATTTTGGTACCTGTGAACAGAGCCAGGCTAACTGGGTCCCCTTGTTCTCCTTCATTATTATTATTATTATGCTAAACTAAGATTAGATATTTGCAAAAATACAAAATTGACATAACGCAGAGAAAAAAAAACGTCAGTTTGCAGTTTAACAGGGTTGTGTGCTTTTAAATTGATTGATAAAAAACAGCTATAATGTGTTATACAATGAACTGTGGGCAGATTTTGGACAGAGCTAGGCTAGGCTAACTGGCAGCAGGTGGCATCAACCTTCTCGTCAAAGAAAAAGCACGACAGCAAAGCAGATTGCAAAATGCCGAATGACTGCTTTAAAATTATATTTCCATGTCTTAGATAAGGAGTTTTTCAAGAAGCTAAAATCTCCCATTGCTCTCTGTGAAGTTAAAATCTTAATCTAATAATAGAAGGGGATAGATGAAGGATAATCTCCTGTCCCACCAGACCAGGTCCTGTTTACCAAAAGCATCTTTCTTTGCAGAATTACTGCTGCACTCTGATCATGGATGTTTTCTCTCTCTTTTTTTCCCATCTTTTTCTTCAAATCAGATCCATCTAAAGTTACACAATGGCCTTGCCGCTGTCACGGCTCATGTTCCTCTGGAGTGTGCATATGCCCAGTGAGGGGGATGTCAGCAATAAATAGATTAAAGTGTGTAATGGCCCAATAACCACCCCTGCACTGCTCCACCATGCACGGGTGATTCACTTAAATGAAACAAGGAGGCTGCAGCTGTTGGGGCTGACTTAAGTTCAGAGTTTTGGTTTGAACTGGCCGTGAGTGTGTATGTCTCTATATGTGTATGTGTGTATTTGTATGCAGTATATGAGGGAAACGAAAGACAGCACACCGTATATGAAAACACCCATTCAAATGTAGGCGTGACTGTAAATGTGTGCATGAAGACAAACCTTTATGTGTGTGTGTGTGTGTGTGTGTGTGTGTGTGTGTGTGTGCGTGTGCGTGTGTGTGCCAAGGTGTGCATGTGTCTTAATAGGAAGCAGTCACAGGGCTGCTGACGGCTCCATAAAGGAGCCTTTGAATGGCTTGGCTCTGGTAAATTCATAGCAGATGTGAGGGAAAGAATATCCACCCAGGTTGAGTGGCCCTTCACTGCGAAGGCGACAGGAGTCCAATCCAGGGGAGGCAGACGGACGGCAGACAGGAGCCAGGAGAGACACATACACACACTCGCATGTTGGGTGAACTCCAATCAGGAGGGAACTCTCCACGCCACTAAACAGGAGACAGGAGTTTTTCTTTGAGCCACTCAAGTTTTAAAATTGAAAATAATTCCCGTTTATTCCTGAAAGAACAACAGAGTTCCCTCTGTTGCTCTCTGGGCAGGTTTTCCGTTCAAGTCTATGAGTTCAGGCCAGGTGTGTGCTTCAGGGATGGCCTCCACACACTGGATCACGGCTTCTGGTTCCCTCTGGACCCACGGAGTCTGGAGTGCTCTGAGGCCAGGCTTTATGCCACCTTTCCTGGCTCTGACCGACGCCAGAGGAGGGGTGGGGAGAGACTGGCGCCTCACCGCCAATTAACGTCCTCTCACGCTGAGAGCACGGCCAGGTAACACATGATAGGCCAGTCAGGTGGAGTGAGACTCATTAACTTTGTGCACTGGCCATCTGTCGGTGATAGGACCCGAGGCAGGTTTCTTTTTCAAAGGGTGAGCGCCAACAGTGGAGTTAGCTTAGCTTAGCACAGAAACAGGGGGAACAGTTGGCTTAGCTTTGTCCAAAGTTAACAAAATCTGCCCACCAGCATCCCTAAAGCTCACTGACTCACCATGTTATATCTAAATGGTACAAATGACAACAGCACTGAGGAAGCTCACAGGTAAGAAATAGAAACCACTGCTTAGCATTTTCACTCTTTGATCTAACTATGAACAGAGTCCCCTGTTTTCAGCATTAATGTTAAGCTAAGCTAAGCTAAGCTAACCGCTGGCAGTAGCTTCATGATGTAATTTGTCTCATCTAACTTTTGGCAAGAAAGTGGATAAAAACATTTCCCCAAATCAAAAACATGAACATTTATATTCATGCACATACTGTAAACCACAATTTGTTGTTTTTACACTTCTGTCTTTGGACAGACGGAGGTTTTTCCTTGTTTCCAGTCAAGCTAGGCTAAGCTAATCAGCGGCTGACTAGCTTCATATTTACCGTACAGGTATGAGAATGGTAATAAAAAAGGGTATTTTCCTTGAAATGTTGTTGTAACCATCGCCAAAAGAGTGATGGGCACTGTGTGTGTATGTGAGTGTAATGACTCAGAATTATGGCTATATCTAGAAACTATGCAAATAAAGTTTACTCTGGACTACATGCAGAAAACCACATTTGAATGTTTTTAACTTGACAAATTTAAAGGCCCCCTGGTCTGTGTCAGCAAAACCAACTTTGATTAAAAGTAGTCTGGAACATTTACCACATGGGGGCCTTGAAGCTCATTCACACACTCTCTGTCTCCTAAAGGCAATTACAACTGATTGATGGAAGGTTTAGCTTTATTACCTGTGTTGCTATAAACAAGGTGTACGTACAATGAGCTTTTTTTAGTTTGAACCCTGATGAGGGAATCCATGTGCCAGCTCATAAATGAGGCCCCAGCACTTTGTATCCGGAGGCAATTGGTAAACACAACATGAGCTCAGTCTCACTCGTAAACTGCTGCTCTGACTGTGACCGCAGTGCAAAAGCTGCAGCAGTGTCAGGATACTTTAACAAAAATATGTTGCAAAAATCTTGCTGAAATGGGGACGATTCTCAAAATTGTGAAAACCTCAAAACAGGATAGGTGGATGTTACAAACTAGTCCCCTAGTTTTCCTGGATCGGAATAATGAAGGTCCTTAATGTGCTCTAAGCCAGTTGACAGAGGTGATCTTGCATGCAAGGGTGCTTCTGGAAAACCAGACTCTGGAGAGTAAGCAGATTTTTCTGTAAGCAATACGCCCTCTTCTGTGTGTGGGGGCAACGGGCACTTTGTCTGTAACTCAGGCCGTTCCATCTGACTGCAACTGAAAACAAACGGCAAGAAGGGAAATTTCACACCCTGAGCACCTCCTGAATAGATAAATTACTTTGTATCTCCTGTCTGTATCTCTTCTTCTACACATCTCTGCATTTGTCTATTTTCTGCTTTTTTCTGCCCTCAGTCTGCCTCTTCTTCTTCTGTAGTTTTACTTTTCTCTCTTCTTTCCACACAAGCTCAAGGGATAGACAAAGCTGGTGTGTGTGTGTGTGTGTGTGTGTGTGTGTGTGTGTGGTGGCCAGCGGGCATCGCTTTCACTTTTAATTAAAACTTCACACCCAAATAAATGTAGCTGAGTATCACACCCACTCATATCGCCCTATGAAAAGAGCCCACCGGGGCCAGATGTTTGCCTTAGTGAGGATAAATATCTAAGTGGCAGCTTTCTCTGTAAGGGAATCTGCTCCCTCTGTCGTTTCGTCGGATTAGCCGGGGTAAGGAAAACATGGGGATCGTGTTCCGTGCGTTTCCCACTCTCTGGCTGTTCAGCATAAACACTATGAGTTCTTGGCCTCCCTCACATCCGCCTCCTCAGCTCCTCCGCCACTCTCCTCAGCCCCTGGGGTTCCAGCGCAGGGTTTGTTTTAGTAGCATAGCCCCAGAAGAGTGTTTGGTTGTGTTGTGTGTCACACTGGGTGAGTGTTTGATTATGTTGAGTGTTACACGGTGCGGGTGTGCACGAGCAGAAAGGCGGGGGATGCTAATCCCTCTCTGCTTTGTCCTCTGCTGCACAGCTTTAGTCTTTGCAGGACACTTCACACTGGAACTGTGGAAGAATCCATGTGGCGGCTGCTGAGAGAGGGGCCTGTGGGATGTGGGGGTCTCACAGTCGTGCAAGCATAAAAAATGGACAAGGAAGGGCTACTTGCACGTGCTCAATCAGACGGAGAGGATGAATCAAGGACACCTCAAGCTGATCAAACTGTTTGCAGTCATATTTCACAGTTTGGTCTACATTTAGCGACAATGCTGACACTATGCACACTATACACACTTCCACTAAAAGGATAAGTCTTATTGAAAATATCAAACTACTATAAACACTTCAATAAGCCACTCAAGGTGACATGTTGCTCCATAATGATGAACACTATACACTTTTTTAACAAAAGTGTATATATTGTTACCTGTTTTTAAAGATGTACGTCTTTAATAATGACTAATAGGCTTTGTAGAGAGGTTGGAAAGTATGCGCAGAGAGAGAGAGAGATCCACACATTGTTGATTTCTTAGTGGATTTGCTATTTGCCATTCTTAAAATGAAATGTCCTATCTGACAAATCATCATGAATGAGAAAATGTGCTGTTTGAGAAAGGGGATTTCTGGCAAACTTCATGATGCACACTTTTCTAATGAGTAAGCCCTGATTAGCCCTGTTTGGCTGTGTTGTGGAAACCATCCTGTAGCACGGAGCACCTGGCCCAGTTGGATTCTGGTTTGGGGCTACAGGCTCAGGCCCCACTAATAGGCACTTGAGCCCCCCCACATCTGCCTCGTACCATGTTCCACTTAATAAGGCTCTACTCCGGGCTGTAAACAAGCCCAGATGCAACCCCAAAACACACACAGGAAATGTCTCATGACCATAACAACACAAGGATCCTGCCAGCTCATGCATGATGGGGTGTGAACAGGAAGGCTGATCCTTGCAGGTTTTCTCCATCTTTGCTCCACAAGCAGTTATTATCCTGAGGGAAAGGGCTGCATGTGGTACTGCTGCTCCAGCTCTTGCTCTGCGTGCCAAATCCTCACCAGCCGCCAAGATCATCACAGACCGCTGCCTCGCTCCTTTTCCACAGCCTACAGTTACAGTATGTACACAAACCACAGTTTATTCAGCACTGTGTTGGACCTGGCATGTCAGCTTTGACACGCCACAATAGGAACAATGTCTGCTTCCACACAAAGAGTATCTCTCATGCAACAAGGTTTTTTATTTTACTTGTAGGGGGGCTGAGACCTTGACAAAAGGTCCAGTGTTAGAGTGAGTGTGGCCCCAGCTGGTTCCTTTTACTACACAGACCGGCTAATGTACAGTGATCAGCCTGAGTCAACAGTCCTGGCCGGAAAAAGGGCTTAATTGATGATAGGAAACTTTCTGGCCAAATGTGTTTGAACTGCCCCAAAATGTCCCATTGAATTTTCTGTCATTTTGTTCGTAAAATACAAACATCACGACACAACCTCAGCAGATACTTTCACACTGTGCAAAAACTACAAATGTGAGTTAATTAACATGTTCATTTGGACAAAAAAAGAACAGACACCGGCACTAAAGATTAGTTTCCACGGGTGATACGATGAGGGCACTCCCCCAAAGTCCACACACACACACACACACACACACACACACACACACACAGGGACACGCACAGCTTCTCCTTAATTAGCCAATTACATCGCTTCATACAAACCTTTGAGCTGGTTCACAAAGGACTTTTATACCTTTAGTCTGGTTGAGTAAAATCACCCCTCTGTTTCAGACGTCTACATGGGTCCCACTCACTTATCTACCACAAGTGCACAAGAATAAATGTCACTTTCAAAGGAATAGTTTGACATTTTGGGAAATATGCTTATAGATATAAAACTACAGCAAGCAGCTGATTAGCTAAACATAAAGACTGGAAACAGGATAACAGCTAACAAAATCTGCCTCCCAGCACCTCTAAAGCTCACTTATTATTAACATGTTGTATTTTGCCGATTATATTTGTACAAAAAGCATGCACACACAACATCCCATGGACCTGACTTGAGTGGAAACTAGTGTTTTTGGGATACATTTCCCAAATTTTTTAGCTAAAACAGTTTTTCATGTTAAAGGAATACTTCAGGACATAATCTTGGGATATGTGCTCATTCAATTTCTTGCAGAGTTTGATGATTGAGTGCTAAATATGAAGCAGGAGCCAGGCGACAGATAGATTAGCTTAGCATAAAGAATGGAAACAGGGGGAAACAGCTTGTCTAACGTGCTCCTGGCAACTTCATATTTACTGTACAGACAAGAGAGAGGTGTGAATCTTTCAACTCTTGGCAAGAAAGCAAATACATTGCATTTCCCAAAATGTCAAATTATCCCTTTAACCTAAAACATTAGCAAAAGGACGCATTTCCTATCAGCGTAAATAAGACTCATTTCATTTTATGTAGCTAATTATTGGCTTACTTTTCAAAAAATGCTGTGATTCAAAGCTAATGTATTGCAAGTGATTAAAGGAGCCAGGAGTGCCACAGAGCCAAGTTTGCAGAGCGCACATCTTCTGGAAACTTCATGAATCAAGACAGTCAATATGAAACACAACCAAGGCAAAAAAAAGACAGGAAAAAAAGCAGACAAGAACAAACTTCAAAACTCCAAATCAAAGAGTGTGAAATGCAACGGAGAATAGCAGATCCTTACCGAGCCCGGGGCCGGGGTGGGAGGGAGGGGATCAGTGCATGTGTGTGGGGAGGGTGGGGAGGGAGGGGGTGTGCCTCCTCTCTCAGAACACAGAGCCGAGGGGTGAGCCTTTGATGGCGGAGCGTGACATGAGCACATTTAGGATGGGGGGTGCATCGGCAGTGTGACAGCAGACACACTTGCCAGTCGACCCAGCCCCGGATTTGAGCGGTTCTGATCCATTTTGGTACTTGTTGACACGTTCATCGCATCAACTGACCCTCTGGAGCATTTCCACTTGAAAAACTGTATCCAAGAGTTGAAAGATGTTACGTTTTCGCACCCAAACTCTAAAATAATGTTTCCCAGAACTTGCGAAATGGCACGAGTGTTGAATCTACCCTGCTGCTGGAGCTGTGCGATTGGCTGATCATCCTTTAGTTATTCAGTCTGTGGCACAAACAAAACCACTGAGGTTTAAAGATGTTCAGGACGGCCGGAGTGGGTTTCAGGGCCGAGCTTAGACTCCCACATCCTGTCCTTTTCCACTCCCTCTCTTTAGAGTGTTTCTAAAAGCAGTCCTTGCATGGGTTTGTGTTCTTTGTTGATGCTGTTTTCACATTTTTTTTGGTCCTTTGTAACTCCTGCTCCCTCTCTTTTTCTCCGGGGAGAGACTCTTTGGTACAAGAGATTAGAGCGGGTGCTGCCTAGCAACTGAATAAAAATGGCAGCTACAAAAGGGGCGCTCTCACTCTCCAACGTCTGACCTACATAATCCCAAGCCTCTGATCGTGCAACATAACAACATGATGAAAGGCCCGCTGTGATTTAACCCTCAAACAAATACTTGCCATCGCTGACCCTCTAGCTCAAAGAGCAATCTCGCCGGCTGCAGAACACCAAAGGATGACTTCTGAAATCTTGACGGTGCCTAATTAGAAAGGAAGAAGAGGCCGTGAACACTATTGGAAATGAGATGAATGTATTTGAGGAGATGGCAGCAGAGTGGCAAAGGAGATTAACAGTGATCACAGCAATGCTGTTGGCCTCAGAGAGCGAGAGCGAGCGGTGGAACCTCCCTCTGTTCACTGATTCATCTCTCCTTCAGCCACAGGCAGGCAGAGCACAGGAATGAGTACAGAGGGATGAGAAAGCTTTACTTCTCTGTCTTCTGCTTATTGATCAAAGGAGATGAAAAAAACACTGGAAAAAAAAAAGAAGATACAGAAAAAAGCTGGAAACTTTTTCTTGAAACTTTCTCCACCAGCACTGTGTTCTTAAAATAATCTGCCCAGCCTTTACTCGTCCTTGTTACCACTTTGTGTTGTAGCACGGCTTTCATTTGCATCCATTTTGACTTCTCTGCATCTTTGACGGTACACTACACTGATGTGGCAGATGCTTTGGTCCAAAGTAACTTAGGATAAATGCGTCTAATCACTGAAAGAACTACATCAACCCGAATAAGATCAAATAAACAACCGAGAACGCTGATAGCGTGAGGTGTCGAGGTGAAGTTTAGAAGTTTTCAGCGTGTGGTGGAGGATCAGGAAATGAAATCTATACTTTGCTGCAATTGGATGTAAAAATACCCACATGCTTTTTTGGTTTGCTCTTCATTGAACTTTAGTAGTAGTTCATAGTCTTTTCACAGAGTTTTCATTTAATCCTTATAATGGCACCAGCTGAACCCCTGAAATGTATATGTGAATTCCACTGTAATGTTACTGTTGCTGTTTCTGTCTGCTCTCTACACACATCTGTAACGTGTCTGACTTTCCTGGAAGAGACATCCCCCCCTCTGATGCGCTTCTCTCCCCCATTAAACGTTTTATCTTTATTTTCCAGCATTTCGAGGTTTGAGGGTCTAAGAATAGAGGCTGTCACGTATAATATAAATTTACTTGGTTTGACCGGAGTTCATTCAGATCTCAAATCTTCGCGTTTTGGGTCCTAAAACTAAAATATCATTCTGATTTGAATTCGTGGGGACATCCTGCTGACTGTGTCCATGTCTTTTATATCGAGATGAAAGGATAAAGTCTGAAAAGTTATGTTCTACAGATACAACTTGAACTACATCCACGCTGCAAAAGAACTCCATGTCTATTACTGAATCTTAACATCTGTCTTTAAATGTAAGTGAACAGAATCAATGCGTAGGCTAAAATTGTTTTACCTATTCCTAAAAAACTCTCGAATCAAGGGTCGCTGTCTTGATATCTTGTGCAGCAAGTTGCCTTTATTTCCAGTTTTGTTTTGGAGCTGGAATAATCTCAACCCGAGAGGAAGTCTAAATCCTTAAACAAGGACCTTGGACAGAACGGAGATGGAATATGAAAGGGAGTTTTGCTTGTGTAAAACCTCCTGATAGATTTGTTGCTGTTTAATAGATAACATGTTATTTTGAATCAAACAAAACCCTTTAAGTATCTCTTCCTCTGCAGTGCTTCTGAAATTCCAAGATAGTGAACAACACAGCCAATCCTCTGTACTCCACCACGTTTAATCTCTCAGCCTGCGTGCTTACGTTTCATGGACGTGATAGATGCTGCAGAAATATTTCAGCTGCTGTATCTCTTCAGCCACTTCAGACACTTGACACTGTTTCCTCATTTCAACAGAAAACCACTGGAAAGCCAAATTCTCAAACTGGCCTGTGCAACTTTTTTTTTTTTTTTTTCCTTTTTACCTCTCCATGTAAATGTTTATGTCTACATAATGATATGAGTCAGCATGTGTCTGCGCAATTGTGTGTGTGATTTTATGTGTGTTTATCTGTGTCTTGCTCAAACAGACGAGACAGCAGCGGCGTACTGGGTGTCTGATTGGAGTCCGGTTGCGAGGAGTGGTGAGCTGTGTGAACTCTGGTGCTCTCTGACTGCCGCATTTTCATGGAAAGCATCTCTTTGGGGGCCTGCAGGTTTTCAATACACTCATTTACACATCAAAACAGCACAGGAAAGGGATAGTGCTCAAGGGGGGTGAGGGACTGCAGAAGGAGGGAGGGCAGGGTAATGAAGGATGCTTTATTTTCTCTTTTTTCCCCTCAGGGGTGGGCAGGGGTTTAAGTCTATGAGGGAGGCGCATTGATGCCATAATGATCGCCTTTAATCAGACCCATGACCAGATGGAGGGATTTCTCCTCAGCAGACAAAAACATGGTGTCAGCAGCTAAAGCCGGAGAACCACTGAGGTGTTTTTACGCCTTTTTATGGAAAACAAATTGTACAAATCCTGGGTAAATAGACCTGTTCTGTGTTGCTTTAGAATCAATAAATACATTCTCGGTCAGCACAATGAAATATTCCTGAGAAACCTATAAGGAAAAGTGCTGCCTTTTCTGGGAGTAGTCTCACTTTTGGCCCACACAAACTTGCTGCTCAGTGCGACTGACTCTGACACTATTTAACCTCCTGAGCCAGAAGAGAAGAAAAACAGTGCGGAGACTTGGGCCAAGCTAAATCTTTCGAGCGAGACCACGCTCACTTACTCCTGAAATTGGACATTACTGGAAGATGGGGTGGGGTCTTCTGCAGAACAAGCTCGGGGTTGATTGGCTGCTGCTGCTCCAGCACTGCAGACCTCAGGTGTGAGTGTGTGTGTGTGTGTGTGTGTGTGTGTGTGTGTGTGTGAAGGGAAGGTGTTCCCGGCAGCCACATCTCTGGCGCCAAAGGAACCACAGCTCAAACAAACTCTGTTTTTGGAATGAGCCTTTCTTTCTTTGCCTCTATCTGAAGCACTGTGCTGTGTGATTCCTTTCCTCTGTGAAAGGAGGGAAGCTAAAAATAGCTGTCAGTGACCTGGAAATGTAGCAATAGAATTCATATTTGTGGAAAAAGAAACAGAGCGAAGACATCCTGTTGATGGTATGACAAGTCATTTCTGTTGACCTTTGTAATTTCAAAAAAACCTGTCCTAGCCATATTCAGCAGTACATGGGAAAATTAAATAAAAGAAATGCAGAAAGGGCAAAAAATGAAAAATGAACTGCTGAGAAGGAGAAAAAAAACGTTTAAACAAAGCATTGCTGCAGAAGACAAACTCGCCCTCTGTACTGCCCCCATGTCCTTAACCCTCTGCAGCTACCTCCTTCCTATCTAATCAGTGCAGCTCAGCGCAGGTGGGACAAGCTGGTTTTTGTCTCACACAGCAAGTGTTTAGCCTCTCTGGGTCATGTCACTGGAGTGTAAACTGGGGAGGAAGCACGCGCCCCCGTTCAGGCGCCCATGAACTGGAACATGTGGCTGAAACACCACCAGCCGAGTCTCTGGCTGCGAGCACTCTCCAAGCAAAACAGCCTTTTTTTAATACTTAAATGTGATCCACGCAGTGTCAGAGTCCAGGACTCGCAGCGCTCGCCTGCCAAGCCATGGACAACGTCTACAATGGCTGAGTAATGAAAACAAAAAAGGGGAGGATGTTGGTAGTTAACCCAAATCTAGTTCTGCAGAAGGAAGGAATAAGTAATTGAAGTTAACTCAGGCGTTGCACAGATCCACAGAGTGGAAATGTGGTTAATTCACCACAGAGACATAATGCATCTTTGCCTTAGACTGGTGTGTGTTTAGTAAATGAATACCAACACGTGCATGGAACAAGCTGTAGTACACGAATCTTATTATTACTCCTGCTGGAATTGCAAATGGTGGAAAAATGAAAACAAAACAACTTTTAACCTCTGGAGAGGTCGGCGAGCACACGCCTGCTTCACACTGCAGAGGTTCCAGTAATGTAATGAAAACAAGCTCCTGGTCATCACATTTTTTCCATGCTATCACTCCCATGTGCTGCTGCTGCTGCTGCTGGTGACATAGCACACAATCACACACACACAGACAAAATAATCAACTCCACAACTGTCAAACACTGTAATTCCCACTGTGTTTTGCTGTGTGTGGCTGCAATTTACGTTGGCACTTAAATTGTTAAAGTCCCATAATGTAAAGGCTATTTATTTTCACTTCTTTATGGACCATGTGAGAGCATGGTGGCTCTTGTGCACAATAAAATGGACTTTATTACTCAAATGTTACTTGCAAAGTCCCAACTTAGGGTATTTATTTAATGAAAATAGCACTTTTTCTCTGAATCAGTTAGCGATTATTTATACCTGATGGTGGTTCTTCAAGAATTAATGGTACACTGTTACTTTGGCCAAACAAAATGCCTTGCGGTAAATCAAATTCAACCATTCAAGCATGGAAATTTGGATCTTTTGTACAGTGGAATTCCCTTAATTAATATCAGGAATACAGCTTCCAAGAAGCACACGCGTAAATATAAAGTTAATAATCCACCTACTCAATGAGCAACCACAATTTTGAGTGCCTGTGCTTAACTGAGATCTGTCAGTGAAACCGTGCAATAAGGCTGAAATCCACTTCAGATTTGTCCTCTCAGATCAAAGTGCTGAGTGTTTGCACAGGGATCAAATGGAGCAGTGAGAGGGCAACAACAGTGATTCAGTGAGGGGATTAAAACAGCCATTAATTAAATATATTCCTCCGCAAACTGCTGCTGCATTTTTAAGGCGATGATGCAAACATTAATACATGCCACGGATTGTCACTCTATTCATCAGCGATTCTCTTTGAGGATTATTGTCGAGGACGCCTCTGGGATGTGTAGCATGCACTTGGAAGACAACACATTCGGCGCGGAGCCCTTGCTGTAAAAAAATGCGTGAATCCCAGGAGAAGAATGGCAGGAAAATCAGGAAAACAAGACTGCAATGAGCAATCATTTGTGACTATTAAACGTAAAAGTGTTTAAGACTGTTAAATGGTTAAATATTCATCATAAGCTACAGTGAGATAGTTACCAGAACGACAACAATAACACCAGGCAGCGAGGAAGCCGAACATGAATTCCACAAATTTATTTTTCCTGCAAAAGGCCAGAACCAGAGTTCTTATAAAAGGCACTTAATTTCCCTTTACCTTTAATAAATGCATCTAAACAACAAATCTGATAAGAGCCGAGGTGAACTTTAAATTAAATATATTTACAATAAATAAAACATTTATACAGATTTATACAGTTAATCATGCCACTTTAAGGGAGGAGAATAGACTAATATTTCCCAAGATGCCTCCCATAACAGTCTCTTAATTTTTGCTTTGAAACACTGGGCATGTCTACTGCACAGAACACTATGAAACAGAAAACTATGGGTAACAATACTGAACATTTCCCTTTATGCACTGAATACTGTTTATAGATAGTTTCTCATAGTGACGCTGGTACCTGTGTGTCCCTTGGCAGCAGCAGAGCAGTAACTGACAGTCCAATTAAACCACTCGTCTTCTTACAAAGTCTTTAGCAGCTCCTTACTCAGGGCATGTATGTGTGTGTGTGTGTGTGTGTGTTTGTGAGTGTATGTGGTTGTATTTGTCAGTGTGTGTGTGTGTGTGTGTGTGTGTGATAGATGCTCCTCTCTCAGACATGTGTGGGGTTGTCTGAGTGCAGGTCAGTCTTGGCCATGTGCAGAACCACAGCAGGGGATTTGTAGTGGCAGTGTGTGCTGCCACAGCTGACACCGCTGCAGGGTTTCCTACTTCTAGTCCTGTCTGCCAGCTTCCTGCTGCACAGGCCCTGCCAGGTCTGCAGGGTCTTAGAGCTCCACACCCACACCCCGCTGGTGATGCCGACCACCAGCGACATGAAGATCTTCAGCATGAACACGGCCACCGTGGGCACCGAGGTCTGCAGCGAGCAGTCGCTGCTGAGGCCGTTGAACGATCCGCACGTCATCTGCAGCCCCCTCAGCTTCCAGTAGTCCATGTTTAGCCTCTCGTAGAAGTAGCAGACTATGACACAGGTGGCCGGCACCGTGTAGAGGATGGAGTAGATGCCGATTTTCACCATGAGCTTCTCCAGCTTCTCTGTGTTGGTGCCCTCCGTCTTCATCACTTTGCGGATGTGGAAGAGAGCCACGAAGCCCGTGAGGATGAAGGAGGTGCCGATGATCAGGTAGCAGGACAGAGGGATGAGGACGAAGCCCGTGAGCGCCCCGGAGTCCATGCTGCCCACATAGCACAGCCCCGTCAGCTCGTCTCCAGCCACCTTCCTCATTGTAAGGATGATGATGGTCTTCAGAGCGGGGATGCCCCAAGCCGCCATGTGGAAGTAGTTGCTGTGGGCTTCGATGGCCTCGTGGCCCCACTTCTTCCCGGCAGCCAGGAACCAGGTGAGGGTGAGGATGACCCACCAGATAGAGGAGGCCATGCCAAAGTAGTAGAGGATGAGGAAGACGATGGTGCAGCCCGTCGACTCCAGCCCCTCCTGGATGATGTACAGCTCGCCGTGCTCCCGGTCGCAGGCGATGTTCTCAGCCCCGGCCACTGAGCGGATGATGAAGGCCACAGAGTAGACGTTGTAGCACATAGAGAGGAAGATGATGGGGCGCTCTGGGTACTGGAAGCGGTGAGGCTCCAGGAGGAAGGTCAGGACGGTGAAGGCTGTGGAGACGAAGCAGAGGATGGACCACACTGTCATCCAGATGAAGGCAAAGTCTTTGTCCTGCCTGGACCAGAAGACGTCTACAGCCGGGGAGCAGCGTGGCGCACACGACTGGCTCTTCTCCACAAACTGGAACTTGTCTGGGTTCTCACAGGAGCCCACGCTGCCCGGGGGGCGTCCGCTGCTGGTGCCCGGCTGCTTGGGCCGAGGGGGCACCGGAAGCATGCCTTCGCCTTTCTTGACCTCCGTCCGGGTCTCATTCTCTGGAGCCTCCATGCACAGAGCGTTGGGGTCGTTCCTGGTGGGCAGCTTGGAGCAGTCGAGCGAGTCCGGCCAGGTGTAGCTGAACTTCTTCATGATGGGGGCGCACCTCTCCCTGGCTTGCTCGCACATGGGTCTGCAGGCGGGGATGGAGGTCGAGACTTTGTCCGTGCACATGGGGGCGTAGAGGGAGCAGAGGAAGAAGCGGAGGTGCACATCACAGCCGTAAGCCACCAGAGGGGCGAACTCGTTCAGCTTGATGGCAGCCTCCTTCTGGTCGTCGTGGTCCATGAAGTTGGGCATCCGGGTCAGGTTGTAGCCGATCCCCTCGCACATGGGGATCACGATGGGCTCGCACTTGGCCGGTCTGCCTCGCTCCAGGTCGTAGGAGCCGATCTCAAAGCTGGAGCCAGAAATCACCAGCAGACACCACAGAAAAATCACCACCTTCAACGGACTGCCATCCATGCTCATTGTGTTCGTCAAAAAACTGAGCTCTGTCTTTTAAAAATGGGCATGAAAAAGGTCAAAAACACGGGGTACGGTTACAGAGAGATCCCCGCTATTCCCCCATGGCGAAAGCAGGTCCAAATGTCTCCTTTTACGCACACAGCCCCGTTAGGAGGACGCTCCGAAAGAAAAAAAAGAAAAAGAAAAAACACCAGGCGTGCGCAGAAAGTAACCAAGTGCTGAATTATTTAGTCTTCAATCAAAACGATTAATCCCACAGACAGAAGCGATAAAAGGTCCGTAACTATGAGGAGACAGTCGGAAACTTCGACAAACAAAAGAGGGCAAATGATCCGGATCAAACACCGACAGCTCAGAGTTAAATCCTCCGTCACCGGGATGAGCAGCAGACATGGAGGCTCCTCCAGAAAGGCTCTTCAGCCGCGTCTGCCCACCAGTGTCGGCGTGTTTGTCGGCTGCTGCTCTTCGTCCTCCGCTTTCAGGCTCCACACTGAAGTTTGAGAGCCGCTCAGTGGGACTCCAGTCAGGGAGGAGGAGGAGGAGGAGGAGGAGGAGCGAGGTGGGCGCTCCGTGACGCTCACATTTCACCCGGCAGCACCACACAAGGAAAATTATCAGACAGATGCTGGAGCGCGGTCAAATACCTCTGACATTTCTGCTTTGAATAGTTTTCAGACCCTTTGCTCGAGGAACAGCCTTGCCACTGTGTGAACCAGCCCTCTTCTCGTGCATTTGAATTTAAAATGAAGTAAAACTACAGAGGTGTTGTCGGAAAAACATGTGCACGAAGTTGTGTTTTGCAGTGGTGGAATGTACATTCACTCAAACACTGCACTTCACAGGATTTTTCACTTGACTTGAGTATTTCAGTTTGGGCTGCTTGAGCCAACATTGTGCTTCACTATGATTCAGAGGAGGAAAATATTGCACATGTAACATCATTTATTTGACATAGCAAAAGTTTTACATTTTTTACAGCCCACACTGTGGGCTGTAAAAAATGTACAAAATGGTTCAAATTTGTTCTGCAATTTGCAAATTCAACAGTAAAATGCTACTTAGTCACACCAATAATACAATACTATGCTACAACACACACTCTTGCATGATGAATGCTTTTTTGACACCACTGGTACATTTTGAGTGCAGGACTTTTAGCTGTAGTATTTTTACAGTGTGGCATTGCTGTTATTTTTACTCAAGGGATGTGAATAATTCCTCCACCATTGACCCTTGAGTTTATTGGTTTTTTATTACTCATGCACAATGCAGGAAGAAGTATATTTACATAATTGTATATATATATATTAGAAATGTAAAAATATACAAACATTCAGCAATATACTTGAGAATTAGCAGGGCCGGATTAACCTGCTAGGGCGACCCGGTGCAAAAATGGGCTGTGGGCCCCCACAGATGGTGGTAAGTTGAGAACCTATGCCACTGCAAGATGAATATATAATTCATCTGTTTGTGTTAGTGAACGCACAGATTATCATACATTTGTTTATATTAAAAAAAAACATGGTTTAACTTTATTCTTTTAATAAACAGGTCTTCTACAAATCCTCAGTATGTAGGCACCATCTTAAGGCCCTTAGCATTTTTAAGGAGGGTTAGGCTAACCCTAACCGTACATATGTGGCATTTGGGGCTCTTAAAGGTGTGTGGGGCACTGGGGCAATTATCCATTTAACCCTTCGGTAAATATAATCAGTAAAATACTCAAATATGAATCAAATCTCTGGTATGTAGCAGAACGTTTCCTTTCCCTGTTGGAACTACTTTTAAGTACGTCATATAGGGATGGGTAGTTTTATGTAAAGCAAGACATTATACATATAAGCTTATCCTATATTTGTTTTATAGATTACTAATTAAAGTAAAAGTAAAGTAAAAACACCTTAAACGTCTACTGGGGTACAGTGTTTGAGTAAATGTACTTCCACCAGTGCTGAGACATTATCATGTAAGCAGCATTTTCATGTTGGAGGAGGATACACATACAATTAGCATAACAATGAACACACCACCTGCAAAGTAGCTACAATCAAATGCAGTAAAAGTACAAAATGATATATTTTACTTTTCATCACTGGTGGGTGATTGTACAGTCATTTATCAACAACAGTGAGTCACATTAACAACCATCAGTTGGGTCCAAAATTAATTAACTATCTTTTATTAAGCAAATATAAGAACTATAGCATTAAATAAAAACAGTGAAGCAACAACGTTCCCTTCTGGATTCAGAGTAGAAATGTGCCTCTGCTCTGAGTCAAACACTCAGTAGTAGACTTTTTTCCAGTGTACTTGTAGAAAATATCCCGCACCTCTTGTAAAATGATAGTCCCAGTGGCGTTTTACTGTTGCTGACTCATAATTACTCTGTCACCATTTTCTGCTAATGTTTTTATGCAGTATAATGTGAAACTTTATTGAGCCCCGTGGGTCACTTTTCTTCCATAAAACAAAGCTGGCAGTCATTTCGCTGCCTTGCTTAAGGACACTTCAGCAGTGGAAGGTGCTTTGAGGGTGGACTAGTTGAAGGATGATCCTTCTAAAAACACGCAGACCCAGTTAATAGGATGTTTGGCATGATGAAAAAACACAAAACGGGGCACAGAACCGGGCATAACATGGAACAAATGAATACAAAAGTGGCTGTGCAGAGCAGAGGACTATTGTTTCCATCTAGTGGCTGAATGGGGAGAGCCTGCAGCTCCACAGCTGTTGCACCAAGCATTTGATCTTTTCTCAAACAGGGGTGGAACTCGAGGATTTTGGCCTCTCGCCCTGCAGCATTGAACTGGCTGTCAACTGCATACTGTCTCTATTAGTCCCTGTGTTAAAACTCTGCTGAAGTTTTGCACTTGTCTGGTCTGAGAATGGCTTGTTGTTCGAAGTGCCGAAATAAGCACGATGCTGTGGCCTCTTGCACGCCAATGAAATCACAGAAAAGTGTGTTGTAAGTTCAACATTTTGGGAAATACACATATTCCCTTTTTTATTAAAAGTGGGATGAGAGGACTGACACCACTGTCATGCCTGTATGCAAATATAAGGCTGCAGCAAACAGCACTTAGCAGAACGTTTTCAAAAACTTCATTTTGTTGTCTTATTGTGGCTTATATGCATTTTTTTCTCAAATGGTGAACTATTCCTTTAAAACGACCGTTACTCATAATATTTTGATCCTGTCCAATGAGGTGTGAGAAATACTGCCGCTTAAATACAGTATTTTGTATTATCAGGCAGTAAATTTACCGCTGCCTTATGAAAGGAAATCTCCCGTTCTTGTGCTTTCTAGATGACAAATTGAGCTGGATGAAGGCAGTGTGTGTGCTGCTGTATCAGATCTGGCATCAGGTGGGGGAAAAAAATTAGCCTCCGACTTCAAATTAAGCCTGATCGAGCAGGGGAGGAAATACATTCCAGACTCCGAGATGATATCTTTATTGTACGTCAGCGCCGAGGCTTTTGGTGAATCAAACAGAAATGCTTTGACTGAAGTTCCATTACTGCTCAACAGCCTCTCAACTTTAACATTTTCGAGTTCACACTTCAAAGACAAGGGGTCATCAGAGAGGGCTTTGAGGAGACTGAGCGTGCCCTTAGAAGGCCTCAGATTATGATCAGACAGATATCTTTCTCCAAGGTAAGCAGCACATTTCAGGTTGCATTAGTGCCCAAGTCGCAAAGCCACTTAAGGTGGGAGCGCTGGTGGATCAAGATTTTTCCCTCAAAGCAGTTCGGATTATAAAGAACTGACCCTAAATTTGTATCTGTGAGGGTTGAACCGAGAATAGTAACCCCCGTTAAGCAAATTTTTTGTTAAATATGAAATAATGGTTTTACATTTAGGGAAATGCTCATATGTACTTTATTGCTTTGCGTTAGATGAGACGACCTCCTTCATTTTTTGGCAGTAAATTGGAAGCTACCACCAGCATACAGTTAGTTTAGCTTAGCATGTAGACTGCAGCTAGCACTTGTCTTATGTTGTTTTTACACTTTTATGCGTAGTACACGTACCCAGATCTTCTGCACTGTTGCAGCCAAGGAGCACGCACACTAGCATCTCAGTTCTGCTGAGCCGGCTAGTCTTCCGCTATAATAAATGGGAATAAGATTATGTAATTGTGCGGCTCTTCCAGACTTCTTAAATGTTATTGGACCGAATGGATCAAACTCTGATGGTGACAACGAGTCGTTTTTGTGGGGTTTGTGACTCTCAAAAAAATGTATCAGCTGATATCAGCGGAAAAAAGGCTTTTCGGGCCCAATGGCATCACGTGACGGACGCCATTGTCGTAATTACACAGTTTGGCCACGATGTAAAATTGGCTTCAGCTAACCAGCTGGCATATGTTGGCTCCAATCGGTCACTTAATGGTATTAACACAGTATGAAAGTGGTATCACTCTTCTCATCTCACTCTCTGCAAGAAAGTATTTAATTATTTTTTGTTTCTTCCTAACAGTCCATATGTAACAACATCAATCACCTTTAAAGCTTACTAATGAGCTTTTTATATGTTAGGAAGTTACTTTGCCAGGCCAAGAAAAAAAAGTCTGCCACATAACAAATAAGATCTAATGTGTTAATTAATGCACTGTAGCAGATTTGGTCACTTTTGGACAGAGCCTGACAAGCTGTTTTCCTGTGTTTACAGTCGCTATGCTAAGCTTGCGTACTTCTGGCTGTAGCTTCAAATTTACCGTACAGACATGAGAGCAGTATTAATCCTCTCTAATCTAACTCTTAACTCTCAAAAATGTCAAACAATTCCTGTAATCCATTGTGATACTTCTTACTGGCTTGATGTGCAAATTAACTATTGAGTAAATTGAGTTTGGGTGGCTTTTGCTTCTTGGCTGATGAGTTTAGGAGACACAAGGTCTGACCGCAGCTCAGCTCGGTGTCCTGGACCCGACAACAGGATACCATTGTGCTTTCTTGGTGTGTTTGCATTTCACCTAATTGTGTTATTTCTTCTCGACCTGAACGGAGAATGGGGAAAGACTAGGAATAATGTGCAGCTGAGTATTTTGATTTGGACGTTTGCAGTGGATTTGTTTTAAGAAGGTCAATGCTATTTACTTTGCCATTTAGTGGAGGAAATGGATATATGCTATTTATTTCTCCCCCTGCCAGCGCTCTCCTGCTCATAATACTGCCGTATGTCAAGTCCTTGTGTGTCTTTGTAATAACTAGCCTCCACAAAGAAACCCCCCCTTCTTTTATTTCACGCATTCATCAGGCGATCCGGCGGAGTGTGGGCCTTGTAATTACTACCTCTTACTTATTGGTTATCATATATCAGGCACAAAGCTATAAACATCCCATGGAGAACAATGGGAGAGCCTTGCCACAGCCCGGCATGACATTACTATCCTGTCTGAGATTGTTATGGGTGTAATAAGAGACACCTCACACTTAAAGCAATACATCTGGACCAGTGCACTGCCTTTGACAGGGAGTATAATGGCAAATTGTTGAGGCTTGGATCATGCAATTATCCCTTTGTTCATACTGTGCAGTAATTTACGCAGTGCTGGTGGGCAAATGTGCAGACACCGGAGGCGAATGGAAGTAAGCAGCAGCTATGTTTGTAGTTTTCTTGTTTTCCAGAGAGCTGTGATGTGTCTTTAAGTGACACTGTTCACCTCTTTCCAAATCCACAATTTGAAATTGTTATTTGCTGTAATGAGCGCACAGCGTGCACAAAATGTCTCAGTTTCACTGTTATGCAATTTTATGTAGTGCTATTAGGTGACTGAGTGAATGGGCCTGATTCATCACCTCGGTCCATCTGCGTTCCTCATCCTCCAGTGTTTTGAAATGAGATAATGTCCTTTACAGCCTGTGTCAGGTAGCAGGAACGACGCTGCTGTCATATCCTCAAAATGTCAGCATTACTGGAATTAAACAAGCTGCTAAAGTTTCAAAATAATCCAAGTCCTTTTGAAATGCTTCTGCATACAGATAACTGATTATAACTGTGAATTTGAATGTATCAAAGCCAACTGAGCTACAACGCATAATGATGTTTTCGGTGGTATGTTCACACTCGTACAAAAAAATTACAAAGTACAGTTAAATATGCCAGCATGGATACTATAATCATTTGATTTATGGCGGTGCTGTTGATCGTCCCACAGTGCAGCACAGAGCCGAAATGGAGGAGCTCCGCACAGCTGGAAAAAAGGTGAAATAACCGTGGATGTTGGCGCAAAGGGAGCAATGGCGTAAAACAGAAATTGAAGCAATAAATCCTTGGAAAACATTTGTGACGGCTATTTGTGAAGCTTTCACATTTCAAATTGGGGGTGGCGTCCCGTACGTACATGTCAACATCAGTTTAGTGCAGTAATTTCTTGTTCTCTGTCGTGTCAACCTACAGTGAGTGTATACTTTGTAGTATAAATACATATTACAGAATTGGGGCACAATCACTGCTATTTCCTGCAGCTGTTTTGAACTTTACATCTATCCTATACTGTTGTACTTGTCAAACTAATGTACAACACTTACATATAAACCACACATTAATAGTGGAAACTAGGTTACTGGTTGAATTTAGAAGTCTTAGCAGTGTTGCCAGCTCCTTGTCAAGGACAGCGGCTACTTGTTGCTAAAAAGGTTTGATCGAGTTGCCAGATGATGGTTCATATAAATAGTATTTTCTACAGTGCCGGGGTCAGAGTGAGGGGTATTGCACAGTGTAAGACCACCAGAAGTAATAGGATCCCACGTGGGTAACAGGTAGTAGAAGTATGTGATTGGAAAATAAAAAGTTGGCTTTAAGTATAATATGAACAGTGGTTATGTTTAGCATTGAGATGGTTAAGCTTGGGTACAAAGTTGAAAGTCATTGTGCTTTAAGTTGAGGAACTTTCCTATCAATCTTAAACTTATGCTGGAGAGCCTGCACCTTATTTTGACTTCATCGTTGCAACAAAAGCACAGGTGTCACTAATAACATTAACCAACGGCTCTGTTGTATTTAAGTGTCACAGTAAACCACGACAGTGTGACAGTGAGCCAGCCTGCACAATACAGGTCCCTGAAGCAGCTAAATGGGATGCAGCCATTGTTATTATTATCTTTTTTTTTAAATTTACATCTGTGTTTTTCCTTCTGTGACACATCAAATTGAGTTCAGTGAAAAAGGCCTGTTGTCAGCTGATCACCTGCCTGCACACCTGTCCCTCATTCCTCTGATGAGCCACCAAGGATATTTACACCGGTCCACCAGCAGCTCGTTTGTTGAGCTCATCAGCCTGCGTGGCCAGCACTCGTTTTGTCTTTCTTTTGTTTGTTTGCTCACTTGTCTGCTTCCTTTTTTGCTGTTTTTCCCCTTTTCCCAACCTCCGCTTGGTCTTGTTTTTTAATCAAAACCAAGCAGCCTGCCCTTTACCTTCTCCTGCTTTTACCAGATTTTAGGAAGTCAATAAAATCACATCAATCAACATCAGAGAAAACTGGAAATCTGTGTGAGAAGTTGCCAAATTAGTCACTAGATGCTCTCGTGAAAATAAAGCCATAGTCTTTAAACACTTTAAAAAAAATAACTTAACTTAATAACTAGTCTTTGCCAGGTTGGAAACATTCTGGTAAAACATAGTTTGTTAATGATTTGCATACATTTAAAAAAAAGAAAACTGTGATAAATATTTTTTATACAGATTCATAAGTCACACATTTTAAGGGAATATTAATAGTTTGTCTAGAAATGATAGTTAAACAGTTGGTACTCAACAGCTGGTCTCCCTCCGAACATCCCACCCGGGCTGACATAAATTCAAAATGGCTCCTGTGGGAATGAGGTTATTAGGGTTTCAGTCCTGGAGCTGAAGCATCAACTAAAAAAAAAAACAGACACACAAAAATAACATCACAGATGTTCACAACAGCACCAAAGTCTCTGAAGGTTTTGGGATGAAGCTTTCTCACAATGCCTCAGACTCACAGGCAAAGCAACCACATCATTTTTTATCAGTTCGGAGTTCAACTTCAGGATGTTTGTCCGTACTTTAGGGAGATCATGTAGTCTGAATGTCAAAACTCTTTTTTCATTCTGCAGGACTGAGAGTCCACGCACAGTTTCCGTAAATATGTCCTGAATGTGAATGCTTGAATGGCTCAATTTGCAACAGTTAAATATCTCTTTGTTTTTAAAGGCTGGAGTTTCTGGGCACACTCAGGTCCACTCTCGGACGTCCTTGGGGAGCAGTGCAGTTGAAAGCAATACCACTGCGCGGTCACACAGCCGTAGCGGAGAGGGGTGGGGGTGTTTTGAATGGCTGTGTGCTTTGCGCAGAGGGAAAGTGGGGTCAGAGGATTTAGAAATATTCAAAGATAAAGGTTTTATGGGAGAGAAGCCTAAACAATGATATTTTGTTGTTTAAATTGTTAGAATTTCTGTGGGACGATATGTGAAGAAACAATGCCTGTTTGCCAAGGTTGCAGAACTGGAGAATATGTTATATTCCTCTTTCCCAGAATGTGAATTCTCCGCAGGCGTCCTGTACTGGAAGTGCTGGGATTGATTGTATTTCACTATGGGTCGCAGTGCAGCTAGTGAATGACTTCAGAGTGTGAGCCAGACAGGCCTGATGGACTAAAAATGGACTGAGGGGGGTGTTGGAGCAGGCAAGGTTAAAGGAACAAGTAGCATATCTGACTTGAAATAACTTGCAGTTGCCATTTATTTTGTCAAGAGCTGTCAATCAGCAATAGAAACTGTACTTCCAGAGGGAAAAACACGCAAAGGTTTACTTACATTTCAAATCTGGCCCATAAATCCTCTGTTTTCTTGGCATTTTAAATCACACTGAGAGATTGGGGGTGGGGGGTATTTGGACTTTGGAGATTCAGCTGTAGTTCAACAGTTTGGGAAATACGTTTACTCGCTTTCTTGCCGAGAGTTAGATGAGAAGATTGATACTACCCTCTGCATTGTAAATATGAAACTACAGACAGCAGCTGGTTAGCTTAGCTTAGCATAAATATTAAAAACAGCTTGCCTGGGTCTGTCCAAAGGTAACTTAATCTGTTAACCAGCACTTCTAAAGTTCACTAATTAACACATTATATCTTATTTGTTTAATCCGTAGGTGCAGTTTTATGGGGGCTTATGTGTCGGAATATTTCTTGACTATAAAACCACAAATTGTCCTTTCTAATTGCCCTTTCTAGACAAGCAAGACATAACATATCACAGCTTTAGAGGCACTTGAGGGTAGATTTTGTTACCTTTGAACGGAGCCAAGCAAGCTGTTTCCCCCTGTTTCCAGTCTAAGCTAGGCTTACCTGAGCTTTTATATTTACTGCGCAAACATGAAAGTGGTATCAATCTTCTCATCAAACTCTCTGCGACAAAGCAAGTAAGAGTGATTGTCAATCTGTTCCTTTAATGTTTTAAATCCTCGTACACAAACACACAGAGCATGAAAATACTTTACACGGTTGCGTTGTTGTTTAAAGGAAATCAGAAAAAAAGATTCCTCTATCGTGGATTCTAGTTACAGACTCTTCTCAACTTAAACACATTAAACAGGCCTTGGTAAATGTTTAATAGCTGTTGGTCTAACTAGTGCACCAGTCTGGAAAACCCGCCATGGTGCACAGGTTCAAGTCCGAGCCCCCTGCCAGGCCCTCACATTTCTTCCTCCTCCCTCTCCCATCTCCTCCCCTTCATCTCCGTACTGTCGGAAAACTAATAAAATACTGAAGGAGGGCGGATTGCTTGCTCTTTGAAAAAAAAAAATTGAAGGGAGAAGATTATTCTTCACAGCTGTGCAGTCCTGAGGCCACAATCTAAGGAGCCGCCATCAGAGAGGTCAGCCCTGTCGCAGTCTCACACCAGCCTTTAAATCAATCACATGTCAAGGCTGTGAATAGCAGGCCAATAAGCTCAATTAACACCAAAATACTCTGAATCCGTGCCCTTCGGCCGCCCGTCACCACCTCCTGGGAGAGGCCTCTCAGATCTCAGGACATGACAAGACACCGACAGGCCGACCCGCCATAGCCAACCAGTACAGCCCCTATCAAGCTATAGCCACATAACTTAAGCCTGCACTCGCACACAAACAGCTCTGTGTCTATTTATACATCACATCCTGGCAACGCACATGGGAAAACAAGACCCCTGCACTATCAGTGTATCCAGTGTTGTCTGCCCCTCACTGTTCTGTCCCTGTCTGATGTCGGAGGGGACAGAGACATAAGATAGCTGCCTAGGATAGCTGAAAGATGGCTGCTTTAGATAGCTGGAGATACCAAAACAACTTGATTATGCATTTGGCAGCAGGGAGCAGTTGTTGATATTCCAGACGTTGCATTCCCTGCCGACATTCCTGTGCGTGTAATTGTCTGTAGTGTCGTGTTATCAAATCATTATCAACATGAGTTAGCTACAATAAAACAGCAGGAGGGTATGACTTAACTCTGCCCGCGGCTCTTCGTGCTGCACCGTGAAATAAAAAGACACAAACAATTCTTTAACCACTGGTCTTTATTGGGATCCTGGTTCAACTGATACCCCGATCAAAAAAAAAAAACAAAACTTCACAGCACAAATAGACAATGCAACGTGATATAAACATGTGGTGGGCAAAATATCAGGAACACCTCACAGTACAGTGCATTGCAAACCAATATACAACAATATCTGCAAAAAATATGAAGAATATATGAGATTTAAAATGTTGTGTTTGTGTTTAGGCTGTTTCGAATTATATTGTAACACGTTTAGACCCTCAGTGAAAGCTGAAAACTCTTCAGACACCATTAAGAGAAGAAACTGGACCTGCTCATGGAGAAATCCCAGGGTGGTGTTAAGTTACAAAAGGACATCTGTGAAATTCACATAACTCGTGTTTCATTTCCTCATTATTCCAAAAGAATTATTCTGTGCGCTTGGCATAAGAACAACAATCACCATACACAACATACCCTACACTACAGCACGCTGCTGTAATGTTCCTGCTTTGAGTCAGACTGGGGACGTTTTGTTGCATGTCACCCTTCGGCCCCATTCTGTCTCCCCACATTTTCTGGCAGCTCTCTACTTTCTCCTATTTAATGAAGGCTAAGAGGAAATATTTATTTTGTTATTTCAAAAAACAAGTTTATTGTGTCAAATAACAAAATTTTCATCATCCATTGATGAGAAAACAAATAAGGACTGAAAAAGAAAATGAAGTTGAGCGTGATGTTGTGCTCTTCACTTTGGGAAAAGTGGTTTGACAAAATAGTCTTATAGCAATAGTTTGACATTTTGGGGACTACGTCCAACCGTAACAAAGTGCGTAGCATTGCATAGCATGCAAGCATATTTCCCCAAATTCCAAACTACCCCTTTAACTCAACCAATGCGCTAAATTTTCCCATCCATAAGTTAAGACTGTTAAGACCTGCAGTTGGAAAATGGAAAAAATGAAGGATGCAAGCGCCCCTTTGTGAAGCTGGGAATGTTCCTCCGTTATTCTGCTGTCAAAGACAGAATGGAGGAACTGTTGTTGTTCCACCTCTGACCCAGCAGTGGAGGTACTAACAGTGGCCAAATCAACCTCTGCGTGAGCCAATTTGAACCAGCATATTGCAAATTTGCCGTCGTTGTTTGGGTCAGTGTGAAAAAGCAGTGTGTGGTTCACTGGCGAGCCTTCTTTATGGCGATATTGTGTGGTGTGTAAAAAGAGCTCATGTTATTGCTTTGTAATGGTGTTTATATTGGTAAGTCTCAAATTCCACTCGGTAACTGTAACTCCTCTGTAAACATATATCCTGTCAAATCAGGTGGGTGGATCATCCGAACGACACCGAGCGACCCAACCGAACTCATTTCATCAGTGTGTTGTGTAAACTGTCAGGACTGACGGTTGGTGATCGAACCCAGGTCCACAGCCCAGCATGGTTCCTCCTGTCTTATCCTGATTAGTGTTTTATCTCTGTTTTGCTTTCTCCAACATGGCACCAGGAAGTTGGATCCTCCAGGCTTGTTTAGTTTAGAGCACTTCAGAGGTGGATCAGCAGTGATCACACAGCGCGAGCCAAAAATGATACACTCAGACTTAAGACGGGGTTTAAAATCAATTTGTTGTTCTCCGCTCACTTAGACTCTGCATTTAATCTAGTTGATCTTCTTTGATCTTGTTAATCTGCATATCCTGTTTCTCAGGGACTCTCTGTTGGGGAATATGACATGTGCAACGCCAAAGAATCATAATTCATACATTAACACATGTTGACTCATGCTGTGCTGCAGCCAAGTGTGTGGACGTGTTCAGGGGGAGGGTTTGGGGTCCATTATAATTATGATGATGAAGCACAAGTATCTCCTACCATTTGCCATGTGTCCAAGCAGTCCGATTGCAAGCTGTCAGCCGAGCTCCAGCTGAAGAGAGACAGCGAGCGAGGGAGACTCTGCAGTGATGATGATGAAGCACAAATACCGCTCGCCATTTGTCATGTTTTCATGTGTTTGACCATTTCAATTACATGCTGTCAGCTGGAGAGAGGGAGAAACGGAGAGAGAGAGAGAGAGAGAGAGAGAGAGTGCATGAGAGACAGAGCGCATGCCGGAGAGAGTGCGAGTGACACATGTTACACAGAGTGAGTGAGGGGGGACACATGGTGGGGAGATAGAGAGTGAAAGAAAGAGAGAGAGAGAGATAGAAAGCGAGGGCAGAGAGAAAGCTGGCAGCAGAGAAAAGGGGGGCAGGGGGGTTATACAGGGAGCGAGAGCAGTTAGAGGACAAGCACAGGGGTATCAACTATCTTTGACCCTCCATCGCCTTCTAACCCCCCCCCCCTCTCACCGTCGGCCCACCCTGTGAGCCTCAGCACTGGTACGTCAAACGAGTCCTATTTATAACCTGTGGATGGATGAGGGAATCAGGTGGACTCCTCTCTGGAAACAGTCCACATCTGAGGGGTGTGTGTACGGGCTGATGTAGAGGGGTGTGTGTGTGTGTGTGTGTGTGTGTGTGTGGAAGGGGGGGGGGTGTAGCATATGTGCATTTGTGCCTGTGAATGCGGACAGGAATGTGTCCCAAGACTTACTGATCTGCTGTGCTAATGTGTTGTAGATGTGAGATTAGAGTCTGACTTCTTACTTTATTATTCTTTCTTTTGTTCGTTGTAGCAGGTCCTTCCTCTGTTTTTTTACTCTTTTGCTCTGTTTTTGTCTGTATTTGCAACACAGGTCTAAGGATAAAGGGTGTTACATGCTGCACATTCTGCAAGGCCCTTTGAGGCTGTCAACATAAAACTGACTTGACTTTTATCTTTATTGTTGTATTTTATTTATCAGTACAGAGAACACCATTTAACACTAACACTGTCTGTATTCAGTGCTGAGATATTTATGAGCTACGCTTAAATGATCTTATTTCAAACATTTCCAGAAATTTCCATTGTGAAATTCTGGGCCAAAACAGATGTTTGAAATAACAGTTTGGCTGATAGTTGATGTTGATTTTTGTTGTTTATTTTATTTTTGTTGGTAGATATCCCTCTTTTTTGTGCCAGGGAAACAAAGAAAAAAAGAAAATGTTCATTATCTATATATTATAGATATAACTGAAGTCATTATATTGTGTTTGAATGACAAATCATACAAATTTGTGACACAACCTTTAATATAACCTTCCTTCACATGAATTTTAAATAACTTTTTTCCCTTTCTCAAATGCTTGCTGATTGTGGTTATCTCTCCCTTTTTTTTTTCCAGCTTTCAGGTAATCGTGCACTTATTTGTGTCTGTTTTCGAATGAGCGATGAGATTTGATTTAAAATTTCTGCTTGTAGCCACTTGCTTGAAATGTCACTGGAACATGTCACAAACTACATACCCACACGGCTGCCATTTTCTTTCATACCATACCCACGTAGGTGGGTATGGTATGAAAGAAAATAATTACATAATTAACGTGAATTAATTTTGACAGCACCAAATCAAACATGTGTCATTAATGCAACCTTTGTCAGTCATTTCATATAAGAACTGAAGGCAAGCCAGCAAAATTACATACAATCAGCCGAGTACAGACAATGTTCAGAGATGATTTGTGTTTTTAGTTAAACACTTTCCAAACTTGATCTCGTCATCTCATCCTCAGCAGTCCTCCCTTTAGCTGCCATAATCAGCGCGTGTGTCCCGGGGCCCGAGGTGTAAGGCTAAACCTGCGCTAACACTGGACAGCTAATGGGCTCATCCATCATGGAGGAAATGAGACAGGCTCTGCCTCGCTCTCTCTCTCCTCTCTCCGCTCTGTCTCGCTCAGCCAGCTCTTGAGCCCAGACGTACTCGCACTCTTACAGGCAAAATTACAGAAAAGTTCTCCACCAGGGTATCCTTTCTTTATTATTCTAAGTGAACAAGGGGGCCCTTCATAGTCAACGTAATTTATCCAGTGTCTCATTTCGGAATAAAAAAGCTCAGAAATGAAGCGAGAGGAGTGAGAAGGTCGTTGTGGTTAGAAACCTCCAAACCTCAGACCTTCCTGAGCGGCCTGAATGTGGAATCGAGGCCAGAGGGTCATGAGGAGGCCTATTCAGTCCTGGCTGTGTTTTGACATCGGCAAAAACACAGATCCATCAGTAGGACCATTTATAAACCCTTGCATTCTTACACTTTGTTCCCTTTTCAATAATTTTCTTGCCCACGGTAGTTTTCTAAGAGACTATGACACCAAAATAAACATTTTGAAGATCTTATTTTCTCAACACAGCATATTTTGATGAAGGCATCTCAAAGTTACCTAATTCCTCTTCAGTGCAACTCATGCAACGTTTTCTTAAGATTGTTTTGGAAACGTTATTCCTTAATTTGGTAGCTACAGGGGAGAGAAACAGGAAACATGGGGATAGGGAGTAGGGGAATGACATGCAGTAAATGGTCGGGGCGTTTGCACCCATGTGGAATGCGGCCTAATCATTCGGCTATCAGGTCACACGATACTAAAACTTTTACTGGGGCTCCAGAACTTGTGGTGCCTGAGGAAACTGTCTAATAAAACAAAATGTTTACAGCTATGGTGTGACTCTCATGTGGCACATATAAAAAAAAGAACAGCATGGGCTGTTTAATAATCAAATGTTCTTATCTAAAGTCAAAATTAATATTTGGTTCCAACTGACAGTGATTCCTTTCAATTGCTGAATGTTGTAAAGGGACAGATGCCTTAAAGCAACAGTGGTACATAACCACTGCTATGTAGGCAAAAATCCCCATTTTGTATCAATGTTTGTAGGACACACAGGGTTTTGGCGTGTAGTCAAGGCAGGAGTGCACCATGGTAGTTAACAGTAGTAACACTCAAATGTCAAGTCTCCATCCCAGTGTAACTGTAAGTTTCAACCAAATTTACAGAAAGTTAAGTTATAGAAGTTAAGCGCCTCAGGATCAGCTGGTGGTGCTACTTTTCCAATCAGGTGCCATTAAACCATTGAAGAGAGAGTGCGCAGCGAGATAAAGTCATTTGAAGAGTCAAATGTTCAAATGGTGGGAAAAAAAGAGAAAATATGATGGAAATATGGCATTTATGTTTCCTGTGTTCACTTGAGGAATGTCACACTTCCCTCATCTCTCCACACAGATATGAGGTTTTGAACTTTTGTGGCGTCAGTGAAGCGGAAGCTGCTCTGGATGTTTAAGTCACATTCATCTCTAAGTCAGAATTTAGTTGCTGAGTCTGTTTCCACCGCACTCAAATTTAGCTTTTATCGATACTCCAACTTTTCCACCTTGGCTTGTTTTTATCACAAATAAATGCAAATGAAAGGAAACGCACCCAGGATTCAAATTTCATTTCCAGCGATTTGTTTGGTTACTAGTTTGTTTTATGTACATAATACTCATGCAAATATGCAGGTTTCATACAGATAGACGGCCATGCAAACAAACTCACCCTCCCTCCACCACCATCACCATCACACACACACACACACACAAACACACAAACACACACACACACACACACACACACACCTTTTGATGGTAAAAGACGTCTTTGATTCGTTCCCAAGTGCTATACCCAGAAGTCTGTGTGTTTTCCCAAAAGCAGGAAAATCATAAAAACTCCAGGTTCCTAAATTACTGTCACTCAAAGAGTCTCTTTCTCCTCCTCTCTCTCTCTGCGTCTCCATTCACCTCTCCTCACGCCAGCCCCGCAGTCTCCGACCCTTTCCTGCTTCCACCAGCAGCAATGGGGGCTTTCTCTTGTTTCCTGGTGCTGGCGCTGCTGGATAAACACACAACCTCCCGCTCATATAAAGGCTCAATTCTTCTCCATCATGTTTAAATATGGATACAAAGAGAAACTTGTATGATAATTTTTGGCATATGGTGGTGGGGGTCAGCGGGTGGGGTGTGTGTGTATAAGAGAGAGGGGGGGTGCAGGCTAGACAGAGTTCTGCCTTGTTCTGATACTTGTCTAAGATTTCGAGGTTTTTGTTTTATGCAAGACCAGACCAGATGCCATCTGACAGAGTGAGTGAGAGAGAGAGCAGCAGTTTGTGTTTGAGCGTGCCTGAAAATGTGAAGTTTAACAAACGGTTGGCTCCCGCCAGTCGTATGTGCTGATATGATAAGTGTTGGCAGGGTATGTTGGAGCATAAAGCAGCACTGTTATGGAATTTGGGTGGCATGTGGAAACACACCGCGAAGCCAGAGATTACACTAAGACTTAATTGCAAAACTCCAATGAAGGAGATCACCTCTCCTCTCCGATGGTGGGCTGTCTGTCCCCGAGCACGCAGCTATCTTTCATCTTTGATTTTGCGATGCAGTAATGGAAATGGAGACAGAATCTGGCTGCTGGGTTGGAACATGCCAGAGATGACACAGATACCCTGGATGATACTGATGGCCTGCTGATAGCCTGTAGATCACCTTACTGCCCCTGTGCCAACAGCAGTGCTGCGAGCTAAGTACAGGCCCCCGAGGAGAGTGATGTTACCCTCCGTGGATGCTTCAGAGGCTACAGCAGCGTCCAGTAATACAGCGAAGTAGCTTTAAAAATATGCGAGACTTGCTGGTCGTAAACCTTTTTTGTCTCAAGGTGGTGCCACTTTCTGATAATATACTTCATAAAAAGGAACATAAGTTACTGGCTTTAATAACATAAATTAAACTGCTTTTGAGTTGCCAGGTTGTGAAAAATATCTTCCTTTAGTGTACTTTACTACTTTTCTTTACAGTCCCTGACAAAAGTCTTGTCACTTACTGAAGCTGTTGGAACAACAAATAACAACTTGACTTGTAGTTGATCAATTGGAATCTGAAATGGTTTATATGAAAGGCAAAGGCCTCTGGATTATGTGTATTGTACTAAAATAAGGTTTTGTATCATTCATTGAGTTTTATCATTTAATCAGAACAGAAAGGTCAGATTTGGCTTGGACAAAAGTCTTGTCGTGCCTTTAAATGATTCAACCAATCACAGATTAGAGCTTCACCTGTGACAAATACTGTAATTAACACATTCCCAGGTGAGTATAAAAAGAACCCCAGCACACCAGACCTTCATCTGAAGTGCAACCTGACCTCTCTCAACATGCCAAAGATTCAACCACAGATCAAAGTGCTGATCATCAACAACCTGAAGACCAAGTCTGCTGCTGAGGTGGCAGACATCTTCAGTGTATCCAAACGTCAAGTGGAGAGGATAAGAAAACTATTTGAAGAAACTGCTGAAGTTCATGACAAGCCCAAGTCAGGCAGACCCCGTAAGACAACTGTTCGAGAGGACCGTTTGTTGCTTTGACAGTCCAGGGCCAGCCCTTTTTCAACTGCAGCAGAGCTGCATGAGAAGTGGTCACCAGAAACCCCTGTATCTTGAAGAACAGTTTGTCGAATTCTCTCACGCAGTGGTCTCCATGGCCAAATTAGTGCTCAGAAGCCAGCGTTAAACAGAAGGCGACTAAAAAATCGTGTTGCATTTGCAAAGGCCCACAGCTTGGTGAAAAGATGGACAGAGGAAAAGTGGCAGAAGGTAGATTTTTCTGATGAATCATCCATTGAACTGCATCCCAAACGCAGCAAATACTGCAGAAGACCCGTTGGAACCCGCATGGACCCAAGATTCACCCAGAAAACGGTCAAGTTTGGTGGAGGAAAAATCATGGTTTGGGGTCACATCCAGTATGGGGGTGTGCGAGAGATCTGCAGAGTGGATGGCAACATCAACAGCCTGAAATATCAACAAATTCTTGCTGCCCACTACATTCGAAACCACAAGAGAGGGCAAATTCTTCAGCAGGATGGCGCTCCTCCTCATACTTCAGCCTCCACATCAAAGTTCCCGAAAGCGAAGAAGGTCAAGTTGCTCCAGGATTGGCCAGCCCAGTCACCAGACATGAACATTACTGAGCATGTCTGGGGTAAGATGAAGGAGGAGGCTTGGAAGATGAAACCAAAGAATCTTGATGAACTCTGGGAGTCCTGCAAGACTGCTTTCTTTGCCATTCCAGATGACTTCATCAATAAATTATTTGAGGCGTATGGATGCAGTCCTCCAAGCTCATGGGGGTCATACACGATATTAATTCTTTTTCCCAAGGGACCATAGCTTTATGCTGTGATGTTATTGTAGCATGTTTGTGTATTCAAAATAAAATATAATTTCTACCGTACATTTTTTTTTGTATGCGACAAGACTTTTGTCCAAGCCAAATCTGACCTTTCTGTTCTAATTAAATGATAAAACTCAATGAATGATACAAAACCTTATTTTGATGCAATACACATAATCCAGAGGCCTTTGCCTTTCATATAAACCATTTCAGATTCCAATTGATCAACTACAAGTCAAGTTATTATTTGTTGTTCCAACAACTTCGGTAAGCGACAAGACTTTTGTCAGGGACTGTATGCCTCCACTTAAATTCATCAAGATGATAAAGATAGATAAACTATTGATAAAGCAATTACAACTTCATATTATACACACACACACACATATATATATATATATATATATATATATATATATATAAATACGTTGCTATGTTTTCCAAGTAAAATTCACTGCTTTTCTTTAATGCATTGTTATTTTGTCATCACAATAAAGTCTGTAAAAGTCAAAAACAGCATTCGCAATATATAGTTAAACAGTAGTGCAGCTGAAGAAGTGCGAGATGATGGCTGAAAAGAGCTAAATGTTCATATTATATGTGTTAAACACAAAAGTTAAAGCTGAAACTTGGCAGGAAACTTGACAAAAAAGAGCCCAAGCTGGGACTGCTTTGTCAAACTACCGTATACAAGGTGAAAAATGTGCTTTTATACTGAATTTATGAGCCAACACAGAGGAAAAAAATCCTCTTAACAGCTATTGAGCTCGCGTGTCAAGAGATCACAACTTAACAAACTCCACCTGCTGACCCCGAGATACGACTCGGTCAGTCTGGGCTGCACCGGCAAACTATCTATTTTGCCGTGTACGTATGAGGTGAATATAATATTTGATGCTTATCGCTGCTGGAAATGGAAGTTAGAGGAAATGCAGCGACCAAAACCATCAGATAGGAGCTGGCTCTGGAATTGTCTCTAGTGAGTTTTCTGGTGATAAAAGGGGATCAGCTGGGATTTGAGTGGGATCAGGAGTGACACTGGGAATAGGTGGGGATGGTTGAAGAAGATGGGGGGGGTGGGGGTGGATTTTCCATGAGAGATAAAAAGACAGCGGTGCATGGTAAAAAGGTGGAGATTAGAAAATCCTCTCTGTGCAAAGGGATTTTATTATTCATTTCAGGAATGCCGGATGCACTGCAGGTTATAGCATCAGGACGACAATGAAGATATGAGCACATAGAACTGTACGTCTTCATCATTTCTGGTTGCTTTTGCACCGGTGTGAGGGATACCTGTAATGATTGGCAGCCCTGCGCAGAGGTAATAAAGCAGTTCATTCTTCTGTCTGTCAGAGCATAGAGCACACATTCACCAGCAGCCAACGGACACAGCTTACTTTGGTTTGCTGAAGAGGACATATAAAAGTCCTGTTTCTTTTGTAATTGTCCCAAAAGCCTATTTGATATTTTAATCCCATCTCACCTTACCTCCGTCTCTCAAAAATGAAAACTCCGGAAAAACAACACATTAAGTTTACATTTGGCTAAAGCCTTTCCATTTTGACTTATTCCAATGAAATGAATGAATGCTTGTGTTTTGTGTGGGGTAAGAAGTACACGTTAAATAGCGTATAATTACTCATGCTCGTTTCAAGGAGAACTATTGACAATCACAGCCGCAGTTGGAACACTGCGCTAGATTTCCAACCAGATAAAAGCTCCACATGATTACTGAGTCTGGACTGTTGATTTTTACACAAACTACAAACCCCCACTGTCTGACAGCGAGCTTGCTTCATTAGTCTTCATAATCATGTTCATCAGAGGAGAAGAATCAGCATGTGCATTGACACAGAGTAGCAGGAATAACAGAGGTGTCTTTATCTCGGGTGGCTTGTCTGGGCGGTGACCTTTTCATTCACATTTAATCTGATTGTAGTTATATCAATGCTCTGCAGAGAAAGGAGGTTTATGCCTTTTAACTCTACTGTGTATGGGTGTATATGTGTGTGTCTGTGTGTTAAACTGCCTCGTGCCCTCATCTAACACTGAGGCACGGGGGGAGATTAGGAGACGCAGGGTAGGGAGGATGATGTGAGATAAAGCGCCCCTATGCCAAACTGTACACCAGAAAACTGATCTCAGAGATAATAAAGATCTAAAACACTGATGTTCAGGTTTCAAGTCGGTACCTCTGACTCATAACAACCTCCTCGGTGCAGCGGGCATGAAAGGAAAACCTTGAATGATTTTGACGTGTGGAGGAGTTAGAGATATGGTCAGCGAAAAAGGCAGGAAGAAAACAGACGAGGCTTTTAGTGTTTCCAGTGAGACTTGTCAGGAGTTATATGTTGTCTGTTGGCTAGGGAGGGTTGTGTACACACATAGATACATGACTCTCTGGCTAGTTTTAAAAACATGTTTTCACTGCTGTGCCACTATAAGCAGAGAATACTGACAATCAAAAAAAAAAAGTATGTTATCTTAAGCTGCCACGCAAAATATCCACACAGGTTTTATGTTTCTGTAGTCAGACTTATGACTAATTGCATTGATATTTGCATTTATCAGATTAACAATTAGACCACTGCAGCCTGAAAAAAATCAATCTTTAATTTAAAGGCAAAATATGTTTGTCCACGGCCTCCTCAGCGACACCTAGCAGCGCTGGAACATAGGATCTGTCACCGCGATCAACAGGACAACATCTGTGCCTTTTAAAACCCTTTACTAATCAGTAATGGAGCTTCGCCGAAGTTCACTCAGGAAGGCCGTCCTTATACTACATATTTACTGTTTTTGCTATTTTCTATCTCTCTCTTATCATCTGACTATGGGCGTTTACTCTTGCCAATGGGGTGCCATTTCAGGGCACCCCATTCACCTCTACTAGCATGACAAGAAGAAGAAGAAGCCCGCTGTCTTAATGCAGTCTCTCCTGATTGAAAATTAGAAGACTTTATGGTGCGACAATGCTGTGGTTAAAGTTTGGTTCAGACACAAAAGTAACTTGGTTAGGCTCAGGGAAACTTTGTGATGTGGAATAAAAGTAGTACTTTACTCAGGTTTGAATGCTGCACAGGTTCTTCAGAGATTAGAGCTAAAATAAAGAGATTTCGTGAGCTTTATGGATATTGACAAGACCACGTTAGAATAACATTAGTGCCTGCTCTGCCACATTTATTCTCTGCTCACAAAGTTATTAAAATTACAAAGGTTTCAACTTCTAAGAGCAGGTGCTGTCGTGGATGCTGATTTGTTTTAGAACATAGAAAGTAAACTTCAGGAACGTGCTTCAATTTTTCAGAGAGAACGATGAAAGAAGTGATGAATAGGAGATTTAATTGAGTTCCAGAAGCTAGTGGGAGAGAGGCCGGGCCGTCGGTCAGTAGCAGCGGGCTGATCATCAGCGCTGCACAGACCGAACTACTGTGTGTGATTACTTTGGGAGAAAGATATGCATGCAGCATCACTTGTCATCTAACCGCACTCACAAATAATTAACTGTATCTCACATGCAGTACACAGAAACAAACGTAAGAAATAAGAAATAAGAAGTCTACGTGTCTCTTGCCTTGGTGCATGCTGGGAGGCTTCCCTACTTGCCCAGCCCCTGAGGCCTTCTCATCTATATTAAGGCTATGCCTCACAATATTTCTTGATTTTCTGGCTTTTGACTTTAGGACAAAGTTGTTAATATTCACTAAAACCCCACTGAAACTGGTTTAACTCAGGCCAGCGCAAAAAAATATGTGCACTGAAATCTGCCTCAAGCACACGGTGAATACATCCTGCCTCTTTCTGTACATATGTTGTCTCAGCATGTCAGTGTAGTGATATGATTTTGGGAAAGCTGCCACTGTGTAGGGCATTAATCAGCCAGAGCTTAGCCTGTCAACATTCAATAATGCACTGTACTGTGTTCTTGATCCTGCAAAGCGCTAGCCAGCAAACTCTCTCAGCCTCAACAGAGGGATGGAGGATGAGCTAAAATATTGATTGGCCTCACTTCTCCGCATAAATCCTGCTAACATGGATGCTTCATCTATCACATCTGTTGGATGGAGAACCTTGTGTCTCCAGGATTGTGAAAAACATAAATATTGTATATGAATTTCTGATAGATTGCCATGTATTCTGAAAGCAAAGTTTCTCACATTGCGGGGGAGACACTGGGGTCGTAAAAGACTTAGTTAGTGCATACTGTATAAGGTAATGTAACTTTTTAGTTTGGCTGAAGATTTTCAACAAAGTCCTGAGCGCTGACTCCCCTTCAGATTAAACCCTGTTTCTCTCCAGGTTAAACAGACGTGAGTTATGATGAGTGTTCACCGACAGGAGAGTTTTAGCTTCCTTGGGTGTCATTGTTCTGGCCTGATTTACAGCACGTGTCTGAGCTGTTTCGCCTGTTGATTTACAATTCGTGTGTGAGCTGTTTCGCCCGGGCCTAAGAGAGCCCTGGACCTTTGCTCGGGGGCTCTCGGCCAATCAGAGGTTGGCGCGGTCCAGGTCACGCTGGGTGACGTGGTTCCACAGGGATGCATACTGAGGACTAATAAAGCTCCAGAGTGTCTGAGAGCAGAGAGGCCTCAATCCATAGGGGGTACTCAATCTGTCATGGCCCATCAGTGAAGCCCTAAAGCACAGCAATGGCTGTACTCCTAACAGCTCGCTGGGGCAGTGTTTGTTACTGATCAGGTCTGAGCTGCTACTACCTCTTCTCCTGCTGTCTCCGGTCTACAATCCAGCCCACAAACACTGCATGCAGTAATGACCAATACGTCTGTTCTTTGATGGCTGATATGGCTTGGACCTAAACTGTGTGAAACAGCTGATATTGACTGACAAACAGCATGCATTGCAGTTTGTAGGCAACAGCAGAAAGTGGCACACACAGTAGAGCCACTCAACCACACTAAATCAGCATTTTTCCTGGATTTAAATGAAAGAGTCATGATTTAAAGGATAAGGCTGGAAATATTCTATATTTCTGCTATTGTCAACAAATACCAGTCCCTTTCTTAATACTTTCCAGTTTCCCTACTCTGTATCTGTGGCTCTTAGTCCCAGTTGAAGATGATAATCTTTAAAGTTTCTCTACACAACATTAATGTAGCATTAAACTACTATTTGCTATGTAATGATCCCGTGGAGTGAATGGAGAGAATGAAGTCACTCTCACTCTGTGTGTGTTCTGTTGGAATCTGAACACTGAACTCGTAGCACCGTGAAACCAATCCGAGCCACTGGCTAGCGACAGACTCAGAACAGACTTGAGAACGAACAAGAGACCGGGCTGCACATTTGTTTTGGTCTAAGATGCTGACACATCGTATGGAAAACCTTTAAGTACAAATTGACAAATATATATTTGCATTTCTTAAAAAAGGCTTAAAAAACAACTGAGCACTATAGTTTTTTACAAACATCACTCAGTCAGGAGTCTATTTGTTGGGGACTTAAAGTATGGTGACCATCTTCATCACATTGATGAAATATGTCACCCAGTGCAACACTGTGGCTCATGTTTTAATAGTTTTCAAACCACAGCAGAGCTCTACACAGACAATTCATGTTAGTGTGGGTCACATGACTTGCCTACCGTTGACTGATCGTCAAATCATACATATTTTGTGGCTCATTCATCCATATTCTCATTTGAGACATTTGTGTCTGTTTTTTCCACACCAGGTCAGATCATGCAGTGACACATGTGAAAAAAGATAGCGGTTGTGTTCCAAAGCTACTCTAAACTCACTCTGTAGTAGAACTGCTTTATATTACAAAATAGTCGACATCCCTGCACTGGTAGTTGTGCTTTTTTATCAACCAGCAATGACTGGTTTGACAGAGCTGAAGGACGGGCAGCCGTAGCGATGGAGTAGCTTAATACAACTAGGAATAAGGTGGAAAAACGTATGACATATCCAAGAAAAGTTTCTGATGCTCCAGATAAATAAATAAAACTCATGAATTTGGCATACGTCGCTGCCAACAGTTCCACACTCCAAGTTTAAACAAAACTCATTGGCTAAACCCAACAATCTGAAATTACGTTTAAGTTGTCGAAGTATCCCAGAGCCCTGCAGCCTGGAGACATGCTCCATTTAAATGAACACATGACTGATTTTGAACCGTATGTCCATGTATTAGTCATACTGGTGGCAGGTCGGTATCTTCTACAATAATTGCCAATGGTGTCTGTCGCCAGCCGAAGCAGCCGAGTTTCTTCTGTCATCCCCTAACGTGCTCTGACTTCAGTGGATGGTGGAAGAGCTACAGAGAGAGTTTGGCTCAGACATGACTATGTTTTGACTGCCAGGGTTGTGGGACGTCGCTGCAGCTCAGAGTTGAAAAAACATTTTGGTCGGCTAATGTGGCGTCCAAGCTGAGGACAGCATGGATGACTTCACATTTTACTTCATGGGGTCAGGGCAGGCGTGTATGAACTACAGCCCAGCACTAAATGCAGAGGACAAACTCTGCCATTGCTTTTTCAGGAAGACAGCACCACAGCGGGACGATATGAGCCTCCAGGAGCTGACAGGTAGTGTTTGTGCTCCAGCTGCTCACTGGTGCCAATTCAAACCAAGTCACTCTGCTTCAGAACGGCCAACAGAAACAAGAGGGCAGTTAGGTGAATAAGTGTTTCTGTTGACTAAAGCTGTGTCTCTATATCTGATACATATATCTTTTTTATTTTCATTTTAATTATCTAAATGTGTTTTTAATTTCTATGTAAAATACTTTGGTCACACTTTGTTGTTTCTGAATGTCCTCTTTAAATAAACTGACTTCATTCGATATGTAATTTGGTCTGGTTATGAATACTAAATGTGGCCAGACAATCTGTCAAATGTGCATATTCTGCGTTTAACCTTTCCCCTCCCAGTCACACTGAAGTCACCGTTCAGTTATGTGTACATTGTACATGTAATGATTTGTTGTGTTTGCACACTGGTCAGGTGAATGGCAACACGTTATCAGCAGATGTGATAAGGGTCTAACAGTCAGATAAACACATGAAGTCGGACAGTCTGTGGGTTTGCGGATCCCATCCTCATACACCATTCCTGCCTGTGCCTGAATAACTTGTATTTTTCAGTAAATACAGTTTGCTGTATCTCTGTAACTAATCTGTAGTTTTAACAGACTACACAGATATCACCAGCATGAACTAAATGCTCACATAATTTGCTCAACTGTCCCTTTAATTGTAATTGAATCTGTCTCCATTGATGTTATATACACACACACACATATATCCATGGACTATTTACTCCAGCTGCTTTCACTTCGGCAATTCAGACTCTCAGTTTCTACAGTTGAACTGATATAAATTTTTCTTCAGGACTTTTCATTTAAACTCACACGTCCAGGTCAAACATCTACTTCACTTCGACAGACATTTCAACTGCTTTTGGTTCTTGAAATTCAACTGAATCTTCAGCATCCTCTTCATCAACTTTGCTCACAGTGACTCTCCTACTTCACTCAGGACTTCAGGTGAAACTTTTAAAGCCTTTCAACCCTCCATTTTAATTTAAACCTCAACTTATTTCAGTATTTCAATTTTTTCAAATATTTCGAGAGCAGATGTCCTGCAGAATTTCTTTTCTAATTATCTCAAATTACACTGATGTTGCAGCCTCTGCGAAATATCTCCGTACATTCGGCCAGTTATAAGATATAGAACCAAACTGAATGGATTCAAAATTGTGAGGTTTGTTCTTAATAGTTTTTGTTTTTATCTTAATTGTACTTCAGGGTTTTCTTCCCTTTAAGACCAACTGAATAAGACTCTCTGCCCCTCGCCCACCCTCTCAGCACTGTCCACTATGTTTTCAATGTACGGAGGAATGCTAGCTCGACTTACTCAGATCTCACAGAGGTCTTCCCCTCTGGTCATAAAGGCCACTTTATACAGCTGTACATCTGTGACCCAGCCTTTGGAAATGTCACACCCGGGCTGTTTGCGGCCTCTGTGCTTCTCCTTGCGCGAGGGACACACGCACCTCTCTGTTACACCCTCTCACCCACAGATGCCAGTCAAGGATGACCGGGCCTCACTAATACATGCTAATGCATTCGGAGTGGAACATGTGCTGCGAACCACGCATTTCTCTGGAGCTTCATTCAAACTGAACATTGATACGAATGTTTAAAACATTTGACCCCATAAGTTTTGATATTAGTGCAAAGCTAAATGACTTGGATCTGCCCTCGGTCATTGTGATTGATCCATTGATGAGACCTCTGCAGCAAATGTATGGAACGCCATCACGAAGCGTATTTGCAAAGGATTACCTCGATGATCTGTGATAAAGTGCTCAACTGTTTTCCACACGCTGCTCTCATGGCCACAAGGGCATTAGAGGTGGATAGAAACAGAGAGCGAGAGAAAGAGGGAGGGAGACAGAAATAGTAAGCGAGCAAGATGGACACATAGAGTGACAGAGAGACTTTGAGAGGTAGAAACAGAGGAAGACAGACGGCCGGGCAGAGGGAGAAGCGAGCAGTGGCAGAAGCGACAGACTGCGAGTGTGAGATGGCAGAGAGGGAGAGCGAAAGAAAGAAGAGAACAAAGAGCATATTGTCAGTGCTGGGCGCTAATCGTCCCCTCTTAGGCTGCCAGAGACAACAGGTGAGAGCAGTTTGACTCCCTGCAGGCTCCATGAGGCTTTCAGGGCTCTGTGTGTGTGAGAGAGTGTGTGTGTATGTGTGTGTGTGTGTGTGTGTGTGTGTGTGTGCAGGGGCCAGGGGACCTCAGGAGAACTCTGCCAATGCCAACTCAAACGGCAAATGAGGAGTGAGGACCGCACCATCAAAGGGTTCTTTTCAGACATGCCAGGGCCTTGGCTGTATGTATGTGTGTGTGTGTGTGTGTATAGAAGTGTGTATGCGTATTGTGCATGTGCCCATTTGCATGTGTATTCTCTGCGCAAGGTATAACATTCACACATCCTTCAAGAAATTCTCCATCTCCTCACACCAGCAGTAACAGTGGTGTATGTGTTCAGGGGAACAGCAGAAGGGTCCACTGCATCGACATCGAAACAAAGAGACAGGCTTTGATGTTTGTTGAGTGCGTGGGCTTATTACGTGTTAACAATCTGACTAAGCATGTGACCCCGAGCAGCTGTTTGCAGAACTCTCACCTATGGGAGCAAAGATGTGGCTGCAGAATTTCAAGCAGGAGAGATTAAGGAAGAAATCGCGAGGCGAGTAGTTGTTGTTGATGTGAATTTAATAACCAAAAAAAAGAGAGAAGGGGTCCCATTGTTAATTTACCATATCATGATGCCATGAGATCAGCAGCAGGGCTCCCATGACGCTTTGTGAATCTGTGGCAGAATCACACTGAACATGAAAGGCAGACCCATGAACTTTCATTTTCAGTGCTCACGCCATCACTTCTATCAGTAATGATTAAACTGTACTCACATTGGTAACTGCTGAGATCGTTGCGATATTGATTCAAACAGGGGCAAGCAGTCAGACATTTATCCGGTCCTTTGGTTTAGCCAGATTGGCCACCACTTTATTAGTAACTGACTGACTTAAGTATGAATAAAAGAATTGCCTCCATTCACAGCAGTAGTACTGAAAACTCTACTGGATGGCACTTTTGGGACACCTGCCATGGCACGTCTGATAACGCAGTCATGGAAATATGTGTTAGTTTGCTGGTGGTGTTTTATGGTAGAGAGCAGATGTGTGACAAGCACAGTGGCATCCTTATGCAAAGCTTTGGTATTTGTGATATCAGTCTTGTTCTATGTGCACACAAAATTTCTGTTGCGTTTCTGTGGTGGTTCATTAGACTTGTGAGGGAGTGAGTGGAAAAGAGCTCCAGTGGAAAAGCAGCATGCAGAGCTCTGTTGTGCAGGGCATGGAGAGTTAACTATGCATGCAGGGATAAACAAATGTACTGGAGTAACAGCAGACCATGTCAAGAAACATCTGGGGGCTGTGTGTGTGTGTGTGTGTGTGTGTGTATTTATGCTGGCGTATTTGCATTTGTGTGTGGGAGACCACATCCTCACGATCATCACAAGATAGAGCCCATTAATCCATCATACATGTGAGTAGAAAACGGCGTTCGCCAAAGATAAAAATAAGAGCGATAAAGTTACAGTGTGGAGTTTTTAGATGCGAGGCGTGTTACCAGTGAAAGTATTCTTAACAGAAGTCATGGCCGCCATTATTGGACTGGCAACTTGAGCTCAGTTGGATTCTGCAAGTCAAGAGACGGCCTTCAACAAGAAAGAGCTGAAAGTAGCACTCCTTGTCACAACTAGACACAGCATCCAGAGAGAGAGCGTTTAACTCTGCTTTACATCTGGGAACTAACTAGAGTTTTAAGCATATTAGGATAAAAATGTTTAGCCCCATTTATGTTTCAATGGATTGCAGTACTTTCTCCACTGCAAGGCTATGGCAGTATGTCATTGTCATATAAACCAGTAAATACTATATCCATATCCATCCACTCATACATCCATTATGGTGGCACATGGTGCTTTCTCCAGTGACCTACTGATGAGGCAATTGTCACTTTTTTGTCACATCTTTGCACAGTTTGTCAGTTTTTGCACATGGAGTATATTGCATTATTGATTATTTTTACATCCACAGAGCCTCTTCTACTTTTTTTTTTTGTCTGTGTGAGATGGAAGGGAACTGTTGATTTTGGCTTCATGTAGCTGCCACTATTTCTTAAGCGGCTTGGATTCAAGAGCGCAAACCCTTTCACAGTTGTGTCACTTAGCTTTAGCATTTTGGCAGTAGCGAATGTCATAAGACGGTAAACAGCTTTCATAGGGCCTTTTGACTGTCAACTGTGATTCCGGTTGCAACAACTGTGGCTCAATCGCTACTCATCTGCCCCGACTCTCCTCTGTGCTCCATTTTAACGAGATACATCCCTCTTTCCCTTTCTGCTGATGCCCAGAGCAGTCAAAAATAGCAAAACCAGTGCTGCAGGGAAGCCTGTGCACCTGATCTCCACAGGGAACAGCCGTACTTTACTTTTTATACGTGTTCAAAACTTCAGGGGAGGTGTGCTGGATAAGTGCTCAAGGCGTTTGACAAACTTTGGGTGAAAAACAAGTGTGGTAACTTGAAAAGAGGGCAGAGTCGTGTTAGTTATCAACTCCTACATATAGTTAAAAACTCCTATTTTAACTGATGCTCCTAACTGATGGTCAATCTCACATGCCTCTGACCCAAAACTATCCTGAGACGCTCCACCTAAACTCTTCCTCTTGGGGCAGCTGCGTCTCGCTCACATGGGGCAGTTTCTATGCCACAAACATGACATCATCTTAAAACAGCGGGGATGCCATGCTGCTCTCACCAAAGTGGACACTCTCCAGATCTCAGCTACAGGCTGACATGCCGCCTATAATGTCTAAACTCTTTGGAATCTGAATATACCCCTTCCTCCTCTTCCTGCTAGCGGACCAAATGAGTCATGGTATGAGGAGTACCTGTGAGGAAATACCACATAGTTTGGTCATAATATGGAGCACTTGGGTTGTCTCTTTTCAGCCAGTTCACACACATCCTACAATTCCATTTATCATAGAAACAACTTTGCAGATTTGTCTTTTTTGAAGACAGGGGAAGGAGGCAGCTGTGATTCCATTTACGCACCCCAGATGTCCAGGGTTGGTGTGATAGGAGTGAATTTAGTTTGAAACACAGCGACAGGCTGGAGGAGGCAGGTTACACATTCTGGGAACGCACACACTAACAGCAGAGATGGACTTGGATTCAGTCCAGACTGCCGGCCCCCGCCAACTGTCAGTCATATTACACCGCTAACAAAGAATGCAATAAGTACCAGCTAATTAAATCAAACTGGATACACTCTTAGAAAGTAATACCACCTCGCAGCTTGTATTTCTGTTTTTGTGTCCCCGTCATCCAACACTGTGGAATCGATTGCTTTTATACCTGCTTCTGAGCACTTCTCTCATTTACTCACACACACACACTCATGCAGGCAGAAATGTCCACACAAACACAGATGCCAAAAACCCGCTCGGCCAGTGACCCCCGAGGCAGCATGGTGTACTGTAATTAAAGTACATTAACACATGCACCACAACTGTTTCCTTCACAGTTCAGGATGAGGGGTTGTAAAGTGTTTCCCTGATACAGTATTCTGTATCATTATATCCCTCTCCCTTCGTTTGATGTGCTGATCTTCAATCACCCTGCTGTGGAGGGCTGAGGAACATCAGAAAGTTTTACACTCCAGCCAACTCGGGTTTCAGGATGCTGTAACTTTTTGAACTTTAAGCTGTTTCCTTGGGATTTTCTACTTGTGGGAGAGAACTTTATTTCTAGTGACAGGTGCCTGAAAAGATGTAGCAGAGGGCTGATCATGGAAATGGGTAAACTGCAAAAGTTTAGCTTGAACCAGAGTGGAACCAGGCAATTACTTAAAAGTAGTCGATAAAAGGCTGAAATATACATAAAAATAGCTGGCACTCTTATGCTAGAACAACATTATTTTGGCCTAGTTTTTCAGTGATATGACACAACTTTATTTAGGAATATGCACAATGTGAGCACAACATAAAGTAAGATAATTAAGGTCTTAAAACGGTTTCAAATACATGAACGTGTCAGGACTTCTATGCAAAAATTTATTTTTCTTGATTCTCATACCATGCAGTTATGGTTTAAGACACTGATACTATTTTCTAGAAAATTCCCGAAATATGGGGTTATACAGGGAACTGGAGGCATTATTTGGCCCCACTGGCAGCATTTTTTTGTTTAAAGAAAGATAAATATTGACGTCTGGGCATTAGACGGATGGTTTTACAGTGAAGGGACCAAACATGGTGCAGAGATAGGGCCGGGGCGCAGAGTGAGGACTGTTTACACGTGTTCCATAGTGTGTGTGTGTGGCTCTATCCATGACGTTGTCCTGTCCACCCCCTGGCAGTGGAAGGGGTCTGAGGTCTGGGCAACATGGAAAATGCCCATTGGGCCTCAGTGGGGAAGAACATCATGCACACACACACACACACACACACACACACTGTTTCTGTTGGATGGCCCTGCAGGAATTCACGTATTTGTGGAAATGTTAAGAATTCAAGCAATGAAGCTTAGAAAATTGAAAGTTAACCAAAAACTAAATACTTCCTGAGCGGTAGTGGGATCACCTCGCCAGCTAAAACGACATTCTGAGTCTGATTCTCGATTCTTGATTCTACTTTATTATTTTTGTGATGTAAAATGTTGTAAAAAAGTTGTCCAGGGAAAAAGATATTAATCATTGAAAAACAGATTTGAAACCCCAAAAATAAAGACCTCACGCTAGCTGTGAGTACGACAGTGAGGAACAACCCTCTTCCTCCTTCAATCTATCTCCCACATGGCTGGTTCTCACTTTCCCTCAGCAGACAATGGCCTCTCTGTCTCCACTGTTTAACCACTTTCTCACCTATCCTAAATACTCACACACACTTTTGCAGACACACCCTTGTGCACACACAAGTGCATATATAGACACGAATCAGTGCAATTCACATAAACGGAGGTGCATGTAGACACACACACACACACATATATGCATATACGCACAAACACAGACACACATCCATGGCCAAAGAAGGGAAAAGGCAGAATATTGCCGGTGTGATACCATCCTGAGGATGCCAGGGCAGAGCTGAAGTGTGGCACATGCCTTTGATGTGAATCCAGAGCATGGGCATGTAACAAACGCAGATACCAAATTACACCCTGTCCTGCTTTGATCTCTAAAACCCCATGCCTGCTTCCACAGAGGTAATAAGATTGTGTGTGTGTGTGTGTGTGTGTGTGTATGTGAGTGTGAGTGTGTATCAGTGTGTGTGTGTGTGTGTGTGTGTGTCTTTATCTAGATGTGTGAGGTTTGTGTACGTCTTTGCCTGCATGATCAGTGTAAACACAAGTATGCATAAACGTGCATGCATGGGTTTGTATCTGCACGCATGACTGCAAATGTGCAATGATGTGTGTGTGTGTGTGTGTGTGTGTGCACGTGTTGCAGAGCAGCTCATGCAGTTTGTGTATCAGAGGGCAGCAGTTACAGCGTCGGCCCGTGGGGAACTAAACCCTGGCAGAGGCTTGTAGGCGCCTGGTAAAAACATGTTCCTGGAGACCTTCTGCCGAGTTTGTCTTGTCGTCACGTCGTCCACAGTGGGCTCCCCACTCTGCCTTCACAGCCGACGATGATTAGGTTGCGTCTTGGATTTCCATCTGAACCACCCTCTAATCTCATGACAGTTGAGCGTGAATGGAACCACTTCTCAGCCCTGTAAGGTCACCCCCTCGCAGGAATTAGCACAACACATGTTTATGTCTCCCTCATTACCTAAATGTGTCTGAGGTTTTGGAGTGATACGCTGAATGACGGATGATACACAATATTGAGGTGGCATTATGTTATAATAATTTACTGCGTTGTGGTTACTGTAATACTTTAAAGAGACAAGCACCTTCCTGTTTCAGGCTGTTTGGACACATGATGATAGATGATATCTGAGCCTTGAGATGAGCAACAAGAGGATAATCAAAATACCTGTTAACTTTGAACGTCATCACTATGAAGACTAACTTGTTAACAGAAAACATCACAGCAGTGCAGCAAGTAACTGCTTTATTCCACTCAAGCCTTTTCCATTATATCTCATAAAAATGTTGTCACCGGACTTGTCCACTTAATAAAAAAAGAAAAGAACACAGAACATTGTTGTGGAAAACACATGTGTGAGGCAAGAAAGTCTTGTAAAGCCATAAACATATAAAGTCATTACAAGCCAAAAATGTCACATAAAATATTAGAAAATGTTGAGTCATCATTATAAAATCCCATTTAGATATTACAAAATATTCTTGGCACTGTTACTGTACTGACAATGCAGCTCTTTATGCGAGCTATGGTAAAACTAAGACTAAGACATGGATTGCATGACACAGCGCACTCTCGTTTAATACTTGAGGAATGGAACAAACTAAGACAAAGATAAAGTTTAAATAATGTGGGTCAGAAATAAGACACCCAGGTCATCCTGCCAGGGACCTTTGTCACGTTATCCCTCCTCTCTGTGCTCGCTATCAGTAAAGGCCAAGGACACCTGAAACAATTCTCCTTAGTTAAGTAAAAGCTGAAGACGTGTCTATGAGTTGACTGTAATCGCTGCCGTCCATCTGGGGATGAACAATCTAAAATCAAACAAAACGTTTTAACAACAACACGACATGGATTTCCTTCAATCTGAAGCTGTGGTCACACAGTGGGAAAGTCCAAATATGGACACAAGAACCAACCATCTGTGAGAGCTAAATAGATATTTGTTGTTGCTATGTTGCAAGTTGTTAATGCCTCTTGATTAGTTTGTGTATGTCTTGTAAACACAGGGTGATTTGGGGGGTAATAAAGGGGATTTGGTATTGCGTTGTTTTTTTCTTTCGCGGAAAAACTAAGTGTATACGACAATTTGTCTCCCTGCATCCCCTTGTTAAAGCTGAACGAGTCATCCAGTGCTTGTAAATACCAGAGCAGCACAGCCAGGATAATGGGGGTGATGAAGAGTGCTGCGGGAGGGTGAATGCACTTCACGGGTGTCTGGCGGCACTTAGTGGTGAAGGTGTGCTACTGACAGACTTCACGTCAGCCTGCAGCATCAAGCATCGCTTAGCACCGTCCACTCACATGAGCAAAAGGCATCCATGGCATTTATGTCAGACTTCAGTTTTTCCATCAAATGTGCAAATGTTTGCTGATGATAATATAATACTGCTGCTCAAAAACATACAGCCATTACATTATGTAGCTTGCTTACAAACACGTGTAAACACTTAGGCCTGCCAAAATGGCTGAGTGATGTAATGGAAACTATGAATGTACTGGGATCTGCTGTCTCACCAGGAATAGAGGGCAAAGTGTAAAGCAGCAGTTGCAGCACAATGTCAGCGTGTTCCCATCTGGGCATTTCACTGAGAACAAAAACTGGGGTTTTATTTTATTACTAGGAGAGATGTCCAACCATGTTTGGATGCAGCATTAGAAACAACTGTGTGCTGTATGATGACACTGATAGAAACACACACACTAGCTTCCAAGATGAGTCCACTTTAGTGAGAAAATACATTCAGATTAAGGAAAAAGTTGAGTGGCTATTTAAAAAGGTACCTGAGGTACCTCACTTCCAGGCACTTTGGAAGTGCTAAAGGACATTTCAATCAAAGGACATTTGTGTATTATTGTTGTATATATTGATGAGAAGTGCTTATAAGATAATGCACATCCTGGATTCCCACACGGTCTCACAGCTGTAACCGTTCGGTTTGAGGTTGTTCAGTTCGTCAAACACTCCACTGTTAATCATCTCCTTCTGCCACTGGATGGAGACTGCCCCTGTGCTGAACTCCTTGAAGAATTTCTCATCCCTGGCATCAAATGAAATGTTCTCGACCTCAGTGGGGTTCCTGAACTTGTCCACATCCTTGGCGTAGACTATGTCCGACTTTGGCACCCAGGGGGCCTCCACCCGCCCGGCCTCCAGGCGATGGAAATTGATGCTCTTAAAAAATGGGTGGCTTCGTGGGTCCTCACCACTTGTATCCGAAAGACAAAAAAGATGTTTAATGATGGTTACGAGATTCTTACCACCCGCGTTACACCTACACGTATGGGTGATTTCACTTATTTTGTCTTACTACTATTAGACTACTATTAGAACAGAGCTTCACTGACATCTCCTTCACTCTCCTTTTAGTTGTTGCACTTGTTTAGAGCAAAGCAGCTTACATCCTTATAGTCCTTTTTAGTATACTGGTCACCTCATGTAGTCTATAAATCATTTAACCTCAGAAGAAGTAAATAAAAATACACCAATCCGAGTGTGCAGGGCATTAAGAATGGGGAAGATGTAGACAATAAAGTACATACAGTATAGGCACTTATATGTACAGTATATGTACTATATATAGCCTATATACAGTATAGCCTGAATTTTAACCTTTTTGAGCAATAAAATCTCTCCTGTCCATCTCTCATGTCAATGAGTTGTAAGCAGCTCCAACTGTGATCTTCAGATAGTTCAATTTAGATAATTTTTTAAGGTCAGAAAAAATCAAACTAGTCAGTATTTCAAAAGAACAAGAAAATGTTTTTGTTTGGTAGAACTACAGCATTCTTCATGCTATTTTAATAATCTCATCAAAGGTTGGAGACACAACATAAACAACATCTAACCTCATGTGATGTTAGTTTTTACTCACCGGCATCCAAGGCGAAACCCCACCTTCTTTTTGAGAAAGCGGCTGATGATATCTTTGGTGGGAGCATCAAAGGCTTTGTGTTCAAACTTGCACTCGTCCTCCAAAGTGCGACGAGTCACCTCCTCGTTCTGCACTTTTTCTCTGAAGTCTTTGAAGGGCAAACGGGCAGCCACCATCTCATAAATGCTGCAGCCCAGAGCCCACCAGTCCACAGACATGCTGTAGCACTCCTGTCTCAGAATCTCAGGAGCCATGTAACCAGGCGTACCAGCCTGATAAACACAGACAGGGAGGACAGAAAGTGTGAATTGAAGGAGAAATAATCCTTCCCAATACGTCTGCGGTTAACCTCCTGGCATATTCATTGTCCTCTGTTTTACCTGGGACTGTTCAAAAATTATTAGGGAGGACAGGGGGGTCATGAAGGGTTGAAGGGAATGTGTTTTTTCTTTTTTTCTGAAGAGAGTTGGTGAGTCAGCAGATGAGGCTCTTTTTATTGAAACACAAACATGATTAACATTATAATTCTATTGACCTTGAGAACCCTAATCTGGTTCAGGTCCTGCCTATCTCACAGATGCTTTTCTGTGACCCTGGCTGGCTCAGTATCTCTCCTCAAAGACAAATTATGGTGTCCCACAGGGTTCAATTCTGGGTCCAGTTAGGCCTATTCCAATTAGGCCCAGCGAGTCAAATATAGTAGCTGTCCAGTAGTGCCTTGCTGAAATAAAACACTGGATGTTAGACAACTTTCTCCAGTTAAACCATACAAAAACTCATTGTCATTGTACTTGCAGGCATGCTTTTATCATTTGAGAAAAATAGTTAAGGTTCGGTCTTTTATTTCAGCCCCAGATCTGGAGAAATTCATCCATGCTTTAATTTCTTCTTGCCTCGACTACTGTAACTCTCTATATACATGTCACCTATAGTTGATCAAAGAGCTTCAGCTTGGCTTTTAAATCAGTCCAAAGAAAGGGACTGTGGCATGGATTGAGTCCATCCTATATTTCTGATCCCCTGCCCTATGAGCCATGATTGAAGATATACCTTTGTACTATTTAAAAAATTGGCAGATGACACTGCAAATCAAGACCTTCACAGCATATTAATAAAACTGTGGAGGGTCTTGATTTTTATGAGTGAAAAAAGGTTTCACCTCCCCTGCCCACATTCCCTTTGCTCTGCCATTCTGTCTATATTAACTATTGGTTCCCAGGCTCAAGGGTGTATTTATGTAGGATTTGGTTTCCTCTGTGAAATCAATATGATGTACTACCCTCTCAAAGTGAGGCCAGACAGAGCAATCTAGTATCAGAAATAATTCATCAGTTGTCTGCATCAGAGTATGACGACCAGCTTCCACATGATGGGAAACAAAATTAAATAATCAAATAACAAGCCAAAAATACATGCACAGGAATGTGAAATGGAGACATAACAATGAGCAAATAATGCTGCATTAACTGCCCTCCTTCAGTTCAGTCAGATGACAAATGAGATGTTACTGTTCACTGTGTATCCGCTCTCTAGTGAGTAGAGGCCTGCTGGGAATCTCCTGACTCATCTCCTTGGACAGACACGTGGAGGCCATATCTGGTATTAGTAAAGCAAAGATTAACCAGCTAATGCTTACAGGCCCTGGTCAGACTTCCATACATTTGTCAGCCAGTGCAGCATCCAAATAGGGAGGAGGTCAGGCACCTTTTAATAGGATTACTTTGGGTTATACAGAGTTATACTCTCTTGTTTGTCAGAGCGAGACTAAGAGCCATCATATCCATTTGTGGTAAGCCACTTGTGGTGATGGGTAAACAATGCACTGCAGTAAACCATTTGTGAATGGTAATAACCAAGATATTTTCTTATCTGTGGACAGTGATTACAGTGCATTACATCACAAATGTCACACAGAGAGGTTAATCGAGGGACAGGTCAACACACTAACCTTCTGGCAGATCATTTTGCCTTTTGGCAGCTCCACAGCCAATCCGAGGTCTGACAGCCGACACTGTCCTGTAGCATCCAGCAGCACATTCTCAGGCTTCATATCCCGGTACACAATGTCCATAGAGTGCAGATGGAGAATCCCAGTGGTTATCTGAGCCATGTAGTGAACAACACGCTCCATACGGATACCCCGCTCCCCAAGATCGTAGATGTGGAACCTGAGGTCTCCTCCATTCATGAGGTCCATGACCAGGCACAGGTGGATCTTGTTGTGGTAAGCGTAAACCAGGTTGACAATGAAGAGGCTGTTGACCTTCTCCAGGATCTGCTTCTCCAGAAGGGCTAACCTCTCGGCGCCTTTCTTCTTCAAGCGCCTCTTATCCAGCTTCTTACAGGCGTACATCTGGCCTGTTTGTTTCACCTGCACTGCACACACCTTCACAGAGCAACAATATTTTAGAATTTGTTGCCTTTTACTGGTTGTCCACTGTGCCTACGTGTAAAAGTACATACATATGCAGGATAATGATGAATGCTAAACATGATGCAACAGTAGCACAAAGAGAGAACATTGTCAAGTCAGTGCACTGACTCACTAATATCTGTAAGCAAGACCATTGGACCATAAAAAAGTAAATCAATATATAGAAAATATACATGATAATGATAATGATAGTTTGAAGTAAAAAAAAAACACCGGCCATAGAAAACTAACAGCTGTTAACAAGAAAGTATGTAGAAAATCATACCTTTAAAGGAGTAGCCCAAAAAACTCAGTTTAAGACTCAGTTAAAGTATAACCAAGAGATACCTCTTGCTTTTAAAAAACAATATGAACAAAGCTCAGGGAACACTGGAGTTAGGTCCATAGACCTATGGACGTAGGTCTAGGAGCTAGGTGGTTTGCCAGTAGATGTTTTGAAATTGACGATGAAGTTGTTGTAGGTAAAACTACAACTATAAGGCTTATTGGCTTATTGTCTGTGCCTCTTCCTCTCTCCATGCAAAATGGTGATGTATGTCACCACATGACTGGTGGAGGCTGCACAGCCATCAGCCACCATTGGAACCAAGTTTCACCAATAACTATGGCTTGTAAAAGGTTCTATTGGCCCACTCAGATTAATCATTAATTGTTAATTGAGACAAAGGCGGGTTTGAATAAACAAGTCTGATTTGTTTGGTAGTGTCATTAGGCATGGTTGGATATCATCAGTAAAACAATGGTTTATTTTTAAATTAGCTAATGACATGACCCAAGGCAAGCTTACACAAAGCAAAGAATATAGGACCTAAGACAAAACCCTGAAGCACACCACAGGAAAGAGCAGACGTTTCAGACATAAAGGGACCAAGTGGCACACAAAGACTTGTGTCTTAGAGATAGGAGAACCAGTCCAGTGTGCTCCCAGAGACACCCAGCCACTGCTTAAGCCTTTTAGGCAGGATGCTGTGATCCATTGTACCGAAATGCGGCACTAAGATCCAGCAGCACCAAAATAGAGTATTCTGCCACGCCAAAAGACATCATTATGTCCCTGGAGACTCTGAGAAGAGCTGTTTTAGTAGAACGCTTCTGATGGAAACCAGATTGGAAATTATCTATAATATTATGTGGAGTCAAGATAACAGTGAGCTGTTTGGACACAACTGTCTCTAATATATTTTAGAATGCAGCTGAGATGTAGGCTTATATTTTGCTGGAAGGGATGGATTAAAGTTTTTCTTTTTTTTCCTTATCTCTGAAGAGGCTGAAATTTTAGATTAAAACCAGGTTGCAGGGAGCCAGTTATAATAGAGGCCAGGCATGTACCAATTGACCCAAGTACATTTTTAGCATGAACGTTGGTAAAACATCAACAGGGTTTGAGGAAGAATTCATACTGCCCATCAGATCAATGAGATCTTGCAAGGAAACAGGAGAGAAACATATAAAGGCATATCACTGCCAAAATCAGGGAGATCAAATGAGATCCACTCGCTCACACAACCACGTTGGGATGGACCGAACTGACTAAATGTAACCAAAAATAGGCCTACATGGATAAAAGTTTAGTGATTTGTTATCTATTATCAAAATAATAATCGTGCACCATCAACTTAGTAAAAAAGCTTACAATTCAAGTGTGAACATTTTAAATGCAGTAATAAATTGTCTGATTTTTTACTTTCATTTTGTTGGTTGTTGCTTCAGTTTAGGTGTGCTCTTGAACTGCTTGTTGCACTTTTTGAGTTCTTTTGTTTAACACGTGTGTCTCACAATGGCATCAGGAGCTCTTCCTCCACAGGCTACCGGCATCTTGATTTTGGAGGTAGAAGCTACACATGATTTTGTTTCCCTGCCTCTAATTGGTTAGGCATACATATGACCTACCACTGATTGGTGGATAATGAGAAAAGGGAGTGGAAGAGGGAATAATACCAGTCCTGACATCTATGATCTTATTCACAAAGACAGAGAGAAAGTTGCTGCAATCATTATTTGAAAAGACAGGCACATCAAGAGGTTTGCTAACATAAGCTAACATTAGCCTCCATAAGTTACTGGTCACACCACACCAAGTGAGGAAGCATAAGTCTATTAAATTGAGCAAAGGTGCTTTTAATTGCTTTTCATTTAGCCTTTCATTTGCAAGAAAAAGGACGTTATTTCTTTCAAAAATAAAGTCTTCCTTTAACTCAGAAACTCAGACATTAGGTGCTTTTATTCAGATGCTGGGATTACTGGCACCTACCTCACCAAAGCCACCTCTTCCCAAAGTCCTAAACTCGTAAAAGTATTTGGCACTAATTTTCTGCTTCTCGTACTCCTTCCACTGCAAGAACCTATAAAAAAGGGGGCTCTTCAGATACTCCGAGAAAGGTTTCCCCTTCAAGAAGTCCCTTGTGGCCTCTCTTAACAGGCCTATTGTCACCTCATCAAAGTTCTTGTCTGATAATTCCTTGAATCTTTCAGCTGCCCCTCCTGTAAGGTAGGAGAGAAGACTCCTGGACTGAGGTTGACAGAAGTTAACAAGGATTCTCTGTTTGATCTTCTCTCCTTTTTCATTTTCAGCAAAACTCCAGTCACTCAGCTCCTCCAGGAACTCAGCAGCAGCCACATAGTGCGGGCTGGAGGCCAAGAGAAACTGCTGGAACAACTTCCTCCCAATAGGCTGTTGCTCACACAGCGACTCGTACTTCTTCCCCAGTCCCGCCAGGACAGTAGACGACGGTTTTGGTTTGGGCAGCGTCAGGGAGACTCTTAGTTTCCTCAACTCATTGCGATCCAACTTCTGAGCGTTCAGGTAGGTCGTGTTGGCCACCAGGTTGTCAAGTCCCATCAGGTCACCCATTTTGGATGTATCCTCTGTCATACCTGCAGCTGGGCCTGGTCAACCACGACACCACGGTTCACTCATCTGCAGGTTCCAGGCACAACTGAGCACCTGAAGCACCTGCACCCTGAACATCCTCCCCCTCCTGTTCCACGAGCATTAAAAGCGCCACAGTCCTCAGGGATTTGTTGTTAGCTAAGTGTCTTTGTGCACTTATTCATAGACGGCACTAAGGGAAAGCAACTTATGTGGTTTGAACTTAAGAGGCTTTGGGCTCGTCTATTTTTAGGAGATGCCTGTGTGCAGTAATTGGGCTGCCAGCATGACATGATGAGGTGACAGGTCCTGACCTTAAATTCTGGTAGATTATAGCTTTTTTAGAGAAGAGGCCACTGAGAGAGTTTTGCGTGCATGTGCAGTATACAATGAAGCACGTACACTTCATTGTTTATCATAGGAGAAATAATGAAGACTTCACTAAATTAGCCCCAGTTGGTCGAGTGAGCAGCCTACACAATTACTTGTCCTGGGCTGACAGGTGACTGAAGGACTGAGGATTTCAGCTGCTCAACACAACAAATTTTATATTTTGAACAGCACGTACTTATGTTTATTCACTTTAACCTCATGACTGGTGTTAAATGAAGTTAACCAGTTAGGTTCAGGAGCATCCTGCCCTGTTTGTCTGTTTTCTCAACCCTCCCTCCCTTTCCTTCCCCCTCACCTCACCCTCTGCCTATTCACATCCATTTACATCCCTAATTTCATCCCCTCTTATTCAATGCTGTGCACACCATTTCTCTCTTTCAGGGTGCTGTTTGAGGCCAGACTCAACGTATCCCCCACAAATAGTCATTAGTTGCAACCCTGTTCCCACTGACATATCACATTAAGTGTACTGCCAATGGGCCATTTGCCGGAAGACACTGAGAGCCTCTTGTCCACTTGAGCGTGTGGGCTCAAGAGGTTTGAAGCAGCAGCCTTTCAGTCATTAGCCTCACGTCTAAGTGAATTACCTCAGTCAGTCAAAGAAACTGTTCAGTTCAGAGGGAGCAGTGAGCTGTCCTTCATGAATGTGACTAAACATTTTTAGCATGCATTAATTGATCCTTTTTATGTTAGAAAAACACTTAAGAGAAATATTAGCTCATATTCTATGTAAGCTGTTCCACACTTAACACATTTCTCACATTATTTTTGGTTGATCAGTTGGAGGTGGATTTAATAGTTACTTTGAACAGGTTAAGTTTAAAACTAGAACAGGGTCAACTGGACTTATACATATAATGTATAATAAGTGCTGGTAATTGATTTGGCCTTCTTCAAGGCTTCGACTGCATTCTTTATTGTACCGCTCTCCAGCACTTTAGCGAACAGACTGCCTTCTGCTACAGCCCCCAGTTCCCACCCCATGTTTTTGTACATAGTTGAGTCGCTTGGCCATGTTTCCTTGTCGGGGGTTTGACTTTTTGGCTGCAATTCTTCCATGAAGACCACTTCTGGCCGTCTAAAGGAAGTAAGCATAATGCATCTTTCATCTGCTGCATTAAGTTTCCTTGGCCGACCGCTGTGTCTACGGTCCTCGGCATTGCCCCTTTCTTTGTGCTTCTTCAAAAGAGCGTGAACAGCACATCTTGCCAGCCGTTTTGAAGGCAAAGGGTGGTCACACCAAATATTGATTTGATTTAGATTTTTCTTGATTGCTGACTTTGTAAATTGATAAAAACAATCAAATGTTATATTTTTGAAAGGAATCTTTATAGCATTTCTTCATCTGCCTAAAACTTTTGCACAGTGTACACACACACACACACACACACACACACACACAGAAGCTTAATTCCACTTGTCCAGAGTCATAATACCAGGCCTATTCAAATAACTCAATGAAAAAAATGTTTACAGCTAAAGAAATTCTTTATTTTTAAAAAGACACACCATCACAGACAATAACGTAAATCGAACATGGCCAAACAACACATGCCAACACAGCAATGAGGTTCATCCTTCTCTTCGTGACTCTTGATCCCTCCAGCCACATCAACCAATCGGTGACCAGCGAGTCTGCCCTGCTTTAAATTTTGTCCACTGTCCTCCTTTGAACACCAGGACTACTGGAACATGCAATCATATGTTGATGACAAGTGGCTCTGCACAGGACGTTGTAGTGATCCTTGTCAAGTCTATCACCACTTTTGGGAGCAGACACCTAGTCTGAGAATCACACTGCCTGGAGTGGGATCTTATTTGCCGATTCTCTGAACCACCCAGTCCTGCTGGCAGAGGGGACATCGATTGTTCTGCTTCACCCAAAGTGACATGCAGCAGTTATGGAAGGAGTGGTTGCATTCCCCCCATACAACTGAGAGAAGATGAAGACAGTGGGACACAGAGACAAGAGACAAAGAAAGAGTATTAACAGAGAATACAATATAACTTTATCCGCTTAGGTTGCACTGAATATAACAGTACTGCATGGCAAATAGAACTACTTTTAATTTATCTGTGATTTTTATTCATTTACCTAATTTACTTAAAGCACAACCTTTTGGATCTATTTCATGCTTTGGTGCAGCCAAACAAGTTGACACTTAATCCACATGAATGAGGAAGATTAGACAGGGACTAAAAATGTGAAATTGTAATCAGGTAAACTAGTTATAATCATTTCTCAAAAGACACTGGATACAGTATTATTATTAGTTACCACTATGTCCCCTCGCACTACTTTCATTATGATCCTAGCTATAGTATAATGACTTGTGCTGCAGTTGGCTCTGACAGCTACATACCTATTAACAGCTTCTTTTCAGATGCTTGCCTACGGATGTGTTAAATTAAGTATTTCATTCAAACGACACAATGACACTATATTTCCATGTAAAATTTAGCTTCTGTTACACATTTCACTTACATTAAACAACCAAGAAGAACTAGACACCCCTCCCTCTGTGATTAGCTGGTTTCCATTGACAGCTCCGTCTCACTAGCTAAACATGTTAGCATGTAGGATTAACCAGCTAACTGGGTGTAATGGTGCTGTAACGTGTATTAGTGCTGACATCGTCTTACCAACACAGTCTTCCTGTTTATTCTCCGCCTGGCAGCGGAGACAAGCGTCTGCAAATAAAGAAAAACATTTTACAGTGGGCAGTGCTACACGTATTAAATGTAATATTAGCCGCGTTAGCTGCACTAGCCGGTCCGAGCTAAGCTAAGACAAGCTAACGGACTAACGCCGTCGCTTCGTCGGACTCACCCATCACTTGTACCCGACAAATTGCACAAGTGTCACATTCAACGTCCCAGCTCCACATCGCTACAGCGTTCCACTTCTTTAGGGAAAACATCTTGTCCCCGCCCGACTTAGAGCCTGAGGAGGTGTTGTGAGAGAGGACTAAGCTCGGCTCGTCACCGTCGTCCATCTCTGCTGCAAAGTGTCTGAGGTAACGTTAGCCAGGCTAAGCTAAGCTAGCCCAACAAAATGGACGAAACAGCAGAGCAATGCTAACGCTAATGCTAGCTGGTTAAGCAAGCGTCTTGTCACCATAGCGACAAGAGAGGGCGCTGTTTTCTAAGACTTGAAGTCTGTAATCAACACAGCACCAAAAAACACACACATACAATAATAACACACATAGATAAAACATTTAAGTAAATAAACCGAATAACTGAATACACACACACACACACACACACTATATATATATATATATATATATATATATATGTGTGTGTGTGTGTGTGTGTGTGTGTGTGTGTGTGTGTGTATATATATACACACACACACACACACTATATATATATATATATGTGTGTGTGTGTGTGTGTGTGTGTGTGTATATATATATATATACACACACACACACACACACACATATACATGTATGTATGTATGTGTCTGTTTATGTGGCTTTTGTACTTGATCAAATCTTTCTTAGTATTCCAAAGGAAATTTGGGCTGCAGTTAGACATTAAACATAGATTACACACATGTTGAATGCATAGATTTGGCATTAAACCTGTACAATAATCATTACATTTGAATTTCACTGTGTCTGTTGTTGTAGTATCCTAATCCTTCATAGGCAATTGTGAGGAGAGTGAGGAGAATAGGAGGGCAAGAAAGAATTGAGTTGAGGGAATAACTTTCAGGTTCACTGTGGACCAATTAGGTCTTCAATCAGACTAACGAGTGCTCATCTTTTACACCTTATGGTTTATATGCACTCTGATTACTCATTTTCATGTAGTCTTTCCTCTATATGTTTGTTTAAGATATGAAAATCTGCCATGTTTTGGCATTTGGCAAGTATTGCTTTAAATATTTGTTTCCCCAAATAGTTTTTATTTAAGGTCTTATTTGCCACTGTGTAGTATTTGACCTTTTTGCTAAACTGTCAGTGTTGTGGATGCACATGAAAGTATCTACAGACTTTAGCCATATTGAACCGTTTGTACAGCCTGATACCAAACATAGATGCAGAAATAAGCATGCAGAAACTCTGCAGAAATGGTTCAGACAAGTGTGAAGCCAAAGAGGCCAACCTCTCCTTCAAAAACATTAACTCATCTGGAGCTGCAGTGTAAACTGTGACCTACTTGACCAGGAAATGACAGACAAGCTGCCATTAGAGTAAACGTAACAAAGTTCAACTGATGATAAAGTATTCACTTCAGCTGTTGAGGTATTTCTTAATTCAAGCTTGTTTTTTTTACTGCTTTATTTTACGTTTCTGGCCACCATATCAGCATGTAAACCCTGAGGCATGGGAGTGCTGCTCTGCTGTCAGGTCAGTTCAGTCACAGTGCATTGCCAAAGAATCATTCATGTAGTGTGTGTGGATCCTCAATTAATTTACCACCTCCTAAAATGAAACAAAGGAAACAGAAATCTGGATTATGCCACGTACTGTATGTAAGCACCATGCTAATACATGAAGGGATTTTACAATAAAATCCACCTCACAGTAGAATCCATTTAAATTTCTTTTTATATAATAGCTCAAAGATAAAATAAATCCTCCATGCGTTTATCAGCAAGAGATGTTCAGAGATGCATGTGTCTTATCTTTCGCGTATGTCTTTAAATGTTCATACCCAGACAAAGTGTCTCTGCACATCATACCCAGGATCAGAGTAAGTGCACGAGGAGAGGAAGAATATTGTTAAAGGTTTGCAAAGTTTGGGAAGATTTATTTGTGCTCTGAATGCATGCATGCATATGGTTGCGTATTTTACCAAATGAGGTTAACTTGTCATATTAGGTTAGGGAGGAGGGTGACGCCTCAACCACACCTCTGTTTGTCTCTGTTTTCTAGAGCCCCCCTCCCCTTCTCTCCCTCCATTTACCTTTCATCTCCTTCCCTTCCTTTCCCTCCTCTTAATCTATTTACCTCCCAGCCCCTTCCCTCCCGGATCGCATCCATTGACCCTCTCTTTCCTCCCCTCGTCCCCTCTTGTTTGATCCCGCACATACCTCTCCCATCTCTCCCTTTCCAGACCCCATCAAGGGGCTCGTAATTTGCTTGGGTGACTCTGCTCCAGAGACGGATACCTCACAATAGGTCTCCTTCAACACAGCCGTCCCAGACTGGCCTAAGTGGACATCTACTTCCCCCACGTTCATTGCGTTCATCATGGGTTTAATACCCCCCCATATCAAACCCTTAAAATCACAATTCTGTGGTGTGGGCCCTTGCTAGTGAAAAACAAGTGCTAGTGACAAACAAAGAAACATTAGATTAAAAAATGATCGTATCCAACGCATCGTTTCATCAATCAAAACAGCAGGGTGAAAGTGAAGTGCTGCTTTCAAAGATTTCACTCACATTCTCTCACCTTCCTGAAGTCTGTAATCGTCCACATCCACAATCATCGTGATGTTCAGACTGAGGGTCCATGTCGTTACCAGTCCATAAATCACTGGACACAGAGGTTCAGATGCAGGCCGTAATTCATATTGTAGGCAGAGCTGACCTCTCGTACCACGACATGTCAACCTGTCTGTCTGCTCCATTGAAAATGATTTATTGCGCTGTAACTTTACCCTGCTGTAAATATATTTCATGCAACTATGCCCAGCTGGCTGATGGGATTTGATTAATTACCATGACGACCAGGTGCTCACAGAAAAAAACGCTAACTCTCAGGTAAAATGTCACCAGTAATGATAAATGAATTAGTACTAATGATATGTGGAATGCCAATGTTATTTACCAACTTGAAAAAAGCAGGGATTTACTCTCTACTGGTTATGTTAATTAGGGAAAGGTTTTAATTTGTAGCACCTTTTAAGATAAGTACCATATAGCACCAAAAGTGGTTCCTCTATGATTACAGGCCAAAGAACCACTTTTAGGGATGCTTAGCACCATTTTTGTTTAGTGTGTACAGACAAGGCTTGATTACCAACCAGAGAAGCAGGCAACCAGCCTGAGGCTCCACATCCAGTAACTCAAAAAGTTTACATGGAGTCATCTGGCTGGCGTTGAATCAATTGAAAATATGTTTGGGAACATGCTGCTGAAAACACTTCACCGACTGACAGGATAAGGGCCTTTAACATAATCTTGAGGCCATGTGTTGAAGAGGTAAACTGAATTTAAAATCTAGTTCTAAATCTTTATTATTTAATTTCTCTGACTTGTACATGTAAAAAAAAAAAAAAATCATTGTTTTAAATAACACTACACAGCACTGCACATATTTGATAGCGGTGAGAAGTATGCACAGACAGACAGATGGAGACCCAGACAGAGGGTTGGGGTGGGTGCTTTATGTCATAAATTCACAAGGTAATTGATAAAGATCAGCTCTACATGGGATTAGAAAAGCAGAGGAGCAGGATGTGAACAGCCAGGCTGGCTGAGGACTGACGCCGCGTCAGAAACTTGTCCTGACTCTGATTGGTTGTCTTCATTCAGGTGCGATGGGTTCTAACAAATGCCATTAGGAGCACTAGTAGGAGCCAAAGGAAGCTGAGTTTATTCACAAATTAACCGTGTCGTGTTCTATATAATATAATGACAGTTTAAGCAAATATGATGAAAAGCTATATTTTTTATATATATTGATAGAGAACCTTTAAGCGTGCTGATATAGTATAGATATAGTAGTACTGTGTAGCAGACTGTGGACCCCCCCCAACCCCCTGATGTAAGAAGTGTAAGAAGTACGTGTAATGTTAAGTTAAACTTGTCCTAGTTTATTTTCTTTTTCCTTTTTTGGCTCACGTTACTTTTCTTTAGTCAGTGCGCATCTGTTTCTTCTATATTTACATGACATTTGTGTTTCTCATTGTGCAAATAAATCTTTCTCAAAGGGGTCTCACTTGTTAGTAAATATTTCCTGGTGCTAACTATTTTTCCCACTGTCCTTGAATGCAGCAGAGGTCGGACTCCATGCTCGGGGCTGCAGTGAAGCACACCTCCATCCTCATAATAGATGCTGTGCTGTGCTGCTGAGGACTCAGCGAGCACTGAGAGGAGACCTTAAAGCCTGAAGTGAAACCTGAACCGGCTCCAGACTTTGGATCAGTCAAAGGGAAATCTGTCCTTTCAAAGGAGTGGATCTGTCATGACTGCGAAGGTCCAGAAAGCGACGGGCTGGGACAAACCAGTGCCAAAGAGCAGAGCAACAGGTAACTTACTGGGGGATAATGGTGATGAAGATGATGATTGGTGGTGTGGTCAGGCACATGAGGCAGTGACGGGCAGCGGCATCACATACAGTACATGTTTGACCTCCATTACTCTTGCATCTAAATTATTTTCAACCTTCTTTGAGCCTGATATTAGCTGATAAGCCTGGATAATTGTATTTTTAGGCTCGCTCATTTCACATACAGCTGACAGATCTACACTGCTTCAAAACAAACAGGCTTAAAATTGTTTAAAGAAGAGTTTAAATGTATAAACTAATAAAAAAATGTATTCAAAGAGACAGGTTATACAGTGTGTGGAAACAGATGTATTTTATGATTGACACTTGTAGGCCTCTACAAAGGCTCAATGAACATTAATTGTGTAATTTCTATTTCTATGTGCCTCTCAGTGAAAGCCACGCAGTGCTAGATAATTTCACTAAAAATGTTTAGCCATGATGGTGTTACAGCCTAACCATTGTGTTCATGCTGGCTTGCAGGTACGACGACAGATGTGAAGATGTTCTTACACAGTTGTTCTGTTTTTTATGTCAGTTTGCTCAGTTTTTACTTCAGAGGGTCAGAGTTAGGACCCTTTAATATGATTAATGTACTTCTTTGGTTTAATATTTGTTGTTGATGTTATTGTACTTTTTGGCATCTTATCTTATGTAGTATTCCTCCACAGAGTAGTATACTTTAATGTTTTTCTTCATGCCATGTCATTCTTCTAATATTAGTATTACTATGTCAGTTTTAGGATATTGTTGCCTTATTTCCAGCTGGAATAACACAGAACAGAACAACACAGAAAACAAAGACATAACTGAAGATATTTCTCTCGTAATAACAATTGTGCACGGCGAATGATTGTCAGTGTTATTAAAGCTTCAATGTAAATATTTACTCACAGAGGAAAGAAAGAATGCTGTTTTTAAGTAAAGAAACACTAAAAACATCCAGTGTTGGGACAGTGTGTCATGGGGCTTTTTCTTTCTGCACACCAGACAAATAACTGTTGACCCAACTTGCAGAAAGATTTAATTAAATGTTGAAGAGAGGGAACAGATACTGAGGTTTTGGCAGATGTTTGAAATACAAACACAATATAGACTGTAGAGGAACAAACACACATGGACACATGTCACACTCTTACACAACACATGTAAATGAGTATAATGTGATGTAAATATTGTAATATTTGTATGATCATGTCACATGTATGAGAATGCCTCTACTATGTGCTGGATTTAACCAATGAACCTTTGGTAATGATGACATGTTTTGACCACTGTAATGTAGAAAAGCCCAACCAGGCACAGGCAAAGCAAGTTAGCCTTGGCTAGAAACACATCTGTATCATGTTATGATAAGGTAAAGTTTTTTGTTTCCCCTGCCAAAAAAGATTTAAAAAAATAAACAGGATTAAATTTAATGAGCAAATTTAAAAAGTGGGCATGTGGACATGTTTGTCAGTAGCCGGGCTGCTGTAATAGTCCACAAGCATTTGTACCTAAGTAGAGACTGAATGATTTCAGATTTCAGCTGAGAGACATTCCTTGTGTGTACTTAGAAAGTTATATGTACTCCTCTGTGGGCAGCTAGCGCTGATGGTTTGTTATTCTTATCAATAAGGAATCTCTTGTCGTTGGTGTACTGTAGCTTTGAGTGTTTCAAGCTGACGTTTGTTTGGTTACACTGAATACACGGGAGCAATGGAAGTAATTCCACTACTTTGCTTCAGTGTGCTGAGCTGTAAACATGCACGATAATTGAACTGAGGGAGATGGAAACATAGGGTTTTGGTCTTTGTTTTCAGAAAAAACATTAAGTTATATGCAGATAGTTTAAAATAGGTTTGTTTTGTTGACCTTAAAATTAGATTAGAAATAACATAATAAGGCAGCTGCCAAGGGGCTCACAGCTGGCAAGCAGTCTAGTATATTGTGTTTATGTGTGCTGTACTGTGCCATATGACAAAACTGAGGGTTTCTCACTCCCCCGTGGGTTGCAGAGGAGATGGTGAGGATCAGGAGAGCTCTGTGGCTGGTACTGGGCATGCTCAGTCTGTCCCTGCTGCTGGTGGTGCTGGGCGTCTACACAACGACCCGAACAGAGAGCCTGAATGTCACTGGCTACGCCTCTGGAGTGATTGTGAGTTGCATATTTGTCCCTTGACAATTCCCCATCATAGCTTATTCAGTGAGATGACAGACTGACGTGATTCAAATGAAATCGGAAATGTTGGGTCTAAATTTTGCAGCTACCAGGGAGATAAGCAGGATTGTCAAAACATCCCCCAGCATGTGATTTCCATTATGAAGCTGTAATGCTTTAGTCTCATAATGCCGGCCAAAAGCTTTGCTCTTTGTGGTCTACCAGTAGGCATTTGCTTGAGACAGGCAACATTTTCGGTGAGCTGCGACAATGATGACAGTTCTGTGCGCCAGCCAGACGTCCACATGGGCACTTCCCACAGTGATTAGGCAGGCTGACATTCAAGATTTCCTCTGATTTTGAAACTGGAAGAACATAATGGGTCCCCTGGAAGTACAGTAGTATCAAATTTCTCTTAAATCTTATCCACTAAAATCAGTTTTTGTAAATATCTGTGGTGAGATTTGGGCCATGCACTCACTGAGTTATGGACTATTTCTGTCTGCTTTTAAAAGTCTACCACAAGAGCTCTTTTTTGTAGTGCTAGCATCGTTACTCTTCATTTTAAAGTTTTTTCCTCAGAAGAGAACAGAATTATAACTAATTATATATAAGCGTCACTCTTCATATGATTTTTTTTTTTTTTATTATCATTGTGGTTATTACGTTATGTTCTCTGCAGCTGACCCTCGGATCATTCCTGGGACTTCTGGGACTCCACCTGGAGGAAAACCGCAAACAGCTGGTATATTTTCTCTCTCTTCCCGTATCGCTTCATGTGATTTACACCTACATTCTCTGTTTTAATTTCTCTTCATGTTTTCCCTGTGCACACCCAGCACCGACCCACCAAGGTGTGTGTGGGTGTATTTTGGCTAAGAGAGTTATTATATTATACAGTGTGTTAGCACGGTGTCCAGCAGTGCTACTTTGGAACATGCTGCACTGTGAAACTGGGAACTTTTACATTGTACCAATGAGGTGGATGTCATCCCAAATCTCATGTCTCAGTGTTCACTTTTAAAGTGTCCAGATTTTGCTGTGAGACCTTAATATTGATCCTGGTCAACAGTTATAGAGGAGAACACGGTACCTTAACAAGAAAATTTCCCCCTATGGGGGATCAAATAAAGAAAGTCTAAAGAAAGTCTCAGTATCACAGCAGGTAAAGACGCAGTTGACTGTTCGCTACTTCCTCACCCAAACAATGATTGTCCAATCATAGCTTAGCAACCACAGCTAGGTGCAGAAAGTGAGTGCAGAAGTGCAGAAACAAACAGGAGAAGGTAGTATCTCTTCAAAACTTTAACTTTGGTCAGACATGAACAAAAATACCGCAAAACACTCACATTGAAGGCGAGCTCAGACAAGGGCTGCGGGTCAGAGAGTCAAAACAATAAGTCCTACACTATGTCTTCTCCTAAACGCTTCTTCTTGATCTCAGTGGAAAAATCATGAGGTCAAAGAAAGATGTGAAGGAGAATTCATTAGTACTTGCTGTGCTAAGAGAATCCCACTGCACTAACATTTGGCAGCCGCAAGGAATTGTGGGACGGCATTATCTCCTTTTCTTTTGTAACAGATGGTGCAGTGTATCCTATGCTGAAGGAGATAAGAAAGAAAGCATGAAAGTGCCTTTTGTTAGCATGTAGGGAATCTGACCAGCTCTTATCATGGCTGCTGCTTAGACACTTGTGGGACTTTTCACTCAGTTTGGAACCTTCCTAAGCGAAAAACACCGATTCGACCGCAGCCAATAACTGTGCTAGCCAAGTCATTAAAACCGAGCACAGACTGAAGGAGAAGATCCTGATACACCCACAGGGGCTGATGGGCCAAGCGGGACTAGGTGAGTGCTGATTCTAGGCAGATGCAGAGACTCGGCTCTCAGCCAGGGAGACAGGTAGGCACCTCTACTGCACTGCCAAAAAACAGACAGCTATCACACAAAGGAGCCGATATATGAGAATCCAACATCTGGCATTGATTGTGTACCACACAATGCATTGAGTATGTGTGTGATTTTATTTAACCAACTGTTTAACCTCAGCATGTTCACTGTTTTTCAGACACCCATCCTGTAAACTACTGCTATAGTAAACTACTGCAGCGGGAATACATGGAAAATGATGCTTATCTGCTGTTCCTGCCCTCAGCACACATTCCTTTCACTAAATGCAGCTCTACATGAAGCAACTTAACTAAATGTTATTTCAGCTTTTGTAAATTTGTGAAGCATACCTCTGCCGATCATTATTATAGTGCATTAGCTCGAAGTAACTAACGTGTGGCTGCTGCAGTCATGTCATTGTTATCTTAAATAAGTTAATTAGCTCTATGCCCACGTGACCTTAAATGTCTGGGTCAGATACGTATGATCCTAATGAAGTCATCCTGGTATTACATACCTTTTACATATGACTCCACATACGTAGCTGTGGCCATTCATTCTCATGCTGGGATTGGTGATGGCGTCTCAGGATGGCCGGCTAGTTTTCTGTCTGTCTCTGGTGGGCTGGAGTAAAACACACAGTGCTTATCGAAGCTTCATCCTTATCAGGTGTGCAAAGGATGCTGACAAGACTAACGTGAAGACTGTCAGAAACACTGATATGGACATGAGGGCATGAGATAGACTTGTCAGAGCTCTTCGATAAGGCTCGATCTTCTGGTTCTTCATAGCTGGTTTTAAGTTAATCTGGAGCTGTTGTTATAGCAACAAGTCCTGAAGCCCAAACCTGCATAAGTACAGGTTTTGGACAGTTAGCTGGATGAACTCATCTCAGATACAAATGGCTTTCTTAGATTTATAGTGAAAGAGTGTTGATATAATAGCACAGGCAGGTTACTATTGAATTACTATGATCTGTTGGTGTAATAATGATAATAATAATACATTTTATTTATAGGCGCCTTTCAGGACACTCAAGGTCACCGTACATAAGACAAAGTAATCAATAAAGTGTAAACCATAGACAAACAAATAATACAAACATAATAAAAACAGCAGTAAAGTGCAGCAGTGAGGTCATTCCACTCCCAAGATTAAAGGGAAGTCTGTTTTATGTTGTGTGGCAGAGAGTTCCAGATTATTTTAATTACATTTTTATAATGAAGAGTCACACATACTTACACATGATAAAACAAAATGGAATAAAATGAAAATAAACAAAATCAAAAAGAGCTAAACTAAACACTAAAAGAAATCAAGAGCGAAAAGACTGTTAAAACACCAGTGGTGCCAGGACATATGATGTTTAATTTGACAATAGTAATTACATTTATAAAGTCATTTGAACACTAAAACTTTAAATGATTAACTGCAGAACTAACTTTGGTGACAATTATTGCTTTTTAAGAGATTTCAGTAATGTTTCATTGTCACAGCAGGCTCATTATTATCTCTTAAAAGTCTCCACCAGAAATGCACCAACATCACTGGTAGACTGACCACATTCACTTGTAACATCCAGCTGTTTAACAGTCACCACAGTGTGGAAACACTGAACAAAATGACTGTAAGCTATAAAATGAGGCCATTAATGTGCTGTCCCAGTGCATGCTGGGAGGGTTCCCAACACACCTACCTCATGTACCTACAATTGTACATTTCCCCATCATGGGACTAATAAAGGAATATCTTATCACATGATCAGCACACAGCCAATCACGTGAATGATGATCAGGGTTTCTATTTGCATTTTACCTTTATTTCAAAATAAGAGCTCACTATTGTTCAAGACAGCTTCATCCAGGATCAATAAATCAACAAACCTCAAACTGCTTTCAAAGAAACAAATTAGCTGAATGAGAATTATCATGATTTTTCTTTACCTGATAAGAAGCCTGAATCAGTTGAACCCTTTTTGAAGCGCAGTGCCCAGGAATGAAGGAAAGATACACTGAGTCTGTTCGTCATCTTAGCTCTGCACAGCCAGTGGCTATGAGTTACTGTGCTAACACAATTATCTTGCTTCATTCGCTCTCAAGTAGGCAGGAATAATGTTATGATTTTTAAGATTCGCTGTGGACTGAGATCGAATTTCTGTTGTGAGACTGATGTCAGGCCTTCAAAGACATGCTTTCACAGTCCAGCGTACAGCAGCCTGCATGTGTCTGTGGCTTTCTCTTCCTTTAGTGCTGACTGCACTCAGCCTGTCGTTTGCATAATTCTTTTGTTTTGTTTCTTTGCACATTAAAAGATACAACTATCAAAAAAGATATATGTACACAAAGACATGCGCATAAAGACACATTTAATCCCCTGACACATACTTACTCTGACATGAATTAAAGTAAAGCAATGCCTGTGGGAGCGGTAGGAAGCCCATACAAGTTAATTCTAAACGTTGATATTTTTATACTTTTATATAGATAGTAGTTATAGATAATGTTCAAATATAACTTTATTTGTAGTTTTTAGAGGAAAGCACACATATTAAACATAAGAAATCTAAGGCTTGAAGCTAGTAAATGCTTTGTTCTCTAACTGCCTTGTGAAGAAGTCAAATAGCTTCACACCTATCAAACCAGTGGCATAAATAAAGTGTACTCCATTCAGATACGTGACTTTGAGCTGTTGGAAAGAAGAAAAAAAACTTTTCTCAGACATATTCTGCCTTCTTGTGAAGCTGTGCTCTCTTTCCAATAAAACACCATCAGATAATTAGCAGGTGTTTTTAAGATTTTATATGGAAATTCTCTCATTTACGCTTTTTTCTTTGTCTCTCTTCCAGCTGACGGCAGCTATTGTATTCCTCAGCTTCGGTGTCATCACCTCTTTTCTGTGCCTGGTGATCGATGCCGTCTGTATTGTCTTTAACATGGTGAGTTACCCGCACTTGCGTGTGTACACTGTAACACTAGAGATGATGAAACAAAGCAGTAACAGTAAACCTTGAACAATAATAAACCACTGTGCTGGATGACTGCCTAGTAGGGATGGGTCATGATTTAAAATATTCATTCAGTCATCACTCAGTCATTCAACAGTCATGAAATCAAAAAAAGTTTGTTTTTTTAATGTTTTTCCTGATGCCTGGTAGTACTCAAGGTCTGCTTTAAATGCTTAATTCAAAGATTCAAACATGTTATTCTGTCAGGAAGTAGTATGTGTTTCAGCAAAGAAGGTGAAGAAAAATTGGCCGATAACAGATAAAAACCACCCCTCAGCAGAGTTGGAACAGGCTACGCCCTGCAGTTTTGTCCAATGTCCAAAGAGTTCCTGCAAATTACAGTTTCATAACATCACCAGATTAGTTTTTCCGTGTCTCGAACAGGTAAATTAGCAGCTGTGAAAGCAAGATGTGAGAAAAGGAGTAGTGAGAGAAGTCCAGTTATCTTAATTTGTCCACACATTCGATGGCCTGGATGACTGAGAATCTTCAGACACAGAAAGCTGCCTCCCTAAAAAAGCATTTAACAGGTTAAAACTACATTCCTGTCTCTAAAATAAAGATTAATTTAATTGGGATTGCTCAATTGGAGAAGACTCCCTCTTTATTTTGGGAAAATCTATTCACAGCAAATTCAATATGTAACAACCTTACAATCGCTGTGATCACTGATGCACTTGTCTACTTTTAATCAGCCACTGGCTGATTTTAGATTGTCGAGCACAGCATAAAGCACAACTCTTGCACAACATAAAGCCTCATTAAATTAAGAAACTAAAGAGTCTTGGACTCGGTTGTTCATTTGCACTCACGTAACAACCTTTAACCTTTCAATAAGGTATACATATTTTACTTTTTTATTCCATTTTTATAACTCTATTATGAATTTTGATTGTTTTTTCTCTTTGAGGTTTTGGGCCACATTGGATCTTTGTTTCCAGTCTTCATATTTAGAGTGGTATCAAACTCTCGACTCTCAACTATTCCTTAGACCAACCGCCTTTAGTTACAATTAATCACAATGGGAAGAGATTATCAGCCTTATCTGTGTGGGTGCCAGGAGTTGCGTCTTGCCTCCTCTCGTTTGTGCATTCCTCTTGGGTGAACGCACAATAACATCAGGCCAAGGCCACTTTCATGCGCATTAAAACACTGTAAAAACAAATCATTTTACAGGTCTTCCTATTTTGTTTCTAAGATGTCTGAGTTGATCTTTTTGGACCACACTGTAAAATGACTCCTTGGTTGATAATGTCAAATAAGGGTTGACGTGATAATGTTTGTTTTCTTTGGAACAAATGCTGGTGCTTTAATCTTTCGAAGCTTAGTCTTTGAAAACATGAAATTTTGTTGACAGTATAAAAGGTTCAGGATGATTCCTTCGCTGAATATGATCAGGGCATACCCGAGACGGAGATATTGTTTGCTGGAACAGTAAAATGGAATAAAGGGAGCCTTTCTAACCTTTTGTTCTCTCAACAAACACCCAAATGTGTTGTTTTTTATGATGAAAGTAAAGGGAAAATGTAAACTTGATCAATTCAGCGGTCTATTTTGAAACATGAGATGATTTATAGTTTAAATATACAGTGGCCCTGTTAGACGGGTTAGACCCCTCTTTAAAAATAAACGATCAAAGTTACAGTAATGCACACCTTATGTTTGATGTGTTGAACAAAAGGAGTGAATTCAGTGTTGCAAATTGTGATTTTCCACAGGCACAACATCTCACCTGTGTTCAATTCATTCCAAACCATATAAGGTATTTTATATCATAGTATTTGTTAATATGGTGTAGTTTATCCCAAACACAAAGACGTAATGATAGAGAGTGATCATCATCACTGAGACAACAGCAACACACACTTCATAATTACAACAATCACAGTCAACACAGCACCAGGGACAATGATGGAAGTCCAGGACTTTATCACTTTCTCCTCTGATGTTGTATGTTGTAAAAAATATCTCAAGATGGTGGCAATAAATCACATCAAAACCATCTTATCTTACCAATTTAAAAGAGCCATAAATATTTTGCTCAAAGTGGACAGAGTGAGTTTCGAAATTGACCACAATCTCAACACTGTTGACACTGTCCATCTGGTTTATCTTGTGCTTGTAAAATGCCAGTTTATGTTTTGATTCTTAGCAAAGATTGATTGGTGCTGTTTTGAAATAAAAAATGATATTTCTTCACGTTTTCACTTTTGCCAGGACATACGCCCTCTGAAGGCAGGGAGATGCCAGCATTACAGTAGTGGCAACGGCTACATCTATGAGAATTTCTACACGTCTGTGAGTAAAGATGACTAATTCAGACAAGCTATCGCAATCTGATTTACAATTGAAAGCAAGTTTACTCGGGTCCATCTAAATAAATCAAATACACTGTAACATATTAGTAGTTTTCTGTTTCAGTTACAGTTATGTTGTGTTAGTCTGTGTTTTATTTGCAGGTGCCCACATTTTGAACTTGTGTTTCCTTTCCCAGGTGTCATGTTGGAATCTAAAAGAGTCTTGTAGCATGACAGTACGAAGTGGGACCTGCTACTGCTGTGACCTCTACGACTGTGCCAAGTGAGACAATACAACATTACCCCTCTTGTTACCACCACGACATCATAATAAAGTTTTATATTATCCGCTAAAATATCCTAAATGCCATTTCAAAACTGTCATCGAACTCAGACGCTTCATTTTGTCATTAATGATCTTGCCTAACAAATTGGAAATTATTTATAATAAACTGTGCTGTTGTTTTTTGTTCTGCAGTGGAGGCTACCTCAGCAACTACTATGAGTTTGTTGGAGTACGAAGCTGTGAGGACGTTGTCGTTCTGTACGTCTTAATTTGGACCCTCACCGCCCTGAACCTTGTGGCTTTCTTCACAGGCATCCTCACCACAGCGGTGCTGGGCAGCATGAAGGACTTGGTAAGACACACACACACACAACACAGGCTCAGACACACAGCTACATTTGGTACATTTAAGCTCAGTTAAAGTCGAGTAAAACTTTACATTTACATTACATACCTGTGCTCCAGTGAGATGTGTAAAAGACCTGAGGCTCTGTGGCTTAAGTGGATTTCATTTGCACAAATGCAAAGTTTTTATATTTACTTACTGATAATTTTGTAATAAAAACTGCTTTTACATGATTTGTTTGTTTCACAAACTTATGCTGGGCTTGAAAACTGCGCTCATTCATTGATTTTTGGCCTCTAGGATGCAGAAGCTCAGAAAAAAGCCTAAATTCATGTCACCAATACTGAAACTGTGTCTGTTCTATTGAATATGAACACTATATTGCCAAAAGTATTGGCTCACCTGCCTTGACTCGCATATGAACTTAAGTGACATCCCATTCTTAAACCATCGGGTTTAATATGACGTCGGTCCACCCTTTGCAGCTATAACAGCTTCAACTCTTCTGGGAAGGCTTTCCACAAGGTTTAGGAGTGTGTTTATGGGAATTTTTGACCATTCCTCCAGAAGCACATTTGTGAGGTCACACACTGATGTTGGATGAGAAGGCCTGGCTCTCAGTCTCTGCTCTAATTCATCCCAAAGGTGTTCTATCAGGTTGAGGTCAGGACTCTGTGCAGGCCAGTCAAGTTCATCCACACCAAACTCTCTCATCCATGTCTTTATGGACCTTGCTTTGTGCACTGGTGCACAGGGGTCATCCCCAAACTGTTCCCACAAAGTTGGGAGCATGGAATTGTCCAAAATCTCTTGGTATGCTGAAGCATTCAGAGGTCCTTTCACTGGAACTAAGGGGCCAAGCCCAGCACTTTACACATGGCACAATGCAGTCAGACAAGTACCGTTCTCCTGGCAACCGCCAAACCCAGACTCGTCCATCAGATCGCCAGATGGTGAAGCGCGATTCGTCGCTCCACATGAAGTTTGGAGGTCTGTAGCGATTGACTCAGCAGAAAGTTGTCGACCTCTGCGCACTATGCGCCTCAGCATCCGCTGATCCCGCTCAGTCATTTTACGTGGCCTACCACTTCGTGGCTGAGTTGCTGTTGTTCCCAATCGCTTCCACTTTGTTATAATACCACTGACAGTTGACTGTGGAATATTTAGGAGCGAGGAAATTTCACGACTGGACTTGTTGCACAGGTGGCATCCTATCACAGTACCACGCTGGAGCGTTCTGAGAGCTCCTGAGCTCCTGAGAGAGATGTTTGTAGAAACAGTCTGCATGCTTTGGTGCTTGATTTTATACACCTGTGGCCATGGAAGTGATTGGACACCTGATTTCAATTATTTGGATGGGTGGGTGAATACTTCTGGCAATATAGTGTATATGTTCATGCCACCTTTGGTTTTCACTTTGCAGTTAGCCTGAATTCAGCTTCATGCTGACGCTACACTAGAATTTCTTGATTTTGAATTCTTGAATCGTTGGGTCTCTCTTATTTGAAGTGTTTGATCTAGACCTGCTCTTTTATGGAGAATGTCTTGAGATAATGTTTGTCATGTTCTTGAACAAGAAATCACAGTATGCTGGTGGCTCTCACTGTTTCGCAGAGCAGCATCTAGTCAGACTAAACTCTGCATGAGCTGAAGGAGGAGGAGGTTCCTCCCTTTTTGTTAAGGAGAAATCACTTCTACTGACAGCAGTGAATTGTTGTATAACAAGCTGAACTGTGGCTTAAACTGAAATTACGGCTAAAAGCTGTGTGGTGGTTCTAGCTGGCTGTATTACAAAAAAGACATTTAGCATTAAGTCTGCCATGACGGTGAAAATTAATAATATGCAACTGCGGGGTAAAGCCTTCCTGACCTGAACCTATTCTCACTTACTGTAAAACATGGGACTCATTGTGCACAGATTTTTTAATGTTAACTAAATCTCCAGACCTGTCAGTTACCATCATCCCACGCTGATGAGAAATACAGTGAAAAGATATGTGCAGCAGTGTTGGTCATCACACATTTTTATTACAAGGCATTCAGAGGTGATAACACAGCAACCAAACCTTTATTCTGTACAGCTTTTAAGGGTAAATTCATGTCTGAGCTATTACTTTAAATATTCAATTTAATAGTACTGTATGTCCCTTAACGCAGCCTCAAGTTTAATCATCCTTGAAAAACAGTAAAAAATAACTACTCAGACTATTACAGCTGCATATCTAAAATAGTCAGCCAATAAGTTGATTTATAAATCACATATCTGGTATCAGGAGGTTCCAGGCTGCACTGTGTGTTTTATAGGTCATTCAGCTAAGAGCTTATCTCAGTATCTGAACAATACAACTCAGATAGCAGATGGAGAAAAGTGATGGCTGAGGCATGTAAATCACTCTTAGTTTCACCAATTGGGTGATATTTTAAAACACCAAATTACATATATTCTGCAGTTTTCTTTCCCACAAATTGACCGTGCGGTCACACATTCTTTGGTTGTATCCTGATATGTGTACATCAAATTTGAACTTTTTCTTTTTCTCCTTCTTCATCTTTCGGCTGCTCCTGTTGGCGGTCGCCACAGCGCATCATCTTTTTCCATCTCTTCCTGTCTTCTCCATGCACGTCCTCCCTCACCACATCCAAAAATCCCTCTCTTAATACACTCAGTATCTGTTCTCCCTCTTCAACTTCCACCATTTGATCCTTGGCTCAGCTTGAGCTCTCCTCCTCTTTTTGATCTCCAGAGTAATCCTACGGATCACCATCTGATGCCGCTTAGCTACGATCTCCCCTGCTACCACTCTGCAGTCTCCAAACTCTTTCAGGTTGCACGTCCTGCACAAGACACCTTTGTGCAACTTCCTCCACTCGTATACGGCACCCTGTGCTCCTCCCTCTTTTTGAAATACATATTCACCACAGACATTTCATTCCTTTTTTGCAAATCCACCAACATCTGTCCTTCCACTTTCTTCTCCTTCACATCATACGTATCCATCATCCCTTCATCGCCTCCATTCCCCTCCCCACAGTGTCCATTGACGTCCACGCTAATCACCTCTCTCTGCTCCTCGGGTTCACTCTCCAACACTTCATCCAACTCAGTCCAGAATTCCTCTCTCTTCCACCTTAAACCCGACTTTCTGGTCACATGCGCTGACGTCATTCATCATCACACCTTCAGTTTCCAGCTTCACACTCATCACTCTATCCGACACTCCTTACCTCACTCTGGACATGGGCTGACTCTTCTTTCAGGTTTACCAGTTCCCCATTTCTCCTTCCATCCACACTGAGGTAGACTGGTTTGAACCCACCTCTGATTCTCCTTACTCCCCTTCATCTCACACACAGTTTATCATACCTTCCTTCTCTCCATCATACACCAGCTGATTACCAATACCATCACCTCCACATTCCTACCTCTGGACATGCCTTCCTCCTCTTCTTCTCCTTCATCCAACAGTTGCATAGTTTCCACTGGCACACTGCTGGCAGCGTAATAGTATCGGTGCCGGTCATTGGTAACCCGGCCCTCAGCTGATCCAGTATGGAAATCTGATTCATGATCCATATATTTGATTTGGCATAGGTTTTACCCCCATCCTGACTCATCCCTCCCCATCTATCTGGGCCTGGGACCAGCACTGTGAGTGCACTACCTTGTGCATCCCCAGTGGCTGAGTTATGACAAATTCAGTCTAACATGTATACATGGGATTGATGTGTTAAGAGTGTTGAATGACCGCTGAGTACAAAGGAGTGGAGAGGTTAGGGCTCAGTTAAATTATTTGTGATGGGAGCAGATAGTTTGTGACCAGAAATAGTTCCTGATCCATAACGAGTTTTGTTGTTGTTTGCTGTTGTTGTAGCTACATCCGATTTACAAAATGTGGTGCTCCTTCAATGGCACACCAGCGTTCAGTCTGATGATCTTCAGACCACATGCTGCATTTGAGAGAAAGACAATTAGTCTTTTTTATTTGAGTGTGAGAGTGGAAACGTGGAGAGTCTCGCATGCTGTGGTTAGATGACTGGAAAACAGCAAACACCAAACTGGTAACAGGTTCACATATTCATTCAAGTCCACATCTGTCTTCTGTTGTTGCTGTTGTGTTGCAGCAATATATTGGTTTACCAGATCACAGAAATCTTTAATGGAAAAAATATAGCATCAAAAATATTACTGCAATATTCTTAAGCCTGTGTGGCTGTAAATCAATCCACAATTATGTCCAGTTCAGTTCAGACCTTTATTTCCATACAAAAATATCACTCATTGTGCAATAAGACAAATATAAAACCTAAAAATAAAAAAGTTTATAATATAATAAGACACAACTATCCTACTTTGTTTTTTTTCAAAACAGTTTCTGGTATGTTTTCTAATCTCTATCACTCCAGCCTGCAGAATGAGAAACGCTTGTTAAGATAAGTTCATGTAGGTGTTTGTGTATGAGGTCAGTTTTTCCCTCCTGCCGTCAGAACTCTGTTCTTCCCAACCCTCTTGTACCTCCATGCAGCAAGAACATCAAAAACAGGATGCGAAAGTTGAGCAAGTGGGCCATGACGAGTAATAAAAGTGAAAAATAGTGACAGTTGTATCAGCAGGGTTAACTGTCTCTGGATGCTAAGGCCCTCCTCTGATGGTTTTATCAAAAGCATTCCTTCATTCCTCCTCCTGCACTTGTAAAACCATCATCAACCATTTTCAGTTTGAAAATAACGTTCATTGCAGGAGCAAAAACTACTAACTCTTCTAGCTATGCTGTATCAGTGAAAGAATCAATTCTGTCATTCTTTGGGGAAATTACTTCCATAATCCTATCTGTTAATACATATCCACTATGATCATATTTGATAAAAATGCGACCGGAGGGCTGTGTCTGAAGGTCATTGTCCCTGGTCGCTGCTCCCTCCGTAGAAAGAGAACAGAGGGAAGAGGAAGAATGAACAAGATCTTTGTTAGTTTAAGTTGTTTTGTCACTGATTTCAACTCTAAATGTGAATATTTGCTGGTTTTCTTACCCCGCAGTCATAGTAATATGAATATCTGGGTTCTGCACTCTTGCAGACAGTTTTAAGACATCACATTGGACTCTGTTGGAAATGTGATTTTCACATTTTTCGCTAACTTCTGACCTTTTACAGACCAGACACTTAGTCGAGAAAACATTTTGTGTTTGACTTGTCTGGTTGACACCAAAGCGATATCAAGCTCAACGTTCCAAACTCAACATAATCTGGCTACATTGTGCACAAGGTGCTATTGCCACGGACGGGTCCTAGATAAACCCGACCTGTTTAAAACAATAAAGATTCAGGGTTTTTGTGGTCTATGGAAAGCTTATTGAACTTTATGCTGCCAGAGATTGAGCAAATCTGGCCTTAGTCAAACTCTGCAGGAGATGACCGCTAACAGACCAAATAGCCAATATTAATCTTTCACTGTATATTCCCCAAACTACTATTTTTACAAGAACTTAGGGATTTAGTTATCTTTAAATCGGTATGCATCTTCACTGAAAGAATGTTTGAAGATTTTTCTCCTAATGTTCTTAAATTTAATATGATTCAGTATTATTTGTCAATTGTTGACGCCTCTGTGCAAGACTAGTCCCAGAAGTTTCCAGATCTGTAGGAGAGGCAAATTCTTATCTGGAATCCTATACTGTATTTGCTACACACCTATAAAATGATCAGCTGTCATGTAAATATGTTTACATTAATTGTTTTACAGATGTTTTATAGATTTTTTCATATCTGGCTGCAACAGATTAAATAAAAGACAGGGAAATAACAGTTTGTAAAATTTATAGATCTGCCGCCTCCAACAGTTTTTAACCTCAAACATGCTGCAGCCAGACCACCCAAATGGAGACCAAAACAACACTGAGGCCGAAATTCATCAAAAGCTTTTGTGGGGAAGAATGTATGCATCATCAGTACTTCATCACTAGCTGTGTGACAGGTGTGCTGAATAGTATGTGAACAGAACGGATCAACTCCCGTGTTTGCAGAATAATGTGTGAGGGCCAGTTTGTAAAAAGATGCAGCGTCACACGTTTAACAGATGGAGCTTAGTGTCGGTTGAGGTGGAGCGCTGAGGCTGTGCCTGCATTAGCTGATTGGCCTCCACTGTTTCATTCACTCGTCACCATCGACCTTGGAGTTGCCAGCTGACCAGTAATGTTGATTAAGTTTGCTGCCATGGCTCACTCACCCGCCCTGACTTCCTCCAAATGTTTGGTTCTGTGATTTAAAAGCCCTGACAACACATTTTCTCAATCAGCCTCTTAGTATGGGCAATGAGGTCCTGCATGAAAACAAAATTCTATATTTGTGTTTTGTCCTTTTCTGTCTGACCACCAATCTGGTTACAGCAACATTTGAATCAAAATACAAATGAATGAATGAATGGTGACTATTGTTGGGGTTATTTATGTTGCAAGGCTAATATCACTCAAATCTTTAATGAATACCCTTAATAATAATCAGGAATGAAAGAATTGTGGCCAATTTAGACGTGAACATTCAATGCTGGAGCAAATTTTCTATGATTTGATACCACGTTTTCAGAGGCTTTAAGTTTTAATATTCATGTGTGTGTTTATTAAAGACGGATTATTTCCTCCAGCAGAATCCTTGATGCTACTCGGCTTCTCCTCAGATCAGCAGAGCCAAATCTAAATCTGCCAAATTGAACTAAATGATATTTGACAGTTCACTGACATAAGTATCACAACACAACTCTGACTGAATTGCTTTTACAGCTTACATTTGGCTCCATTTAGTTTTTAGTTATCCAAACTCAATAAGGATCACATTTAGATTTTAGATCACATTTTAAATTCCACTCAATGGGGGGCCTGGCCATGCTAACCGTCCCGACTAGGAACGCTTCAAATCAATGCTTGCTTCAATGAAAGGTGATATATGTGGGACAATTGATTCACTGGCTTCTGACCTTGACTTGGAATTTATTTGGGTAAAGCAAGAGATAGAAATTACAGTCGGATGTCTATGATGGCGGTGAAACTCCTATGAACAGACTTTACATGAGCTGGAGCATGTGTGCGCAGACCACACTGCAGCCGCATATTTTGAAGCTGGATGAGATGCCGTTAATTGACCGAGCCCTCCGCTCTCTCCATGCAAAACCAGAGGAAGGAGAAGCACCCCGTTTTTTCATCTTCAGGATCCACTACTTCCAGTAGTACTACTGGGCATCTCCACTCCTGTACAAGGGGAAAAAAAACTTTGCATGAAAGTGACATACAGTGGGGCAAAAAAGTATTTAGTCAGCCACCAATTGTGCAAGTTCTCCCACTTAAAAAGATGAGAGAGGCCTGTAATTTTCATCATAGGTACACTTCAACTATGAGAGACAGAATGGGGGGAAAGAATCCAGGAAATCACATTGTAGGATTTTTAATGAATTAATTGGTAAATTCCTCTGTAAAATAAGTATTTGGTCACCTACAAACAAGCAAGATTTCTGTCTCTCACAGACCTGTAACTTCTTCTTTAAGAGGCTCCTCTGTCCTCCACTCGTTACCTGTATTAATGGCACTTGTTTGAACTCGTTATCAGTATAAAAGACACCTGTCCACAACCTCAAACAGTCACACTCCAAACTCCACTATGGCCAAGACCAAAGAGCTGTCAAAGGACACCAGAAACAAAATTGTAGACCTGCACCAGGCTGGGAAGACTGAATCTGCAATAGGTAAGCAGCTTGGTGTGAAGAAATCAACTGTGGGAGCAATTATTAGAAAATGGAAGACATACAAGACCACTGATAATCTCCCTCGATCTGGGGCTCCACGCAAGATCTCACCCCGTGGGGTCAAAATGATCACAAGAACGGTGAGCAAAAATCCCAGAACCACACGGGGGGACCTAGTGAATGACCTGCAGAGAGCTGGGACCAAAGTAACAAAGGCTACCATCAGTAACACACTACGCCGCCAGGGACTCAAATCCTGCAGTGCCAGACGTGTCCCCCTGCTTAAGCCAGTACATGTCCAGGCCCGTCTGAAGTTTGCTAGAGAGCATTTGGATGATCCAGAAGAGGATTGGGAGAATGTCATATGGTCAGATGAAACCAAAATAGAACTTTTTGGTAAAAACTCAACTCGTGTTTGGAGGAGAAAGAATGTCGAGTTGCATCCAAAGAACACCATACCTACTGTGAAGCATGGGGGTGGAAACATCATGCTTTGGGGCTGTTTTTCCGCAAAGGGACCAGGACGACTGATGAGATTTTGAGTGAAAACCTCCTTCATCAGCAAGGGCACTGAAGATGAAACGTGGCTGGGTCTTTCAGCATGACAATGATCCCAAACACACCGCCCGGGCAACGCAGGAGTGGCTTCGTAAGAAGCATTTCAAGGTCCTGGAGTGGCCTAGCCAGTCTCCAGATCTCAACCCCATAGAAAATCTTTGGAGGGAGTTGAAAGTCCGTGTTGCCCAGCGACAGCCCCAAAACATCACTGCTCTAGAGGAGATCTGCATGGAGGAATGGGCCAAAATACCAGCAACAGTGTGTGAAAACCTTGTGAAGACTTACAGAAAATGTTTGACCTCTGTCATTGCCAACAAAGGGTATATAACAAAGTATTGAGATTAACTTTTGTTATTGACCAAATACTTATTTTCCACCATAATTTGCAAATAAATTCTTTAAAAATCAGACAATGTGATTTTCTGGATTTTTTTTTTTCTCATTTTGTCACTCATAGTTGAAGTGTACCTATGATGAAAATGACAGGCCTCTCTCATCTTTTTAAGTGGGAGAACTTGCACAATTGGTGGCTGACTAAATACTTTTTTGCCCCACTGTATCTGAACAGGCACAGCCACTTCAGAAATGCCTTGGCAAAGCAGGTCCAGGTGGAGGGCTCATTGCCACAAAGACAGGAGGGGAACACAAGACAGTTTTAACACTTTCAAAAGCTTACAGACAACAAGCTGACCAGAGTCACTCTGCTTTAGCTTTCTACAAATCTGTCAGAGGAGCAAAGTTATCAAAGTATCCCCACAACAGAGACTTAAGGGTTTCATGAAACCTTTCCAAGGCCCCTTGGCTCCAAGTGTGGTTTGCAGAGGACTGATTATGTCTCAGCTACGTCAAAACCTGAGCAAACAAATGTGATGTGAAATTGGAGCTTTGATCACTCTGAACCACCTTTGGAATCCCCAAGATTGAAATAAGCTGTGTCAGTGCTTCGACCACACATTTAGCAGTAGTGGAAAGCAACAGCTAGGATATCTTGTGCTCTGTCACATGACTGCAAGCGAGTTACTAGTCCCAGCCTTTGAACGTGACAGAGGACCAACAAAGTCAAGTGTGAGGTGCTCAAACGACTTAGCGCTTGCAGGAATGGGATTCTCTTGTCATTTTTCATGTATGACATGTTTTGATGTAACAAGACACCAAAACCGAAAAAATGCCTGAGGATGGAGTCCTATGTCTTACGGACCCTGAAATGCTCTGATTGAACGTGTGATGCCCTCAGCACCTCCTCCAGCAGATAAACCTTTACAGCAGGGAAAGCACTTGTTACTGTGCGGGTCACTCACACGAGATTGGCTGCCTCATCCAAGTGTGACATTCGCGGACAGTAGGATTCAGCGCCTTGACTGAAAAGTTGAGAATACGGAGGTATGAAGTTTGGTCTTCTATTCTGCTCTATACTGCCACCTGAGGTAGTTATTGTTAATGCAGTTTACTTAAAAAGTCAGTCACCGCTAATGCTGTGGGCTTTTTTTTAAACTTTTCTTCATTTTAAGTTTCATACCAACAGTGTGTCGCATAACTCCTATTATGCAACTGCTAGAATGTGAGATGTATTTTCTTATTGACGAGTTCACAAAAATTGTGCGTGAAGATATGTGGTCATGCCAGTTGGCAGAAAATGCCAATGGGATGTGACAGTGGGCCTATAACAAAAAAGCACATGACTTCTGAATGGATTCATTCATGTAACTTGGCCGAACTTTGTATAAAGATAGACGTACACATACACACACAGACATTTTCACTGGCGACAGTTTGTCTTGCCCCTTTGTCTCAGCCACGGCCCCCTTTCATAACTCATGAACAGTTTGTCATGGACTCTTGTGGGAGGCATTATGTGCGTGTGTGAATACATGCACACGTGGTATGCATGTGTCTGAGGTCTGAATTCACGCTTGTTGCTCAAATCTTTACCACACTTTATCAAACATTGACTTCCTCCCGGTTGAGGGTGATTAAGTTCTCAGACCACACGAGTAGAAAATATTCAACTTGACGGAAAACTTGCGATGTCAGAGAGCTCTGGTTTACCACTGAGATGGCCTCAGTGAATGTATCCTCCAGGAGAATCTCAACATTGTTGTAACATTCGATGTTGTAATGCAATATAGACTGAACAAAAGAGGTGGACGTAGCTTTTGGTTCTGAAAAGTGAAGCCAGTCATGAAGTGCCTTAAACCAGGCAACAGATACTTCAGCTTAACAATCAACTGAGATATTTCACTGAAAGCAGAATACGATATTGTCACTTGAAGAACTTCTACTTAAATCTTGATCCATGTACCATGAGCGTGGGGACAAAGCAGGTCAGTTGCTAGCCCACTATTTACAACAGACGTCATCCTCTCATCAATTTCCACAAATTCAGACCCCACCACGTGTTACAGCAGGTCCCAAATTAATCAACCAACACACAGCCAATTCTATGTCTCAATATTCATGCAAGCTATCAATTTACTGATTTTAAACAAGGGTATCTGCCCATAAGACTGTTCTCGGTGGACCTAAAACTTGTTGATTTAAACTCCTTTAAACTCCTCATTTATGTAATTTGCAAATGCATGCAAGCATGCAAAGATCCTCCGGTTGAAATGAACAGTGAGTGGCTATTAATAATCATGACTCTGGAGTAGTCACGAAATCACTTTTTGTACTTGTTGCTTTTTAATATCTTGAATATGTGATTTCCTCTGGATGAAATCACTCAATGTACTCAGACTTTTTCTCATGCTATTATATCCAGATGAGAGAATCGAACCACCTTTTAGAAGGTAACTGGTGGGTTAGAAGTGTTCGATTCAATCTCACAAATGATCTCTGTCTGTGTCAAATTGTCTGCAGTCACTCATGATGTGACTGTTCAGTATCAAACATAATGAAGAACTTTATAGCTTTTGTACTTCTTTTGTACATCTCATGGCTCAACGGCTGACTCTTATCGAGAGGAAATTCCCACTCAACCAACTCATTACTCTTAGATTAGAGACAACTTCTGCTTTGTTAATATGGGGAAAATGTGTGTACACTGAAAGGATAACTCACTAGGTTTAAAGACATGGGGACCATTTTTTTACAAATCTATTGAAATGATTTCCTATGTGCTTTAATGACGCATACTCCACATTTTTGCAAGTATCTACACTCTACACTATCTACACTGATTATGTCGCTGCAACATTTTTTAGTTCTCATAGGTAACGAATTCTGTTTGCTTTGCGTCTTTGTTTTTGTTGTCTGCTCGCATCGTCACTTTTGTAATCAATTTAAATCCTAACCAGTTATCAGCTATCTGTCTAGACAGCCAACGAACAAACAGTTTAGGAAAAAAAAAGTTTAAAGAAAAGACACGATTCAATTGTGATGTGTCCAACTGGCCTGGGGCCTGTTTCAGAAAGCAGACTTAACAAACTCTTCCTTAAAATGATAAAGTGGTGTAATCTGTGTATTAGGCCATAGCCTACATTACATTTTAAATATATTTGACCAGCTTTAATCTGATGGTGACATAACAGACAAGTGAAAATGAAAAATGTAGTTGAAGAAAAAAAAAAATATTGATCACAGACAGAGACATGATTGTGAATCACAATCTGGCCCCAAAATAATGTGTTTGCACTTGAAAAAGTTGTAGGAGATTTTACTTGTATCTTGGCTGAACAGTATTCAGTAGCTGTATTTCAGCTACTTCAACAAAGGTAAACTGTTTAAAAACTCACTTTCAGACTACATTCTGCAGCTGCACCACAATCCTTCTCACTCAGAAATATTAATATATAATCTCCAATATCATAGGAACTGTGTTTGATCAGTGCGACAAATCACACCATGAGTGATACAGAAAATTAGTCTATTAGATCCTAAAGCTTTGCAGCCATTTTTACACTTTAAACTAAGATTACACATTATGTGCATTAAACATTTCAGTGGACTTGTAACAAACTGAGCACATTATAGAGTAATTGTAGAAAAACAACTTCCACTAGCAAACGGGACATGCAGAGGTTTTATTCTGCAGGTCTATTCTCAAAAATGCTGTTCAAAGAAACAGCACAGCACAGAGAAGCGGTAACTTTAGATAGTCTCAAACAACAAATATCTTTTGATTCTGACATACTGTGAACCTCCGCTAAGTAATGCACTTCCATATGAGATAAAACAGTGTCTAAGACAGAGGAGAGACAGAGAAACTCAAGTTTGTCAAAGATTACCAAGGTTACCATGGTAACTCACCCAGTTTAAGTTAGCTCTCTGTCTGGAGCTTAAAACCTGCAGTTTCCCTCATCACAGGGTTTACAAATCCAGAGATGTCACAAAGCCCTCCTTCTGAAACAAGGCCCTGGTGCTCGTTTGATGGATGAAACATCGAGTATAAACAGTTATCCAGTTATCATAGCCAAAACAAAGTAATCAGGTTGTGTTCCCATCGCGCCACTTTGAGCATCTTCATCATTTCATTTGTATTGGCTAAAAGGTCTATTTTTTCATGTGTGCATTTCATATTATTGCATTTATAATAATATTGTGTTTGTGTGTGTGTGTGTGTGTGTGTGTGTGTGTTGCCCTGTGTTTTTGTCAGAGGAGTAACAGTGTCATGACCAAAGGCCCTGAGAGCACAGCAGCTTCCCCTACAGCTCCTCTTCTGATGGACGCCAACACACACACGGTTCACCAGCTCCACCCAGTCAGTGTGCTCTCAACACACACACACACACACACACACACACACACTTGCTTTGTTATGGTATCTTTTTCTGGTGTTTCTCCAATATTAGTCAATAAAAACAAAGCTTTGCTCAGCTTTAGGAAAATTTTGTCTGTTTATTCCAGGATATCAGAAATAGAAATGATAATAACCTTCTCAGTTTACTGCTCATTACGTGTAATTCCACTTGATATTATGACAGCAATTGTAAAGGTATACTGCAGTGAGTAATAGATTTTATGATGTTTTTGGCTACATCAGAGACTCAACGAGTTCTTTGGTTTGAGAGGTGAGTGTGGAGCTGAACGTTAGATTTGCTCAAGGACGTGCTTGTAACGGTGAAAGACATTAAAAACCCATTATGAAACCCCCTTTAGATCTAGTTAAAACATATAGTTTGCACTATCACTACTCAGAATCTCTTTTTTCTGTAGTTACAACTTAGGTGTACTGACATGCATACGTTTTTTTTTTTTTTATTGTAGAATTTAAATTTAGAGGCAGGTGGGAATGTGTGCCTAAACACGAGCAGCTGGTCCGCATATGAACATAACCGAAGTGAATCTCTAACTGCTTTGGGGAGGCAGTGGCTCAGTCGGTAGGGAGCTGTCTACTACTACTACTACGAGCCCTACTCAGGGCACTGTGCCATGTAGTAGCCCCATTATTAGGCAAAGTGAAATAATTGAATTTTGCTAAGATGATAAATAAAAATGAATTCTTATTCTGAGGATTTATGTCTCGCTGTTTCCAGTATCAGTGCAATGCTGCGTTTTGAGGAGAATGAGGGTGTAATTTGTATTTGGGTGAATCAACACTTCAAATTATGTAAATAACGTAATTTAAGGATAATGTGTACTTAACCTTTTTCTGACCTCAAGTTGTGCCATAGAGTAAAGTTTGGCCGAACCCAGTATTGTTGAGTGTTTGCCTGCAGGACCATGAGCTGGACAATAATCTACTGTCTACTGTCCGTTACCACATGACGTCCTTCATGTTTAGAATTAATGTGCCATAAAGGGCAGCAGTAAGAGGAGAAAAGATCACGAGCTGAAACATTAAAGTTACAATCCGCAGCCTTTTCATAAAATCAAACCCAGTTTTTCATGCTTTTTAATCTTTCATGGTATTTATGTTCAGTAATGCATTAGCTCTTTATAGTGCAGTGCACTACTATAACATACACTTTATAGTTTGGTCCTCCATTCCCGCATAGATTCAGATTTCTTTAATATGCACGAGGGATTCACAGGAAGTGATGCAGCATGTAATCCAGCATTACTGGATGTAATTTTATCCCACTGTTATCAGCCTCAAAGTTTACTGTTCACTCTTCTGGCGCCAGCCGCAACCCAGAGCTGTAAAAAGTTAATGCTTCTACGATGACTAGTTCACATTCAACTGGTAAAACAAGTGGTGTCATCTATTGCGAAGCCGCCACAGAAACCGATGTGTTTGCCACAGACACTAACATGATGGTTCATTATTCTTCTATATTAAAACAGCATTTGTTTGTTTGGCTGCACTGTAAACGGATTCACCGTTTGCGCTGCTGTGGTATTTTTGACAAAGTAGCTGCTCAAGAAGTCTTTACGCTAGTATTAAACCACATTAGCTGTTACCATGGTAACCACAGGTGTTGCCAAATCAACCAGAAGTCAAACTGCAGAATTAATGCTGGCTAAAGTTGAAAATACCCTTTATTAATGTTTAGTGAAGGAGGCAATGCATTTTATGTGTTTGTTGGACACAAACAGTGTGTTTAGGTGAGAAACAATGAATGCAAGTAAAAGTTTTTTTTATTTACCACTGGGTGTCATTAATTCAAACCTGAAGATTGGTGAGGTCTTTCTCAGCTTTTGATCAGCTTGGTCAGATCTTGATCTGTCTCATAAATCCATGTGTTTAACACCAGGAATACTATATTTTCCATCAGAACAATAAACCTCTTTATTATCCTCAAAAAAAGCCCTTTAACTTACTGGAATTCACATCAATAGAAACCAGTGAAAAATGGAGTGTAACGGTTTCATCTTGATCGAAAACAGCAGTTTCGTTGGATGTGGTTGAAAGCTTGTAAAAAAGCTTTTAAGTAGATCTTCTTCTTCTTCTTCTTTTATCTCGTCAAAGGTAGATTACACCAAATGTATTCATCTATTTGTGTTTAATCATTGGCAACACAAAGACTCACTTTTGCTTTGCAAAAAGGTACAAAAGACACAATGTAGGGAATTAGTGAGATTAGTGATTACATTTGTTATGAGTTACCACAAATTACACTGTTCAGAAGTCTTTGCTCAACTTCTTTGTCCTTGTCCTGCTCATCCAGGGAGGCTCGATGTATTTCCCTCCAGCAGAAGGGACAGTTATGCCACAGAGTTTGACTCCAAGCTCAGAGTCCAAACCTTCACCCTACGCCCCTCTGACCAGCCTGCTGCCTTACAGAGTCCACAGCACCTCTGCCTGAGCACCACCACCAGCCTCTCTCCTGAAAATAACTCAAAAAACATATGCAGAAAGGGATAAACAGATATTATTATTATAATTATTATTATTATTGGCAAATATTATGTGATATGAGTGTGTGGACTGCATGTGTATAAGAGGGCCTGTAAGCTTTAACTTCAGTAAAATCACACACAAGAATTAAAGCCTCATGTGAGCCAAGCCAAACTTAGCCCGACACACAAATGTCCACAATACTGTAAATATTAGGTTTGTGTGTGTGTGCATGTGTGTATGTATGTGTTTGTGTACGTGTGTAGAAGTGTGATTTATGCCCTATAAGGTCTCTGAAACATGTGACTTACGTGTAATGTCTATTTTACTAACTGTTGTACAGAATATATTTTGTGTCATAAATGTACTTTGTGTTGAATGTTTCATATGTCATGTCAGGTTAAACTGTATATTAACAGTAATTCAGTTATGAGATAACAGTATTAGGCTGGTGACCTGGTTTATCTGACTGTCATCGCATCATAATAATTCACTCAAACATTTTTATACATTATTAAACTGAACAAATGTATTCAATAAATGAATTATCCACACAGATTAGTCTGGATTCTTTTAAGTCAAGAGATCAAATGTGTTACGAAAGACATTTTCAGGTCATCTTGGCTGTTTCTTATTTTATGAGAGTGTAGTCATCGAACATTTAGTTAAGACATGAACATGAAGAACTCTGATGTACTTTTCAAATTCACAGTAATGGCATCCATAGACTCTGATTTAGGCCAAATCCATTTGATGTAACTTGTTTGAAGTTAGCAGCATCAGCTGTTGTACATTTAAATTTCCATAGCAACACTTTGACGCAGTGCTGGGTTAACACGAATGTGACATTATATGAACCAATATACACTAGAAAAGAGAAAATAGCTTCATTATGCTGCTAATCAAATATATTTTTAGTCTTGGAAGGAAATAAATATCCACACCCCTTCATCCCAGGCACAGAACAGTACACGGCAAAGCCTGAAGAGAGTGAGGTGACTATGGCAACGGAACAAATAGATCCTGCTGCAACCGTACACTCGATGCAGTGTTCATGATTTGGAGCTGTGCGCGCTGCTACTTTTCACCAGATCTGGCAACAACATGTTGGGAAAATAAGGACTGACAGTCCGCCAGCTCTGTAGGAATTCCATAGTCTGTTTCCTCTGTAAAACACTCCTCAGAGGTCCAGACTTCTTATTCAAGGTCGGAGAGGAATTTAGGAAAATTGTCACAATGTATAGTGCTGTCATACGTCCATAAGCAAATAAAAATAACTATAAGGATATTCCCTGATTATTGAACAATCAATGGAATTGAAAACAAATGACAATAAGCAGTGTGTTTTGGAAATAAAATAAAACAAGCATTCTGTTCATATTCAGGTTAACTTCTTTATTAAAACAACATGTGTTTGTTTGGCTGCACTGTCAACAGCAGCTTTAATATTTCCCTTAAGCTATGGATATAATATGATGTGAATGTCTAGACTCAATTTGGGGGGAAATCTATCCAATACATGAGACAAACCTTCTGGCTGGAAGAAAAATCAGGGATCACCAAATTAGTTAGGATTCATCCTCTGGGGACCATGAATGGCTGCACAAAACTGACACAGCTTGTTTAGATAGTTCTGGACCAAAGCAGTATGGCATGTCACGCTCTGTTATCCAGTTCATGTTCATGCATTCACTTCTTATTTTTTTATTTGGTTCCTCTCATTTCAGAGTCTCCACTTCCTCCCATTGTGCTTTTCCCGCCACAGCTGATTGTGCCTCTGCTTCTAATTAGCTCCACCTGTATCTCATTACCTGCCTGCCCATTTTAGTCTGTGTCTTCCTTCACTGCCAGTTTGTTGCTGCTCTTTGTAACAAGCGCTGCAGTAGTCTTTCATAGTGTGTAGTGGTTCTGTTTTTTTTTTTATTCCTGTCTGTGTTCTGACTTTCTCTTTGCCTAAACCCAGAATTCCCCCCCCGGGAATCAATAAAGTATTTCTATCTATCTATCTAACCTCTCTGGATTGTTTGCCTGATCTCTGACCGCCTGCCTGTATACCAACCACCGAAAGTAAAAACTGTTGTTGAGTTGAAACCTGTGGTTTCCTCCAATCGATTACACAGTGGACCGACCAACTTATTGACAATACCATTCCTGGAGCCTCGCCAATAGCATGTCTAATGAAAAGGAAAAACCGGATGTAGCCCTATCTGAAGAGATAGATGTAAAGAAAATAAACTTAAGGTAGATCTTTCAGTTTCTTAAATACTGAAATCAACCTGAATGACTTGACAAAGTTGGTCAGACTCTGCAAGAAAAGTCAGACCCACACCAAAACTGAAACAGACTTGTGCGAAAGTAATGAAGGCAGGTTTTAACCACACACATGTTACAATAAAATACTAATGTAACTCCATAGAATGATAAATACTTGGAATTTATGGTTGAAATGAGACACTGTCATTGTTGGTGAACTGGCTACTCATCAAAAACATTTACTAAAACTCATAAAAGGAAAAGAGAGAACAGTCCACAGTGAGTGGACTCCAACCACACCCCTGACTAGAGGCCACAACATTAGTCTGTGGTGCTGCGTGGCTTTGGTGTCAACATGACATAACATGAAAATCACCAGTGCTCATGGTGATGATTTGATTTAAATCAAATCTGCGGTTTGTCATTTGATCCCTGTGTCATATGCATGGGAAGGAAAGAAAACGGCTGTGGCTGCATTTAAACACCACAAACCAAGCAGCAGAACAGAGCAGAGAACAAAAGCAAATCCACAAGATTAAATATCTTTTACGTGTGAATTTAAAGAATTGTTTGGGTGTAATAAGTGGCCACAGAAAAAAAGCTACATAAGCTTCAAAATAAGTTTGACCGGCTGATTACGCTCACCCCGTCTCAACTGACTTCCAGTAAAACATAAAAGAGGAAATTACAAAATGTTGGTCAAATTTCAACAGAGAAATCCAGCTCTCAGATCTCAAACTAAGAGCAGCCAGGGTGTCACTCCCATGTTTATAGAACATTTGTCTCCAGAGGGAGTCGAGTGAGGCTGCCGACTCTCTGCAGACACATTCGACAGTCTTATACAATGAGGAGGGTCCGACGCAGTCAGTATAAAAGTCAAAATATGCTTGTGGTTTTACTGTGAATGTGAAAACTGTGGCGATTCCAGACCACTGTGACAATGCCCAGAAATCATATAAGTAAGCACAGCATCAGGGCGACGCTGAGGTTCACATACATGCCGTCTGTGCACCTACATACGAGACAGATAGATCAGGAACACCTCACACAGGTAGATTCAAAGAGTCAAACTACAAAGTCATAATCACTGGCAGTCCACTTATTATGTCCTGTTCACTATTTCACAGAGCCATCTTCACAGTTACACACTTTAACACCTGGAAGCTGCTCGGTGCAACCACAGTCACAACCTTCCAATCGCAAACCGTCGTTTGTGAAGATAATTTTCGTTTAAAGTCGGTTACTGCTTCTGACTGTCCTAAGTTCAGTGTGTTTCTGGTCCAGTCGTGTCAGTCAGTACAAATGCAGGTCTACATAAACACTGTTTATAAGCTTCTAAGTTAGCCTAACATGATTATTTCCATCGGCTCTCACTGTCTTTCAGGCAAAACACAGCAGGTCAATAGGGTCAAAATTTTATCTCCATAAAACTTCCCCAGTTGATTACTTGCATTAAGAGAATTTTTTTTGTGTTACAAGTTTTGACTTGTAAATGACTGAGGCACTGTCTAATTAAATACGTGTTAATTTGCACAACAGAAGTCTGAACACTGGATAAAGCTAGCCATGTTTTCAGGAATAAAATGTCATATAAATCAGGCTAAGAATGATATATGACCAAACCTCTATGAATTGAAGGGAATAAAACTGGAAAGTTTGGTGTAAGTTTGTGCTACTGAAGTGGAGATCTCTGGGCCTTTGAAAATATAAATTTAGGAGAGTGAAATTATCTAAGTGTGGTTAAATAAACACCCAAATGTGTGATGATTTCTTTCCACCAGTATGAAAGATCTCAAAATGCATTTACAAAATTAAATTTATTTGCAGTTAACAGCTAAAAGCTTCTGATTCAGTCACTGACAACAATGATTAGTAGTGGTACTTTTGAGGTGCCTGCACTTTACTTGAGTATTTCCATTTTCCACTACTTTATATTTCTCTATATAGTTCAGAGGAAAATATTGTACATTTTACTACACAACAATTATTTCACCTTTTGTTACTTTGCAGATTAAAACTCCACATAAAAAAAAAAAAAAAAAACACCTAATAAACTTAACTTCCCCATTAACCATCTCAGGAACCTTCGAAGAGGCTCAACGTAAGTTGAAGTTAGCTAAAAGTAAATCAAAACTACCTCAAGCAGCTACAGTAAAATTCTGCTTTAACACTGATGCATCAGGATTAACAATCTAATAATGTCAGATATATCAGTTACATGCATTACTTTTGTTACTTTAAGTACATTTTGTGTATTTTTACTCAGAATCTTGGATGGAGAACTGGATGGTGATTCTGTGTGGTGAGATCAGATGTAGGACTGGGTGTTAAAATGTGTTAATATCATGACAGCTGTTGTACATGTCATGTATAGTGCTTATATATAATAGAGCATCTTCAACAGATTATTTAAAGCGCTGACCGCACCAACCGAAAGCTAAAATTAATCTATTTATACAATCAAAAGGCCACATTCTGTCTCTCGCCTGTGTTTTCTATAAAAACACAACACACTTATACCAAACTGTTCTATAGATCTGTTAAAAAATAGTCCGGATTATAACATTTCACAGCAATGGAAGTGGATTATACGGAGTGACAACATTTCTGGAAAAACATGCTTAAGGGGTACAAAAAAAAAAAAAAAATCTATTCACTTCTATTGTGTTGGGGCAAATGCAGAGGATCCACAAGAGGACGTCTCAAAACTTGTGCACATCAAATCTTAACTATCTGCATAACTCCACACTCGTAGGGAAGTGTTTGTTTTCTGTGTGTGGTTTTGGTGACCTGAGCCTTTCAGCCATGTCAGGTAGCTGCAGGAGACGGGGAGCATGGAGTTCATGTACAAGTTTTACAAGTACATGCATCAGTGAACAATAAGGACTTGGACTTGGGCTTAAGGGACCAGTTTACCTCAGTATGATATGTGTACTGCTATTAAACTTAACAGCCATTTTTTAGTGTTTTCAGTTTTTTTGTGTTTTTCAGTTGTCTAAAGCCTTTGTGGCGAAGCTTTGAACTCTTGTAATGGGAAGACATCTCATGCTGTGGCACAAGTTCAACCCTTAAAACACAAATATTTTCACATCACAGAGACTTTCAAAACTGTATCCCTTTCTAACACAACTGGTCCTGAGTGTTGTGGTCCCGAGCGCTGGCTACCACACGATGCAGACAGTGACGGATGAGGATGAAGCCGAGGTTAAAGCACAAGCTCGGCCCTCTGACAAAAACACTCCTAATGCATTTCGGTGCAAACAATCATACTCCTGATCATACTTCCTCTCAACATCTCGGCAAACAAGTGCATAAAAAAAGTACCTAAATGTTGAAATGCTCCTTTAGACAGGAGACAGGAATGCCATGTGGGGAAAAAGGAGGCTCACTGTAATAACACCACATGTATCACTGATCGCTGCAGGAGTGTTTTCCTTCCTATAGAAGGTGTGAGCGCAGGTCTGCAGAGGGACAAGCACCCTGCTGCTGGCAGAGATCCGGCCTGCTGCTCGCTGACAGGTTCAGACCGAAACCAGGAGTCTCCCTGGAGGAGAGGCAGCTTTATTTGTGTAGCATCTTTAGCAGGAAAGAGAGTAAAGGTCCATCCCACAAGGCATAGAAATGCTTTGAAACACTGTTTAAGAGCGTACAAGAAGGGACTGGGAAGAAGGGAAGGGCACATTGGACATGAAATGAATTCAAATACAAATAGACAGCTTAAGCGGAGGTGTTGTAGCCCTGCGTACGAGAACATGCACTCTCTTCCCATAGCCCTACCATAAGCCCTCTCCAACATCAACAAAGCTCGCTCTCCTTCCTGCTGTGGTGTTAGATCTCGTCAAAACCTCTGTCAATCAATATGAGATACAAAGAGAAAATTAAAGCTGCAAGCAGCGTTGGAGGGCCCCCGCACCTTTGTGCATGTCGGGGTGTGCAGCGGCTTCGTCCTGTTGCAGGACGCCGGACAGAGTTTTCATGTATTTCGGACGGTGCATCAAGGAGTTACACGTCACTTCCTGTGTCCCCTATGTGGCGCTAGAGAACAGCCACTAATTGCATCCTATATTTCAGCATATGAAGTGTTGACTACACTGTGAAAATTTCATGCAAATCAAATGATGATTGGCACAAAAGTCTTACTTCCTGTTGTCATCATGACAAGTTTGGAACAGATTGGATAATGTACACTGAAGATACAACAATTTCCTGTTTCATGGCGAACACAGCGTCGCCACGGTGACAGCGTTTGACGAAACCTCAAAAGCTTCATAAAGGGGGATTATCCATATCCATTATCCATAATGTCTTTTCTACCAGCTGACCAAGTTTGAAGTGGATCGCTTCAACCCCCTCGGACTAGTTCATTTACGACCTCTGTAAATCGCCAAAAATGTAGGGAAAATCCAATATGGCCGACTTCCTGTTGGGTTTAGGTCATCCCTCCAAGAGACTTTTTTGTATATCTTGAAGAGATACATGAACCCACCATATTTTGTACATGTACATAAAACACAGTTCCGGGAATTCCGGTAGTTTTTCACCACGACTGATGCATGTGGCAAGTTTCATGAGTTTTCGTGTATGTTTAGGCCGTCAAACTTGCTATTTATTTCGGATGCATTTCCTTACATTTCAAAATGTTTAGCCCTGTTAGCGGCTGTCCCACTTTCCTTTCCCGCCCTTTCCTCACAGGAAGCTCAAAATTTAAGAATCACGGAAGGTAAAATCATATCAGACCTGACCTGTGTTGACATACTGAACTAGACCAAAAGAGCAGCAATTTGCTTGTAACTTCGTGGGCCAATATTTTAACTGCTGGTTTCAATTAAACCTTCATAATTTTGCTAACATTCCTTTACGTTACGTAGCACGTCTGTGTGTATACAACAGGAGGGAAACAGCTACGAATTTGAATCCGATATCACTGCAGGTTACATTGTCTAAACACGATTTACTTCATGTAAGCATGATTATAGACTTTTATGTAGCTCTTCATGACGTATAATTGTGGTTTTTGCATCAAATAACTTCACTTCATTTCTCACAGATCATTTCAGCGTCCCAGGACAGAAAAGAAAGGAAACAGAGGACCCGTCACAATAAAGCCCCGTGCCTTCCATAAGGCCCCTCACATGAAACTCAATTAGCCCAATCAGCTTTCGTCTCGGCCCGTTAAAAATATTCTTGATTCAATTCTTGATATGTGGCTTTTCCGGCGCGAGAACAGAGACTCCACAAGTACGAGAAGCATTGGCAAAGTGTTTATTGTAAATCGTTTCAAATGGACACAGAAAAGACCACGTATGGAAAATAAAATATTTAATGTGTATAAAAAGAACAGACATTGTACTCAAGCAGTATGGAGACTTTCAGAAGAAGTGAGCTGGAGATGATGATGATGATGATGATGATGATGATGATGATGATGCCCGCCTTGGTCTGACTGTGCACGCAACAGGAAGAATCTTTTAGATTTCCACAAAGCCTTTCAACAGATTCTTTATTGATCTCTGTGCGATGACTCCTCCAGGACAGACGCAGGATAACTGGCAGGACATAAAAGATTGTTTCGCAAATTTCTGCCAGTATTCAAAAAGAAACGTATATATTGTTGTCGTGCGTTGACAACAAACTTGGGTTACAGACCCTGAAATTAATTTTTGTTCTTGCATAAAACTGGACTTTATTCTCATTTCTGTTATCAATATGAAGTGCTCAGAAAAAAGCATCAGATGTTCGAGTTGGCTCCTACTCTAATTGCTGTTGATCATCTGATGGTTCAAAGCCAAATGTCACTTTAAGTTTGGTAAAATTACACAGTCAGCATTAAGACAGAGGCCCTAATGCATCAACCACTAGCGTGCGTTTCCACGTGCATCTCATCCACATCCTGAAAAGGACTTTTTGTTTTTGGACTCTGGAAAAAAACAAAAAGATCTGGAGAAAATTCCCTTTTTGATAAAAGCACATCTCAGTGACCAAGTGAATGAAAATTAAAAAAAAAAAAAATCTCAAGACATGTTCACCTTCATATGAAAATGAGCATACTAGCAGAGGACAAGGCCCTCTGGCCCTAATTAAAACGAGCAATGGAGTTGACATGCAAGCTGATCGGTATATAAAACCATAACTTTATGTTGTGATTCAGATCCACATGTTGTTGTTGAAGTTTGGTCCAGAGTAATTTTTTTTTTTTTTTACAACCTACTCCAACTTTTCACAAGCGTAGGCAAAGTTTGTCCAATGATCAGTTTCTTAAAATCGATCATTTTCCGGCTGTATTTTGGCTCCGATTAGACAGTTCATCCACATCCAGCCTGCATGTGAACACCGAGCTGCAGCTCAGTGGGACATTACACACGATATTCACTTCGGTAACATTTACGCTATAAACAGGTGGAGGTTTGGCAGCAGCTACAACCACATCCAGTCAGTAAAGGGAACACTTGGGGACAAAAACAAAAGAGGAAGCAGACAAGGAACAAGGTACCGTACCTGTATAGCAACACATTGAATCAGTGTTTAAAAAAAAAAAGATACAAAAACATGTTCCTAGAAAAATATATTGTTAAATACACAAGACATGCATGTTAGAAATATATGACAGACCAAAGACACAACTTCTGAAAACAATTCATTTCAACAAGCAAAACAAAATACACGGTTAACCCTGTAGCATCAGCATTAAATGTTCAACTTTTGTTAAAATAAATTCAAGTTTGTTTTTTTTTTTTGTATCTTTTCAACACTTCATTGTTCAAATGGTGGAAACCGAAAGGGCAAAACCAGGATTGAATCAAAGTCTGATTGTTCATCAGTTCTCTCCAGCGCAGAGATGATTTGTCGACTGACAGAAGAATAATCTGTGAAAGTGTTAGAAACCTGCTGGTTACAGCTTTAAACTTTGAGGGTTTGGTTGCTTCTATCCGTTTCAAATGTGATTTCAAGACACGATGTTGGGCTCATCACTTGTGATAAGAGTTCACAATTCAATTTTGTTTGTGTGACTTCAAGAACATGATGATTATTAATGGCATGATTGTATGTTTACATCTTAAACTTGTGTACTACACAGACTTTTGACTGGTTAGGCAGTGGAGTGCTGCGGCTTACAGCTGCAGAAAATTCTAAACTTTTTAAACTTTAAGTCACACAGCGCCACATTTCAAACAAAGTAAAACAGCTGGAGCTGCAGAGGGCTGCTGGTTTAAAAAAAACGGAAACAAAACAAAAATGACAGAATGTGGTTCTTGGTTGCCGTGATTGGACTAAATTAGGGGCGAAGGGGTTAATTTCTTACTCTGATTGATTCCTCTCTGCATTTCCTGCATCATTTCTTACATAAGCCACTAGCGATAAATTGCAAAGCTCTCAGAATGACAGCACAGATCTGATGTACACCGTACCGATACAATTCACAATCACAGGCAAACACAACTCTACACCACAATCATGTGCTATCAGGACTCAAAACTGAATGCATGCAGTCTGCTTGCCTCAAGTCACTAAAGTAAAGGATATGTTAGCAAAAAACACTAACAGAAACCAAATAGATATATATAATTTGTCTCCATTTTCAAAACATTTGTATACAAAATACATTAATTATTTTTTTTTCAAGTCAAACCTATGAAATTGTCTTTGGTTGAGAAAAATATCTTAAAATCTAAAGGCTATAAATGTTATTGTACAGGAATGAAACAAAAATGTACTCAAGATCATGTAACTGATCAAAATGGGGAAGGAAGATACCAAGTATCTAATCATTTCCATTTGGAGTGCTCCAAATATTTAAAGTGCTTCTGCATTATTCCCTCAGCATTTAATGTGAAAGAAACATCCATCAAAGTAAGGCAGAGTGGTTTTATCTACTCAACTGTCCTGAAAATATATTTACACATTTGTTCAGAAGAGGAAGGACACTAAAAGAGTAGAGAAAGAGAAAAGGGGCACAAAGAGAGGACAATCCTCCAGAAAGATGGTGATTATTAATGAACTCTGAAGACGGAGCAAAACGTTGAAAGATCGAGCATCATCACAGCTGTTGATATAAAACTGGGTGAATAAAAAAAATTAAAAAAAAAGAAATAGCAGCCTATTCACACACCATCTAATGATGCCTTTTTCACACAGCTGTAGACGTAAAAAAAAAAAGGACATAAATTAAGACAAGGAAAGAGTCTCTTTATAAGGGACCTGCAATGCAGAGGAGGGGAGGGGATGAGGCAACGTACTGCCAAAGAAAACGACAACGCCTAAGGGTTCTTTCGTTTCAAGGATGCAGGAGAGATCCTGGAAAAGCTCACAAGCTCGTTCTGGTTCTCGTTCTTAGGCTGTCACCGCTGTAGTGGACTCGTGGTGTCTGGAGGTCGGGGTGTATCGCTCGTTCTTCGCCTGGACACAACGGGCACTCTCGCTGGTTGACCCGAGCCTCCGGGGCTCCTTTGGGACCATTTAGGTCCTCTGTGGTGTACGAACACCTGCTGGTGTGGCTGCTTCCAGCCACGTCTCCCCGTCCTGGTTAAGAGGTTTTCCCTACTATGGGGTTGTCCCTGAAACAGAGACAAAGACGTGTTTCTTCTCTTTCTGCGAGTCGGAGCAGCTCCGTCTGATTGCAGCAGTAATAATGTATGCAAATGTATTACAGTACAAATAATCACGTGCAGTAACAGCAGTGCAGACTTACAGGCTCCCGTACTGAGCTGTGGTGTCACTCCTGATGTTGTGCTGCCTCTGCAGTTCCTCCATGATGTTTCGAAGCTGTTTGAGCGTCTGAAAGGTCTCTTTGGGTTCCTGAATGGTGAACTTGGAGTACTCCTCCTGCTCCCGCTGAGGGCCCTGGTACACTGCCATGCTGGCACATGCATCTACGGAGAGGAGACACATTTTTATAGTGTGCAGCTTGAGGGCCGGGCCACACTCCGCTAGAACTGGAACTGGAAGCGTCTCTCCTGGAAGGTATTCAGAGTGTGTTGCACTTGGCTGCTGACATTTCACAAAAAGGCAGAAATAACTGCAACATGCCATAACTTCATACACATATGTCACATGGTGGCAGCATCTTATGTAATTCGCTGGCAAGCTGTAACTCTCTTTCACGCTCATGTGTTTTCCACAGTTATGCCATTTGTTTTGACTGGTTGAACCAGTCAAAATAAGTACTATTACAAAATATTGTCATTTTTAGTAGTGAAATGCCCCCTTATGGCTTCTTCTCCCCTTTTTGAGTGTCGACATCCACACTAGATGAACGTAGGCAATCTAGATGTTTTTTCAGAAAGTCCTCCAATTTCAGGGGGAAAAAAAAAGCAATAGGACGAGTCTGTAATGTGGCTATCTTCACATCTTGATTGTTTTATTAACTATTTGGCCTCAGTCTGGTCTCCTTGGACATCAGGAAGAATAGCAGCTGTGATGTAGCAGCTGATGTGCATCTTAAGTAAGAGAAGCATGTGCTCAGTTGTAATTGAGGGCAGGTGGTTGACTTTGCAGCAGCAAACAGTGAAATGCTCTTGACTACCACTGTTCCACAGTTGGGGGATCGAGTGTCAAAGGGACTAATAGTCCTTCACTATTTACCCAGAATGCATGTGAACAACTATGGTACTGAAAGGCAGCTGTTTTACCTCACAGTAATTGCTCTGATTGCTAATCAAACATGCTGGAATGGAGCCAAAACAATGAAATATATATCATGTACCCACTTCCCATTCCCCTCTGAAGCACAGATATGTTAACACATGCATGTGTAAAACATTATTGCAGGTCATGATCTTTTACAGTCATATGAGGCTCCAGGAATACATTAGCGGTCAGTGTGTGTAACCACCATCTTGGTCGCTCAAACAGACTCTTGTGAATAAGCACTGACCCTCCATGTTCTGCAGCTTGGTATCGTTAGAAGAGAGGAGGGAGAAAATTCTCTCAGTCTCCCGGTCACAGTCTATGTCCAGCTGCAGGTTGGCCAGCACGGTGCTGAAACGGGAGAGAACAGAAGAATGAGAACATCTCGTCCAGGAGAGGATAGAAGAGAGAAGAGAAGAGTTTAACATTTTCATTTTGTTATAAATAAAAACAGAAACCCAGCAGAGTCCTGGATGTATTTTCTGCATGTTTTGAAACACTAAAAGATCTTTAGGTTTAGTTTCTACTCAGAGTTGGGATTAGAGTTTAGTCCATGGCAAAGAGTGACTGAAGTTTTTGCTGTTCTTTGTAATGTGCAATGTTTGAACTGATGTTGGAGTACACAACCAGGTCAGTGACTTTAAAATATAAATACAAAATATAAAAAAAAATTTAATTTGGCATTGAAAAAAAGATTCTGAAAAATAAAAATAAAGGTATTACAAATGATTTTATTTAGTCACCGTCATGTTCCTCTTTTTTTACGTTTTAATAATTCTGCAGGATTAGCAGAGAAGGTCGCCCCTCCTTAACCGCTGTACATGTGCTGTCATGTCAGTGTGATTGTGGCTGGAGTTTGCATTTTCATCTCAGACTCCTGGTATTGTTTTAATCCACTGAAGATATGTGGAGTGTCCAAATATAAACATTTGAACTTTCATTTGTTCAGCTTTCTCGATGTGTTAGTGTCCTTTGAGGTGACCTTGCTTATACAGTAACGTACAGTGAAACGACATTTTATAAGGTCATAGGAACGTTTTGTACTTCTTAGCAAACCTACAATGGAAATGGTTTTTATCATATTAGGACTTAAGTGATGTGATATTCATCAAGAATCATTTATTATATGCTGTAGAATATGATGTTTTTCTTTGGTACACAATGTGAGGAAATGTGTTTTTTTTTGGGAACATTTGTTTTGTTTTGTTGCCACTTGAAGCACCGCTACAGGACAGCATGAATAGATGCACATCAAACAGCTGCGGGCTTGACTGCAGTAGGCCTCTGACATGACTGCACTTATGTGGATGTGGCTTTCACAAGGAACTTTCACACCACAACTACACTGGTTTCTTTCTACCGTCCTCTTTTCTCATAGAAACGTTCACCAGCTGACACTAACTTCCATTTGTTCCAGCACACCAGTGTCTGTTAAAACTTAGCGTTAACCCATCCTGGCTCTCTCTGAAAGCAGATTCAAAATGCATCCAATACAGGCAAACAAGCGATTTGTGGGAGCATTTTAATTTGGTGTTAGAGTTCTTTTGTCTGGCGTGGAAAAGCAACTCAAACAATTATCAAGTTTGGTTTATTTCCTACAAAAGGTTCTTGGACAAGTTCACAAAGAGGAAAAGCTATTTGTCATATGTTGCTTCAGAGCTACGCAACACGTGTGGTCAAGTGATCGTCCACACATGAGAAACTAATCAGTTTATGGCAACAGACAACAAGAGTTTTACAGCTGCTGTGAAACAGCCCACCGCAACGATCCAACTGTGGAAATTTTTCTGAGTGTGTGTGTGTTCTCCAATCTACACAACACGACTGTTTTCATGACTCACAGCTCTCATCTTAAAGTAAGAATCTACATTGTTGGTCAGATTTACTACTAGTGGCCTGGTTTCAAAATGGCATTGAGCAATTTTATTACGCGTTTATTGCGATCTGCAACACATGTCCAGCAAAACAGCATCGAAGCTATTGAATACTTTATAGCTTATATATTTCTTGTCCTGGTGATGATGACGACAGTGTGGGCAAACACTCACGCTGTGCAGGGCTTGCAGCCTGGTGCGTTGTTGCTCTGGCTTTTGCAGCACTGCCAGGCTCCACTGGTGTAATTTGATGGGTGGAAGGTGGCAAGGCGCCCCTCATTGCAGCGACTGACCTGGCCCAGGACCTCTAACCACTCACTGGCCTCGACGCAGTTTCCTGCTTGCACATACAGAGGCTTCTCAGAGTGCACCACCTGAAACATCTGACGCAAGAGACACGGCGCAGTTTAAGAGCCAAGTCACAACGGTGATAACACGTCAACTGTAATAACCTGAGATTCACAGAGTCTCACATGAAAACTTTCCAGATTTTGTTAAACTGTGTCATTTTCTATACTTTCTCGTGCCTGAAATGCTTCAGGCTGGATGTGTTTGAGGTTTTCCAGGAGTGCAAAACTTATTTCTCTGTTGATGGTGAAACTTAGGATCAACAAATGCTCCTGAGACAATTAATACAATATGTCATCATTTATGTGCTTCCACTTGGGAACTGGCTCTGGGACTGAGATTTCCATTGCAAAGGGGCCAAAATTACGATGTGATGATGGCTGTTGCAGGGTTCGACTTACATTTTTGCGGTTAAAGGCACTTTCATCCAGTTTCTCCACCGCCTGGATATTTTTGACATTGATGATGCACAGGGCCTCTTTCCCTGAAAAACAACATCATTTTATCAGATATATGTCAAGAACAATACAGAGACAGTGAGAAGTATTAACACTCGATATTTTAGGCTATTTGTGTTAAACAATGTGCTCCTTCTAAACGGAGAAAATACAAACGCTTCTAAGTGAGCTAACCTACTGTAGGTCTCACCACAGTCTACGCCACATTGCTCAAGATACACAAATGTTTTTTGGCAATTTCTGGAAGACAGTCTCTCATTCCTGGGAGCAATAATAGCTTTTCTGTTGACATTAACATCTACCTCTCATGATAAATGCTTAGGCTGGCAGTGTGCTCCAAACTAGCAAATCTGCTGAGTTCTCAGACAAAAAGGCAGTTTCACAGCCCATAGAAAGCACTGCATTTGGCTTTAAATTGCTTTCAAAATGTTAACTTAGTTCTGCTTTCTGCCATCCAAAACAGCAGCAATGGTGCAAATAAAAAGACTTCCACAGATATGACCTCGTCTCTAATGGCGCATTTCCCAACAGAGAGAGAGAGAGAGAGAGAGAGAGAGAGAGAATGGAGTCACAAAACACAACAATACTGTGTGTTACACAATGTTGTGTTGGATCTGAGCTAACCCTTTAAAATATCAAAGTCACACACAAAAACAAACAAACTAATTGATCGTGGTAGATCGGCAACTCCACTGTTCTGAGAGGTAAAGAGAGGTTTTGTCACTGGAGTCTGGTGTCTTTGAAGAGAGCGCTGTTTCTGGTTAAACAGAAATGATCTTAAAGGCCTTTTTCTGTAAGGATACTTTCCATAATGCTGTCAGACACCTTGAATAATAATCTGAGCTTGCCAGTGGCAAAAACAAGCACTTTTATTGGACATGCTTCAATCTAGACCAAATCCAAAACATTTAGTCATTTCTAGTCAATTGGGACCCAAAATATATTAAAAAGAAATAGTGCCAAGGTTTAAAAACACGAGAATAATCATGTCCAGAATGTCATCAGCTGCCTGACCGTGAAACAACCAATCACAGCAGTGTAGAGTAGAATACCTAACACGAATGAACTCACAGAACCCAAATCCCAAAACTTTTAAACGAGAAGGGTTTTCCCATCTTTTCCGTAATCTGAAATGTTGTTATGTGTCGTGAAATGTTATTAACTGTTATTAAAGCCTGAATTGAAATCTGATCTGCAAACAGTCTAGCATAGGCCATAGGGTGTTTAGTCAATAGGAGCACTACACGCTGTTCATGATCAGTCTGCCTCCTGTTCCACGGCCCTCGAGGCATTGCCAGGTACGTAACAGAGCAGATGAAGATATTAGCAAACTTTCAAGCCTGGTAGAACGGCCTGAGACTCACACACAACAGTTCCATGGCAGGATTACAAGCAAATAACAAACATAAAGCAGCACAATGTGTTTCTTTGTTGCCTGCAGAGCAAAGCCATTTGTGGTGTATTAGCCCTGGGTGGATGTGCAGGTAAAGATCATGCTCTGTTCTTTAATCATGGGTGTTAACTATCTAGATAGTCACTTTGTAAATGTTTTTTACATCTTTTTTACATCTGCTGCCTTTCCATTAATAAGAATAAGACTTTGTTTGGCTTTTATGTTTATGTATAACATAAGATTGCTAACATCACAAAATGAACCCAACCAATAAACTGAGGCCTCCACTACAATGAGAAAAGTCTTTCCTTTGGCACCATCTAGTGGTTAAGAGAGTTACTGTGACAAGAAGTCTACATACTTCTACATATGGACATCTCCTGTTGGATCTATGACATAACCATCTGTGGTTAAAGTATGAGATGATGGCAGCTGGTCTCACCTTTATGTTTGTGGTAAGACAGCTCCCTGTTGGTCACCCTGAGCCACTTCTTTCTGAAGTTTTTCTTGACAAGGCGTTTCCTCCCCTGAGCACGTTTCTGTACTTCCCTGTAAGGACACAGAGAAGACCGAGGTTAAAAAAAAACAAAAAAGCAAGCTATGTCAGCTTACAAGGGGTGAGAAAATAAAAACGGATCAGCATTTTTTGTTTAGTTTGAATTAAACTGTCCAGCTAAATAAAAAATGTCATGGTTCTGATAGATACATTGTGAGCATTTCATTCTAAAGTAGCGGAAGCTTTTTCCAGCCTTGGCCACTAATGTCAGTGACTAAAAACATTTTTCTCCACAGACCACTTAAAGTTTCTATGAGAAGAGAGGTAAAGGCAGCAGAAGGAATAAGCATCACTCTTTATTCCATATCTATCATGACGAAAACTCACCCCTCCTTCAGAACAACTGCGTCCTCCAGCCCGCTGGACTCCTTGCTGACGTTAGAGGAGATCTCATCAAGAAACTGGAAAAGAGCATTGACTGATATCAGCACTGATCATTTGAAATGGTATATATATATAAACTTTCACATTGTATGGAAGTTTGATTATTAAAAAATACCTTTTTAACTTTTTCAATACACTTGTCTTCTTGGAATGATTTGAAGAAGTCATACATGTAGGTTTCTTTGAAACTAGACTAGAAAGGGAAAAATACAGACTTAAGTCAACAGAGGACAGATTTGATAATGTTTGATGGAAATCAAAAAACATTAAGTGCCAGTCTCACTAGACAATATTTTACATTTAACACTATTCAGTTTCTATCTACATGTAGAAAACACCCTTCCTGTCGCTTTGCTTTAACTGGCTAAACAGAATATCTCATCTTCACTGTCAATCTTACCAGTTTTTTTGACAAACTACCCCAGCTGCCCAGAGTCTGGATTGTTTTTGAGATGAGTGTGAGTGTGCGGGAAATCTCAGGATCCTAGAATTAAACAAAATGAACAATGAGAACAACGTACTGCACAGGCCATCTGTGAATTTGCCAGTATATTCATCACATGGTCAGTTGTGGTGCCAGCGCCATGCACTTACAGGATGGTGAGAACGGAGTTGGAAGGAGTGAGGAGAAAGAACAGCGACAGCAAAGAACCGCAGGAACACGAAGCTGCTAACAGCGGAGTACTGAACATGTGGGTCAGCTGCAGAGAGAAAGAACAGGGGAGCAACTAATTCTTTCTTTCTAAAATAAGTTAATTCAACCATTAAGCAAGTCTTTGGATATATAAGGTAGAAAGTGGGGGATAACCATTTTACTATGAATGTTTCTAGAATGTAAATACTAAGAGTGGACAAAATATAGCTACTGTAACATAAAACTTAATCTATTAAGACACTGTAAAAGCTTGAGTAGTTAATCTGTTAGAGCCTATTATGGTATTAATGTATCTAATCCACTCTTGGTTTCATTATGTGGGCAAACTAAGCTACTAATATAGAGTCATAGTAAAAGTCTTTCTCCGACTAAGAAGCTGCAAATGCTACAGTAGCCTCTCAAACTAATTACCTGGGAAACGTTTACAGGCCAAGTGTCTGAGTGACCTGAAGACATCACACATCAGTGGGGGACAGCTGGAACTGGACTGCGTGATGGAGGAAAAGACTTTCTGGACATAACCCTGAAGGTTCTCCTGCAGAGGTGACAAAGCATTAGTGCATATATTTGATAACGAGAGGAAACCTGCTGCCGTCATCATCATCTGTGATAAGGATGATGTGGTGGAAAGCCAATGGAGGTTGAAATGATGCGAATAATTTTGTTTTATCTGAAGGACTTCAAACGATGTTCTGCTCATCTGTGGACATGTTTGTAAGACACGAGTGCATTTACCTTGTTGACTTCCACGTTGTCACCTTCCTTTAGTTTAACAGGGTCTATCTCACATGTTTTGTTGGATTCACAAATCTATGAAAGGTTGAAAGGACATAAAAAAAACCAATAAGGGTCACTCCTCACATAAAATGAGAAACATTATAATTTTAATCCTCACTGTGAATGTGAGCCATTTAGAGGGAATTATTAAAAAGTGTTTCAAATAATGGTCAGTGCCCCTAAAGAACTCCGAAACTACCAGTGACATCTGCACATCTGCTTGTTTGCAGCCGAATGGCAGCTGTTCAAGTGAAGTTTTCCACACTGACCTCAGTGACTCATGCCCATTCTGGCATTTATACTGGACATGTGTGCGTGTGTGTGTCCTTGTTAGTCATACCTCATCTATTACAGGCTTCAGGGTAACTGCCAGGTAATTCTTTCCCACAATCTTCATCATGTCATCAATGCAGCGTGTTGCCAGTGAGTTGCCACGGAATATAGTGTTAGCCTCCCTGAAAGGATGCAGAAATATTCCAACAACATCAACCAAACATTACACTGATTTTAACCAAATGCCTTGACAAAAGATAATTTCAATAGCTTTGACGGGTTGAGACTATCCCCATTAAAGTACTCTGTGTGTTCCAGCATCTAAAGGTTTGACAGCCCAGCCCATTTGTAAAAGGAATAAAAACTGTTTTTTATGACCTTGCTCTTATTACTGTAGATATGGCCACTTTTCCTTCTTCAGTTTCAGTATCTGGATATTTCATGCAACTTCCTTATTTTAGAATTGGGGACTGCTGTTAAACAGCTTTATAAGTATATCAAAGTGAAAATGAAGGTTATGTGAAAATTATCCACATTCCCCCTTTAAGTGCCTACTATATATGAGGGCTGCTTCCTGTTTCAACTTTGGTTGCATTACCGTAGCCCCAAGGAATGACGGGAGTAACTACAAAAATAACACCCAAAAAAGGAACTTAACTTTAAAGCTATGAGAGTTAACAGTGTGGAACGTGTCGTTTATTAGTATGCGTGTGTCTGTGTATCTACAGACCGCTGCTGACCTGTGCGGTGCAGGTATGTGTGTGGCAGTACTCACTGAGTGTTGTCCAGCTCTAGCGCTGCCACAGCAGAGACAAAAGGCACAAAGCGATTGTGGTGGAGCAGCAGTCGAACCATTGGCAGAACAGCCTCATATCGCTCTCTGCAGATGTCCCCCAAGATGTGTGCTGCCGACGCCGAGATGGGCTGAAGGAGGAAAAAGAGGAAGGGTGGAAAGTGAGAAGGTGGAAAATACACAGATTGACTGATTATATCGCAATCCATTTTAGAAACAGAAGATTGAGGTGGTTGGGCCACATGAAGGGAAGCTACACCGCCATCTGTTAGGAGCATTTGGTTCTTTCATGAGCCCTTCCACTGTGATACATGAAACTAGAAAAGTACATTTGTGTACATTCTTTTGAAAGGTTTTCCCTCCGTCTTAGGATTTACTGCTAACTCGAGCTGTTCTCTTACCTTCACATCTGAGGATTTGAGCAGCAGGTTGCAGAGTTGTGTGTAGCAGGCAGATGGCAGCACCGTGTCTTCTATGTAGGTCAGCTTCAAACGCAAGGATCCCAAATCATCAGACTTGGACTTGCTGCCGTTCCCTTTCGGCTGGAGGAGATACCTGTGAGACCACAGGAAGACACACACCATATTACCGCGTTGTGATGTGTAGAAAAACAAAAAGCTTTTCAACGCCATGTTTATTCAGTCACAAGCTAGACGCTCCAGCACACCTCCAGGAAGCTCAACAGTGGATCTTTTTTTCCTGAATTTCTGCTCTCTGAGTTGAACTCGAGTAATCTACAACACTGCTTACCTAAAATGACACATTGGCCAAATAATTTTAAGTACACTACCACTTTAAGAAAATAGAGGCTGATGGGACAGTTCATCCTGCCGATGTCGAACCACCTGCTCAACACATTAGAAACCAAGGAAAAATGGGAAAAGAAAAAAAAATTACGCTCCAGAAACTTTATTGGACCAAAAAGCAGCATCTTCAGTCAAACTTTTGTACACTGAAGACCCTTTCTAACAGGGACAGTGCTGCCTCTAGAAACCACACAAGCAGCCAAGGCGTTTTCAGACCAACCATATACATGTTTTTTTCCCTCAACATGCATGAAAACTCCTTATAGACTGATTAAACAAACAGTATGTCTGTAAATGATCAGATGTGTGTTCAAATACATTAGTGTCTAATGAATAATTCAGCACACCTACAGGATGTTTTACTGCTGTTGCTCTAAAGCGTCAGCAAGACACGTGGCTCAAACTCCTCGTAAAATGGTTTCAAAGTACCACTCAATAAAGCTAATGCCTACCTGTACACACTATATTAATAAGACAGCTGTCTTTGCTTTTTACTTCTTATTTCTTCCAGCTGTTTTAACAATTCTGGTGGACTGGATAACATCCACTTAAAATGAAAGAATTTATTAAATAGTTAACTTGATTTATGAGATTGTTCCTCATATTTCTGCTGCATGCACATCTCTCTAAGAGCCAACAGGTGGAGCAAAACACAGAATGATTAAATGCAGAGTTGAACTGCAGTGCTTCAAAAACTGCAGATATATAGTGTTGGATTCTACATAAGCTGCTTGGTCTGTAATCATGGTAAACAGGCACGGAGACGCTTCACTGAATTAGTCAACAGATTACCTGAGTTGATTTCACGAAGCTGAACCGTTTTTATGTGTGCAACATGGATGATTTCCAGCATAAACACAGGACATGAGGTACTGCCACCATGCAAAAACCACCCACACACTCAACTCACAGCCCTCATGTACCAACAGATTGCTATCTGGCATAATCCCATATCACCTACACTGACGCAAAGCTAGGAAACACCCACACAATGAAAAAACTGCTGAACACTGTGAAATCTAGGAAGATTTTTCAAATCACCTTATAATGACGGGGAAAAAGTAACTGTTAAATCATATTAATGGATAAGCAGGATGGCGTTCCTAAACCGAAAGAGTCCAAGGCAAGAAGCTCCACCTCCATAGTGTAAAGAACTGATCTGGTCAAGTAGAATGTGACCGGGCCATGAAGTCAGAGTGACAGTGGCTGGCTTGGTCTTGTTTATTGAAAACAATCTAATACAAATATCAAGAAACAACAATTAGAAAGTTCTGGCCTAATTCCCTCATTGCCGCTAATGTTTCCACAGTCCAGTAAGCTCTGTATGCTGCGCAAGTCTTCCATTATCTTCCCTGGAAATCTGCAATGGGCCTATTCATTTTCAGCCATGGCGGTACATGAAAGCCTTTAGGGCAAAACAACAGGCCTATATGTGGGAAAACATTGGACGGCATGTACCTGAAGTACATTTTAAGACAGTGTGAATTATGAGGCGTATGGCAAAGACATGAACATCAAACAAATACAAAAAAACATAAAAATGTTACTGCCTCCATCCATTTTTAAACATCTGTTAGATCATTGGAAAGATGTTAGACAGATGATAGGTGTGTATCTGTATCTGTGTATTTCACAAAAAATCTCCACTGTGTTCACATTTATACCAGGAGTTTGTTAGTCTACCAAAATAGCAATTAGAAATAGTCTAGACTGCTTCATTTTCTGAGTTAAATAGTTTTGCACTGAAATTTATACTCCTAATATTCACATATATACGTTAAGAAACTTTTAAAAAATGTACTTAAATTCATTAAATAAAAAAAGCATGTTTTGTATTTTAGCCCCATGTCTGAAAAAAAGGAAAAAAGCCTAAACTACATTTGAATAAAAGCCGTCTGACGGTTAATGGTCTGAGTGGAAAAGGACAGTGGAAACAGAGTGGAGGTTTGGGGAAAATAAAAGTCAGAAGAGCCCATTGAATCCAATGGATATAACCCAAGATCTGGAGTTTTGTTGCCTTTTTTGTACTAAATTTCAGTAGATTTTTGGATGTTTATTCTCCAAAGATCCACCACAGTTAAGAGTCAGCCAATCCTGTAGCAGTGTGTGTATAATGTTTCAATTTGACATAGTTATGACTCTGAGAAAGAAGTGGCGTCACATCTGTAGAAAATGAGGCAAAAAAACTAAACAAAAACACGCACACTTGTTCATTTCTATTCATTAACATTCCTAGTGGACAGCAAATGTTAGAAATGAAAAGACATTTTGTCCTGTCTTGTCCTTACCAGGCTTTGTGCATGTGGTCATTTCGCAGGATCTTTACAGGGACCCGCGTCTCCCCCAGAAACACATCCTGAGCCAGATTCTCATTGTTCCACAAATCGATCCTGCAAAGTTAAAGGATTGGAACTGAAACAAGTTTTTCCATCTAGGAACATGCATACATAATCCTTAAACTACATCGGACTATATGTACATCAAGTGAGACACATTTTTTGTTGTTGTGTGTGTTCAGCACAAACACTCAAATCCAACATGGCAAAGGGGACAAAATGTATTTCACTACTAAGTGGTGCTTACCTGCTTGGTGCATAAAAGCCAAAACAATACCCGTGCAATGACACCACCTCAAATCCAAACCTCAAAACCATGCATGAGTGTTTACCTTTGAATCTGTCTAGTCTTACCCAAAGAGCTATGAGTCCACTGTGAGGGGAGCCCCACATATCCTTAACCAGAAACCAAGGCTCTCTATCAGTAGTCAGAACACACCAGATCTACATTAATTTTTCTGGCCTCAAGTTGTTAAGAAATAATTTGTCTACTGTTAAGACCATAGAGGGGAAACAAGAGAGAATGGAGGAGAGGGAGACACAGTCACAGAGAGTGAAACGCATACGAGAGAGAAAAATAACTTACTTGATCTCCAGTTTTTCAATGTCCTCCTCCTCCACTTGGAAATGAGACTTTTTAGAGTAGCTGCTGGACCGTGTGACCTGAGGATGAACATGTCAAGGCTTATTTACAGCTTATATACAAACGTTACACTTTTTCCCCTCAAACAATCTAACAGTAATGTAACCAGTAGACCATTGAAACCCACGATGTGGCTGTATGCTGCAAAATGTGGTTTAGCAGAATTTACCTCAAAGAAGAAGGTCTCTTCAAACTGAGGGTTGCTGGTTTTCTTCTTTACTTTTGTTTTCTTCTGGTCAGACCTGAGGAGATGCATCACAGGAACTCTTATACTCACAGTTTAAAAACGTCATCATCATCAGAAGCAGCAGCAAAACTACTGTTTCTCTTATAGTTTGTGGTTACAGTCGCTTTTTAAATTCTGTTTGTATTTCTTCGCATTAAGATTGCCACCATTTTAAGTAATGTATTGAAGAACATCTATGAAATTAGGTGTTTTTTTTATATTTAGTTATCTAAACCAAGAGATTCAATCATTTCAAATCATTATACAACTGCCTTAGCCTAAGTTTCTTTTAAAAATTATCACACAAAAAAATCCCACTGATGTTTGCTGCTCCCCACTGACTCTGTTTATTTTAGAATTTAAAAACTCAAAAACTCTCAATTCTCAACTCACAAGTGGTGGAAATAAGTTGTGAACACTTTGACATACTTTGACATGTGATCACCTTAAAAGGTGACTGTGTCCTTAAAACTTAAAACTTTTAGTTTGGAAAACTCTAATAAATGTATTTAAAGAAATTGGTAAGAGTTTCCATGTATTTACTATTAGCACTGTAAATGTATCTCATCAAGTTAAAAGGAGCTCTCTTTGGTATGTGTGTGGCATTGAGAGTTACCTGGCAGGTCCAACAAGTGACACGGTGGCATAGGGGTCACAGTTCTGCCCACTGATCAAAGGCAGTCCCTGGCACTCTATTATCCTAGAGGAGGCCACACAGATAAAGTCAGATTTACAGAAAACTTATCATCTTGTAGCAAAACTTTCAATAATTTCAGCAATTGTGAATTGATGTTCAAGTGACCCAGACTGTGTCTTGAGAGCATAAATGGTAAATAATTTCTTGTTGATTCAACAGATGCCTCAGTGGAAATGCTATTGTTATTAACTCTCAAAAGGTCTGCATTATCACAGCACTGACTAAAAAGAAAAGAAGCTTACTTAAAACCAGACACTTAAGAGCAACCAAAAATCAAAATTATATCAATAGGAAAAAATTATTTAAACACATTTTTTGTTTCCAGGCACCTATTCAATAAGCATTTATTACTTTTAAAAACAGACATCTTAAAAACAAGTTCGTATGGTTGGTTTGTATGGTTTTGCCCTCAGGTAATAAGCATGTACCATTATGGAACAAGTAATCAGTGTGACTGACAAATGCAGTGGGCATCAGCTTTCACAAGTTCAAAAACAAATAATCTTTAAAAGTCAAGAAATAGCCCATAAAAAGATTATATAAATTCATTGCATCATCATTGTTATCATAATCTCTTTCACACAAACATGATTATGTAGATGTAAATACTTCTGCAGTATGTTAATCAAGCTTTACACATGCATATAATACAAAATACTTTGAATACCAATAGCACTGCTGATAAATATATAACCCTGAGATTATTTCTAATTATTGGTTCCTCCCCTCTTGATGCAGCATTGATTTAAATGTGAAAACAGGAATTTGAAAAAAGCAACATTGGACCACAAGGCTAACACAGTGCAGTGATGTTGGTTGCAAATCGAAATTATTTTCCGTTTAATTTTCGTCCAGTTTATCAGTCTTCAGCCTTGCTTAATCTGCCATCACTTGTCATGATCAGTGTTTAAAATGACATTGCTGCCAAGTCCAAATTCTCAAACAGAGGTGGAGGTGCAGCGTAAAGCCATCGTCTGACTGTCAGTGACATAAAACAGTACTGTGCATTGATAAACTGGTGTTACCGTCCTCACTTAAAGGCAGTGCTTTGCCCTCATGCTTGGCTCGTGTCACACAGGGACCACTGCTTTTTTCACAGGTGTTTCAGGTGACAACAAACAGACACTGTAGGCACCCTAAACAGGATGTGGCTGCTTAGCAGGAGTCACCAGAGAATAAGCTTGAATTCAGCACCTCGCTAAGTGAGGCCAGAGGGAGAAGCCAAGCAGAGCGAGTGTCAGGATGTTTGTGTACAATCTTCCAGGGTGTCATGACAATATTCCCCATAGTCTCCTTTGCATCTCTTAACTGAACCACATCATCTCTGCTCTGACCATCTCCGGTGACTAATCCCAGTGCAACAGGACGACAAGAAGTGTTCAAATGATAATCTTGACACCTTTCAGTCTAACGTTGCTCCCTTGTCTGATCTGGGTGATGTAGTAGAAAAAAAAAAGAGCCTGCAGTCTTCATCATCATTCACGTTCATGACAGCGAGTTGGGGATAGTTTAAGCAAACAATCGGAGTGACACAGTGAATGACGGCAGCAGAAAACCACAGCGGTTGCAGTGTGAGAAGCGCAGGCTTCCTGCTTAGATGCCATCACTTCCTCTTCATTACCCTGCTCTCCAAGTATGAATGGGGGATGCAAAACAACATACGTAAACAGCCTGAGGTCTGACAAACACACACTGTGCATTTGTATGTGCTGTTTGTGTTCAGCTTCATACTACATTATCTAGTAGTTTAAGCTAGTGCCAGCTTAAACAACAACAAAAATAATGTATTTAATGAACACAAGAGCATAGAGAGAGAATATTCACATCTGTTTTTCTTTTACAACCATCAGCAAATATTTCTCTTTATCCCATCTCCTCAAGCCCTGCCTCCATATATACTGCAATCTTCTACCTTAGAACAAAAATCAGAGCTCACAGCCCATTTACAAATTTGGAGAGAAATAAATATTTCTCCAGTTGGTCCAGAACACATGAGCACTGTGGCATATATTGCAAGTCTAAATGAGGACACAGTCTTGCACAAAAGGTACTTTTGTTTTATTTCCCAATTTCTATTTCTTTCTAGCCTACTTTGGTCTTAATCAAGACAGAAGAAAGGACATAATAATGTCAAAAAATGTGTGATATTAGGTCTTTGGGGGTGGGGGTGTCCAAAGTAGATATCAGCCATGACTTCAGAGGAAAATTTTGGATTCTGGGACAAAGCCCAGTGATGGTTCTTTATTTATTTCTTTGATTCCTGATATTTATGTTTCACATAGTTGAAGCTAGACAAGCGTTCAAACAATGTCTAATTTTGTCTCTTAAATTTCCCCTTTTTTTGCTTTCCCCTTTTCATTATGTTACAGGCTCACTCTAGGTATGTAGTTGGTTTGTGTACACATAAGGTACATAAGGTGAATATGTGTCTTCCTGATCCTCTCTGGCACAAACTTATTTTGTTTTTCAAATACTGTATAAATAAACCTCACCTCTGACACATCATTGTCAGAGTTTGATCTTCGGGCAGTGGAAGCACTCATTTGGTTCACTTCTCAGCCTTTAAAGTCTACCTTGTTTTCCAAATTCCCTGCAAACATTCCCAGTTTGTAAGACAAGCCGCTGGATCAGACCCCACTTGACTGGCAACAAAGGAATCTTGGTACTCACCGGACTAGTAAGTGCTGACCAACTGAGCCGTTCTCTGTGATCACTTCATTCAATCGCATCTCCAAGTGAACCTTACCCTGTAGAACATGAGGAGAAGAAGAGTGATCGGTGAGGAGGTGAGGACGAGATCTCCGTCTCACACCAAGGGACACGTAAAAAGTTCCAAGTTAATATGTGGGCTGTAAAATAAGATAAAAATGTAGGCAGTAGTATGTGCTTATGAGAAAATGCCAAAAGTGATTCCTTTAACTCACCTTATCACCCTACCCGAATATTCTAATTCCTTTATAGTCATTCATACATGTCTCAAATTGTGTCTTTTTATTCTCTAGGCCTAGTCATAGACCTGTGGCCCAGCTCAACCTCGTTTTTAGGTTAATTTTGATACCATGTGTGTGACAAGAGCCACGGCAGCTGTGAGTTTTGTCATCACTCAGAAAGATCTTTACTGGGTCGGATGTGGTGAAGGCTGCCGGTCTCGCCTTCGGAAGTGTCAGAGAGAAAGAGAGAGAGAGATGGGTGAGAAAGAGAGGGAGAGAGATAGAGAGAGAGAGAAAGAGAGGGAGAGAGATAGAGAGAGAGAGATAGAGAGTGAGCAATAGAGAGAGCTAAACAAAACGCCCACACACTTGCACTCTGCAATTCAGCACTTGGCTGAGCGGGCGAGCGGTTCTTTCTGATGCAAGATAGGCCTTTAAGCCAATAAAATCCTGACTACTTTGCAAGGACCCATGAGTGCCAATATCACCAGCAAATTAACACTCACATTACAGCTACCTATCTTATAATACGCCCAAAAACCTTTGCGTTGTTTGTCCTACCGTTGCGGTTTTCTGGAATGTGAGCCAACACTGCTCACGGGGTGCAAACACAGCCACTGTTTGACTACAAATCAAGCCAGAGAGGCACTGCAATAACACCTCCATCACTCACTGATGTAACTTTGCAGTTGAAAGTGTCTACTTGTGAGTGAATCAGTGTAGCAGCTCATACCCAGAATAGTCTGGCGTGGGCTAATGGCAGCTAGAGTCAACACGTTCGCTACAGCAGCACACAAGTGGTAGTGCTCTGTGGTCTGGTTGTGTTGGGTGAAACTACAAAGATTATCTGATCAAAGAAATTCACAGTTGAAATAGTGCAACCCACATAGATGCCCTATATGTGATAGGAACTAGAACTGCACCCCTGAAAAAAATGATCAATAAAATGCTGAAAGGCAAAAAGAGACAGTTTCACAAAAAAGCAGACATTGGACCAAAAACACCTCATAAATTCAAGACTATAGCTATTGTATCACAATCATGAGCACGCACTACAGTAGCAAGCTAACTTCTTTTACCTGCTGCAACCAATATTACAAAGAGGCTTTGTCTTAATTTTAATTGCAAATGTGTCCATCAAATAATCAACGGAAAGCTCAGTGGTATCTTGTAAACCTGATTGTATTGACTTCATCTGAAATCATCTGAAATATTTCCTCATGGGCTTTGGGCAGGCTTGACATGCTGGTTGTATAAAACAGTGTCTACCTGGATTTAGGCAGTATACAAATACGAAACAGCTATTTTGCACGAAGTCACAAGAACAGACCCCTTAAGTTTGCATGACAAAAAAGGCAGTGAGTTGGTGAAAAATACTTTTGTCTAGACTTTTCCAAAAACATGTGAAAATCCAGCTTTTCTGGCTAAAATTGAAATCAAGTGATGAACAGTGTGCTCAACACGCTCAAATGCCAAAAACAAAATTTCATCTTCCACAGGTTTGTCGTGGTATTTTCACAAAGCACACACTAAGTGTTCACAATGTGCAAGTGGCTGCATAGCAGTCCTGTTAGGTACAGGATGCTTGTTTGAAAGTCTTTAAGTCTCCGAAATATCTCAGTTCCTTCATGTCAAGACATCAAGAGTCATTCTAAAACTATTCAAAACTCACATCTCGCATATTGGATTTCATTTTACTGCAATCAGACTGCTATGATACTTTCATTCAGTTTTTGAGTTGGGGCTGACAGTAGCAGCCAAACAGGGTTGGGCTTGTCTTGTTTTCAAATAGTAAAAGCACGACAGCTTGGACAGAGACTACTAAAGCATACTTTGACATGGAAATGACCTTATCAGTATGCAAATTTTAGGCTACATGCAAGTGCATTTCCTGTTATGTTGGGGTGCAGCGAGTTGTGAATGAAAGCATTCCCTGAGCTTAAAGTGAGTGGCGCTGTCTCATAATCAGCAACTTTAGTGGCAACTTCTAACCATGTGGAACTCAACGTCAAACCCAATGTGCTTTTCATTAAAATCAGGATGAGACATGATTTAAACCGAGGGTCATTTTTTAAAATCATACTTGTGAATAATCATTTAAAAACATGAAACTTTCCTAGAAATTACCTGGACTTCTGAGTTAGGATCTACTGGATGAAGGCTAAACCAGTGCTCCTTCCCACTGTATTTGCAAAGGTCATCCTTCCGGATCGACACCTTGCCTGTAAAGACACACACAGATGCACATTAAACTACAACTCATCCTCTCAGATGAGAAAATATACCTGCGTAAGTGCCTTACTTAATGCAACTTACCAACAGGTAGGTCCCTTTGGAAAACGCTCTTGGCATAAACGTAGAAGGATAAACACTGAAACGGACGTGGGATCTCAAAGTAGAAGTCTTCTCCATAGAAGGGGCTGTAAGTAAAAGTAGAGGTTTAAATTAGAAAACAAGGTTTCATCTTTTGGGGAAAAAAGCAGTGTGTGTGTGTGTGTGAGTGTGTGTGGTAGTTGGTGTAATGTGTGATAAACTCTGACCAGATTAGTGGCTATGGCCTGATTACCTTGACCTCTTGAGCCGTGACAAGTATGTGAAGACTTAATTAAGGATTTGTTAGGCTTGATTCTTGGCTGTGTGCAACACCAGCCCAATCTACAAGACTCAGTTTGGTGTAGTTGACAACCTCTTTTCAAATCCCTGTGTTAAATGGTTCACTAGAAAGCAAAAAATAAAGCCACACCATATTCAGTTTTTTTCTCAAATTCACTTAAAACACATTGGAAACATGGTCTTTGCAATGAATTTCACCTGAAACCAATACAAATAAGCGTGTTTCAAGAATTGGGATCGAGTGTTTTAATGCTCATATGGGAAGAAACATCTACACCGCGGGGATCATGTAACCTCATTACACACAGTTTCCCCGTGTGCATAGCAAAAATGCTATATAAACAGTTCTACATTCACTTGTCACTTGCAGATCCTGGGATTACGACCTGGACGCTCCACATTAATGTTGGCTGCTCCACCAGGTCTTTAACATCTTATCTAAGCATCCAGCAGGTGTGCTTGTGCACAATGACTTACAGTGGCTGCTCATTGTAGATAATAAATTAGTTGCATATGGCACAGAGTTACACTCACTTTATGTACATTATATTTACAATTTCCTAACCTACGTTTTTGCTGTCCATCTAAATCGTGAGATCAGTTATCTAAATTCCTAATGTAATGTACTGCCGTTAGGTAACAATGATGTGATTACTGTTCCAGGCTTATGTAGAAAAATAAATTAGACAATTACTGAGTAAGCTTGGTGTTGTGCTCCAGTCAAAAACATAATAGCGTTATCACATATGAGCATAACTATCATAAACACAGGATTTGCTAATTCACTGGGAAATGAACCATCTGAGCAGAAGGTGGACAACACAGGGTGCCCTTATGACTCATCAGGGTTGCGGGGAATGTTCTTGCTATGTTGTGGATTAAATCTGTCACTCGCCGTCCATACGCTCCAAAACCTTTCTTGTCATTTCCTTAATATGCAGTCCAACAGTGTACAAAACCTGTAACAGTTATCTGTGACGTCTCTTTTTGTTATATTCCTGTATCATCATTATTATAAGATTAACAAGTTTAAAGGAAATTCTATTTAAAAATGAACAAATTAACTTAATGATACTTCAATTTTACACATGATGTAATTCATAGTGGAGCATTGCATTAAATCATTGTCATTATCATCATCATAATATTAATACTGTGCGTTTGTTTGCTCACTAAGGCTGGATGAACACTGAACAAAATAAGAACACATTCACACCCACATTAACACCTAGGGCCAACTTTGGAGTTCCCCATCCAGCTGACCTGCAGGTCTTTTGACTGTGGGAGGAAACCTGAGCACCCGGAAGAAAGCCATGCCTGAGAACATGTAAACGTATTAAACAGCATGTGCTAAAGTACTGTATAACCCAGTGGTTATATCTCTTCTGTTCAGCACCGGACTGACTGCCCTGCAGGAGCTGGCACACACACAGTGGGCTCAAGCATCTGTGCCACTCAGTCCTGCCAACGGAACTACCTCACGACCAAGACCGCGAGCTAGACAGCTTGATCTGACATAGCCGATTGTAGGTTAAGCACTACCTCAATGTACGTGCTCCCTGCAGATGGACCACCTGTCCCAAACAGACTGAACAGTACTTAGACAGTTGTACTGGATTAACCATTCATATGTTCAAGTAAAACTGCAATCGCCTGCCTTTTTCTTACAGGTTATCTTAGGGCAGTAATGTTGACAAAGTCTGGAGGTCTGTTTATTCAGGGGGAAAATGTAAATGTAATAGGCAACTGACGTAGAAACAACTTGGTAGACACTTGCTTGTTGACCAGTCTTTACAATTGGAACAAGACCTGGAAATTAGCCTTGAAAACAGGCATATGCGTATAGATATTCACTACTAGTATTGAGGTAACGTGGTCCTATAGCTCCTCAGTGCCTGCACTGATGCCTGCCTCTACAATTCATGCATCTTGGATGGTGAAATATCTTGCCTGACACTTCCGTATTGGGTCTGGCCAGCACATCCAGTGTACACCCACACATCCTCCTTAATATAACATGGAATTATGCACTTGTAACCTCCCTACTCTGCACACACTCAAACATACACCCACTATACTACCATCCCTTCTGTTGTTATCCTAGCTTCTAAATAATGTGAGAATGCTAGGTAGAGCCACTTAACCACAACTGTTTGAACATGCCTGCTTTATCCAAGGGATTAACTGCAATTAGAGCTTTCATACAGCCTTTAAACCATTAGAAACAGGAGCCCATACAACAGGCAATGAAAAAACAGAGGGGCAAATTTGAGTGATTATTAAGATGTGCTAAAACAGAGGCTAAGGTAGTTGAGAGTGACACAGAGAGAAAGACAGGGGAGAGCGTGGGAGGACACACTTCCTCAGAGACTGTAAAATCCTTTTGAACGGCACCGAAATCAGGAGAGAAAAAAACGGAGCTGTTGTGAAATACCTAGAGAAGGCAGGCCCATGTTTACAGTGAGATGTGCAATGATGAAGATAGAAACCTGAGAGGTTTCCTGGTGCCCATCTCCTACACCTTTCTCTGAATCGCCTGTGAGTATGTAGCTATTGGTAAAATAGCTCCTTTCAGTCTGAATCACTTACTGTTTCGCAGCTGAAATGGTGCCCTGCACACATACAGCTCTGAGTCACGTATTGACAGTTTGTAAGATGTAATCAAATGACTGAATTTCAAACCGGACGTTTCTCCCATGATTGGCCTGCTACAAACAAATAGTGTGGAGTTTAGTGTGTCTTTTTCTACATGACATATTACGCCTTTTTATTTTTTGTTTGGAATCTTAAAACAAACCATAAATTGTACAAAGAATAAGAGCAACCAACAATCATGCTCCAAAACGCTCTAGACCATGATATTGTCTAGATTTAATGTGTGTAAGCTGTGCTTGATCTCCAGAAGAATTAGGTGCCTGGTTCACGTTAAGTCACTTAGATCTTTGACATTTTTACTTTACTGACTGGATTGTAAACTACACATTCAATACAATTGACAGAACGTTCTCTACTAGTTCAAAAAAATGGACTTGCTTGCGCATAAACAGAGGGGTGTTTGGATTTCTTGTATAGCCAACATTACTTGCTACAGATGAGGTGTGTAATGACTAGACAACTAACAACAGATCGAAATGTCTGTACACAACTGAAATCATCATTTGAGATTCTGCGTATCACACTGTGTAAGAAACAAATCCTTGAATACTTTGATACTACTCATTATATTCACCAATGCTTTTTTTTCCCCAATTAATGATACGGACCTGTTTGTGTGAATTACCATAAGAATGTCACACTTAACTCTTTATTAGTGGCAATATTTTCACACTTTCTATGACCTCTACTATCCTGTATTAGCCGGTGACATTTGATATTTTGTTGCCTTCTTTATTTGTGGCAGTAAAGACTCAAGTCGGCAACTACTACATGCCTGCCAAGCTCTCCTCAATGAAACGTCATCTACAATACTTCAGCATGTAAACATTGTAAACAGAAAACAGAGCAGAAGAAATAAATACGCTAGATATGCAACATTATTGTACACCTTATTGTACACTAAGAGCTGTAAAACTACAACCCTAAATGGAAATAAGACAATAAGGAGATAGGGTTTGGAAATGTATAAAATAAGTTACATTAGTAACCTGCTTACCTGACACTTTTGTCAAACACCTTGGTGCGAAACACCTCCTCCTGATCCAGACTTATGGTGCAAAAGGTGCAGAGATCCCTTTGTCGATTTGGACCTGAGACTGGACCGAGGTTCTTAGCTTCACCTGCAGCAAAAGAAGAAAATAAATAATTATTCACAAAAATACACGTCTGTGGCTACCTCCAGTGCTCAGTTAGAAATGTTAATTTACAAGAGGTTCTAAGAGCACACGTGTTTAAGTTTCAAAAGGTTTTGCTCTATCAATTCATAACACTGATTCCTTGAGTGGCTGTCCTGGAGCCTGTCAACACTAAAACCTAGAAAAAAAAAAAGAAAAAAAAAAAGGTTTATGTTTCAATTAGTACGTCCCTACTGTTAATCTCAATCACAAGAAAGGAAAAGAAATGTATCTAAATGAAAGTAGGGGTTCATTTCACTGAAGTTGCCTTAGTACAAGTGTTTTAAATATGTTTTTACATTCAACATCCTCATGTTTGTACAGGGACACTGGTTCTTGCCAGTTGTCAGGGCAAGCTGCAGAGCGGATGTAGCTGAAGTAGACTTGAGGCTCCTATGTGGTTAAAAACATGAAACACTGACTTCCTCAGCATAACCAATTGCGATGGTACAGCGCTGATTCACAAATGACAAACACCTTTGTAACACACACTACTTGCACATACTTCCATTACATTGCATGCAGACCCAGATTACGTGCCATGAGGTTTTGAGCTACACATACATAAAAAAATGCACCAAATTAAAGCAAGATAAGTTAAATCTGAATTTTCAGAGCAGCTAAATGGCAGTCAGCACTATTAATAACCTCACAACAAGTGAGATTTAGAGTGGTGAATTAGAGGGGCAAAGACAGTAGTCTAAATTGGTCCTCCAGCTTAGTCCAGCTCCAGCGTAGTTACAATAAGCCTAGGTGCAGACCTACTAAAGAAAAGCCATCGGTGAAATCAGCTTTTTAACAGGCTATTAATAATGGTGTATGGCTAATCTTAGGAACGGCCACTGAAAACAGCAACTTGTCACTAAGCTTGGACAAGGGTGGGAGTAGAGCGCACAAGCACATGTCCATGCAGCCACAAACACATACGTATACAACCAACCCTACTGCCATCTCATCTCTTTGAAAACACTTCCACTAAAACAGAAGCATGACACCTTGTGAAAACCATGACCTAAAGGTCAGAGAGTGTGCCTGAACTATACCCGTCTTAGCTGAAGACTGCTTTGTCTTTTTAACAGCTGGCCTTTTCCTGACTTTATTCTGACAATGAAGCAAACAGGGGCCCATATCAAAGTACACTGCCCATTTACAAACTGCTATAAGACATCTTCACAGAATGCCATCTCCATTGATGTAGGCTAAAGGGAAAAGGACAAAGTTTGAACAAGGAAGAATGGACTTTCGTAAGACTGCAAAGTGAGTTACATGCCATTATAGTTCCTCTATTTTGTTCTGCTTACCGTTTTCTCATTAATTCATAGTAGTGAAACTCTCTTCGTACTGTGAGCCTATGCATACAGGCCTTACATACTAGTAAGCATATATTTGTCTTACAGTAAACACATACAGCTAAGCCACATTTATAACTAGTCATGACACGACCTACACCTACTTTAAAAACATGTCTCCAACGCGCATATCAGACACAATGTTTTGTGTATAATATATTGCATATAATATATTCAAAATAATATCAAATGATCATTATCGCAAAAGAAAAACTCAGCTTTAGTGCCACTATATCTAAAACGGATTTCTTCAGAGGATTGATTGCACCGAATTTTACTTTCCTCACTGAGATGAAGCAATGCAACTGGGGCTAATTTCATCCTAACCATAATAATTACCTCAAACACCAACACCAAGAGGGTGTAGCAGCGGCAGGTATAGACTAATGGATGTGTGTTAAAAGCGAGAATGAGTCAAATCTGCTGCAGCATATATACCACCCTGTTATCTAGGAGTTAAAGTGCATCACGGGAACCAGTGCAGCTTGTGCAGTTTAAATCTCAAAATGTTAGTGACGGTTGAACTTTTGAAGAGAGTAGCCACACACACGCATCTTGAATCAGAGTAATTGGGCAGAAAACACATTTCCACATTCAAACAGGTGTGGAGCAGCAGGTACACCACTGGACCAGCCCAACCTGTGAATGAGGAAACTACCTTATGTGGTATTTGACTTTCCAGCCAATGTTTCTACTGTAATATTATAAAAGCTGCACCGGGGCAATTTGGTCGCAAAGTACATTATTTGGTGATGCAGGCAACACTACTATCTCATCCCCATGGACACTTTAATCATTAATACAGTTACATGATAATTGCTTTTCAGTGATTGTTGATTGACGCCTCCACATGCAGGTCAGAGAGCAAAGACTGGAGACCTGCAGAAAGAAACTGTGTGCTCAGACAGGAGCTGAAGTCAGGCTGGTCATCCTTCAGTCAACATACCACTGTGACACAGTGTGCCATGATCGGCACTAGTTAGTTACTAGTTAGTTAAGATGTAACGTCGCAGATAGGTGTGTGACCAAATAACAAGAGAAGCTAAACTCTAAAGGCTGAGTGACCATTACTTTGCTGCTATTTAATATGCGATTAAACTTTATGTTGTCGTTGTAATTAACGTTGTTATACAGTAACATTAGCTCAGTTAGTAGCTTGGCTGTTAGATGCCTGCAGTCAGGAGCGTTATAGCTGGATGGGTTAGTGACGGCAGGCTGAAGCTGCTGGTAACGTTAGTGGCTATGCTACTTTGCCACCAGCGTTAACTTAGCTTACAAGCCCACGGGGGGGGAAAGAGCCAACATTTCCCCAAACGTCTGAATTTCTAACACGCACTAAAACCCTCAGGTTTGCCGAAACAGCCTGGCTGTCCGTGGCGGAGCCCCTGCTCGATGAATGAAATCATTCACCACAAGCTAGCAGCTGCTCCTAGCATGCTAGGCTAACTTGACGTTAACCAGCGGACCGACCAGATGAACTGGCCGCCTCTGCCTCCACACTGGAGACTGGTGGTAGCACGCCGCGCCCCTCCGGCTTCCCCCTCTCGCCGCCCGCTTGTTCCACCGACCTCGACACGGAAAACACCGGGCAAACTTACATATTTTACCCCGCAGGCTCTGTAAGATCCGAATCCTCGCGTCGTCCTCTTCCGCCATGGTGTGAGCTGACTGTAGTCGCGGCTCCGGTGCTCTCAGCGCTGGTTTATCATATCCGTTTATGAATGCAGGCAGAGCGGAGCGGAGCGGAGCAGAGCCAGCCCCACTGCCGCGTCACGTCAGGTCCCGTACACACTGCTGCCCCAAAACGTCTGGACAAATATCACGCTTCCTCAAAAGCCGAGTGCTTCAATATGGAGATGGTAGGAGGGATTCAACCTGTCTGTGTCTGTCTGTAAGCCCGACCGGCTGCCTCTCAAGTGATACTTTGACTTGTCAGGCTATTTTAGCTAGCTAATCCAGTGCTGCAGGTTAACCCTTGTCCGTAAGTGCCGTGCTCATTTGTAAGTCTGTGATCGGGTGTGAATGGATTAAATCTGCTTTGAACCAAATGTCTGAGGCACACACAGCTTCAGGACTTTCTGAAGTGCTTCAGACGTTTTCACTTGCAACAATTTAGCAGAAAGAACACATTAAAAAACACATTAATTAATCAGGAAAAATGTGCACAATGTGAGTGACACCGGCTAGCTCCTGTATTTGTCTGGCACACGTGAGAAAGTTAGCAAGCTAATTTACCTAAAGCTAAAAGCTAAAGCACCTTTCAAACCTACTGTATTAAAATACAAAATAAATTTTAGTATCATGGTACCATTAAAGGATGTCAGTTTTTGTTACAGATATAATTTAAAATGTATTTGACAGCAGTATCATACAGGTTTGTGTAAAAAACATGCCTGTCATGTTTCTCTCTCAGTGGCCTTTTCATTGAAGTGATGAGTTGATAAGTTAATGTGTGACTGTAGGTGTGTTGTTCCATGGTAACTGGATAATTCATTGGAAAATAGCAAAGCTGATGCTCACTGAGGAGTTTCCTGTTGACTGGGTGAATGCTGTGAATGTGTGTTTCATTGGACTATTCTGTATACCCAAGTATCAGTTAAACCGAGTAAGCAATAAAGTTTCCCAAATATTATATTCTGGGATTTTTTTTATTTGGAAAGTTGAATTATTCATCTGTGTTAAAATCCCATTCGATTATCTCTTCTGGATGAAACCATGACTAACAGCCTTCCTCTCTTCCACTCCTTCTAGGTGATGTTGCTTTTGGTTGGGTGAAAACATCGCCGACAGTAGCACAGAGGTCAGGTATGCATCATAGCTTTTATAACCAATGATCATGTATTATCTTAGTCTCCTGTTGACACGTGGACGATGACGTCTGATCTTGGTATTGGTATGGTTTATTTCAAAACTGTTAATATTCTATGTCTTCATCAGATCAGGGTTCTTTATTTATGTTGTTAGTCAGCTGTAGCAAATCTTTGCATTTGAAATCCCTCATTAAATCCATTATATATAACACCACAAATATATACAAGTATTGATCGTCATTTCAAGTCTATGTTGGATTTGTATCTCATATTTTATTACAGTAGCTGCCATTGTACAATATAGTTAGCATGTGCATGTAATTTTAAGCGTATGTTCAGTAAATCTTTGCTTATCTCAGGCTCCTGATGATATTAGCTGTGCTTACAGGTTATAAATGAAAAGCAAATTAATATGCTGCTCACATGTAATCTGTAAAAACATCCGCAACATAACATGAATTGTTGCTATCAGTGTATTTAATATTAAATGACAGATTATATCAGGATAGCGGTAAACGTTGCCTTCATGGTATAATCAGGGTAAAGAGTAGTGCCTTTCCTATACCTAAAAGTTGTGATCCATCTGTTACATCAGAAGACCTGGTGTAGAAAGAAGCAAGGAATTTAGAAACATCTGCGAATTGTGTCTAGAGGCTCACCTCTAAATACAGATGCAGCTTGTGCGGAAGAATGAGGGAACGGACTTCTCAGATGGGCTGCAGGTCCCCGTGGGAGCCACCATGTGGCTTTTTATTTAGGAAACTGTTTGCAGGTTTTGTACCAATATAAATTCATGACTTTTAGGGTTTCTGTAACTGTTCCCTCGCCATCAGCGTCAGACAATCAGTAAGTGTGTTTATCAGTCAGTATAATGTGTTGGTCAGTGCTGGTGAAACTGTGAACTGATAGTCAGACATTTACAGACTCTCTAACTAGGCCAAAGGAGGACAGGATGTCACTGTTTTAGAATAGCAACAACATTTATTTAAATAGTTTTACATGTTTTATACATAAACACACAAAAGTAGTAACTTTAATCTCAATGGTGTCATGTGTTAATTAGAAATTAGAATTATATCAGCGGTGCTTAGAATTGAAATTGAATTATCAAAGTATTCAACCCAACACATTAGCATAGTCTAACTATAAAGTGCAACTCACCATGGCCAGTTAACTGAACTGGAGATTCAGAAACGTGACAGTCATACAATTCATATTGTTTTCCCCAGACATATTTTAAAAAAGCTAAGATGTAACCACACTCGGCAGCTTTTCAGCCGTCCATCGCAGCCTACCCCTGTTCTGAAATTGCACATAGCTTGAGGAAACATTACCAACATTCATGTATTTTCTTGAGGTTGCAGTCATGTCACTGAGTCTGCCATATATGCATAGACAATGGACAAAGTACAGTCTGTGTCAGAAGGTCCTATATTATCCAAAAAATATCTTCTACAAAGGTGTAAAATCTCTCATTTGTTGAGTTTAGGAAGGAAAGAAATTGCAGCGTATAATGATATTAGATCTTCATGTTTAGTGGTCATTCAAAACATTTTAATCCGCTGCAAAGACAATATTACAACTCTTACATTTCCTAACCAAAACGGTGGCTTGAAGTCAGGCTTTATTCACTTTCTTGATTGCTTTAACGTTAGCCACAGGTCTCGTAGCTCTTTAAAAAAATGGCTCCTCTTTGCACACCCATTTCTCTGGCTTGTGTATTGAAATGTGGGGACCTTTAGTTTCAGAGTCGTTTCTCCTGAAGAGTTTGCTGGACCTGTCGCGGTCATTGTGACTGGTTGTTCTTGGCCCCATCAACACATCCTTGCTGTTATCGCTGTCTCTGTCACGGGCTTGCTTCTTTGAGATGAGGTGCATAGACTGCTGCGCACTGATCCTTTTTTTTGCCATTTTATGTTTCACCTTTGAGGATGTCAGGGAAACCAATGGGTCTGCGCAGGGGGATAATGGACTTTTAATGTTAGAATATGACATGTCTTGGTACGTAGCCAAAGACACAAAGTCAGCTGCATTCTCGATTTTAGGCTTAATTGTATCAATGGAAAAATGTCCTCCTTCCACAGTTTCACTTTTTATGCCAGCGCCTTCTTGATTGTCACTGTCCTCTGTTTTGATGGTGTCTTGTCTATTGTCTTCACTCAGATGGGCCGAGTATTTAGGACATGGTGTGAAGTTGTCATAATTATATCCCTCCTCATTTGTCTCCTGGTGTTTTTTCTCATGGCTTCTCTTGGTGGCAAGGTAGAGAAAACGCTGGGGACAGAAGGAGCAGCGATACTTCTTCTCTGGGTTGGGGCTCCGCGGTGTATTATCGAAACAGGAGCCATTTTCCATACAGCTATTGCAGATGTAGTCACCACCGGCAGGCGCCTCACCGGGGGGACCTTGTTTACCGCAGGTCCGGCAGAAACACGGGTGGGACCCAATAACGTGAGCTCTGAGCCCGGTCTCTGTGATAAAAGAGCTGTCACAGATGTCACAGTTGTAGGTGGCCCTCGGGCTGCAGTTCCTGCTAAGACTACGTTTCACCTCTCCGCTGCCACCTGAGATGCTTTCCTCTGCCAGTCGACTAATTTTATCAAGTTGGCCCTCACTGGCAGCAGTTCTGTCTGCAGGAGTTTCAGGATAACAGTGAAACAAAGCTTTTCTGCGCTTGAATCTCAGCTTCTTCCTTTTCTTTTTAGCTTTGTAAGAATAGTAGGGACGCCAAAGCATGTCAGCTGTGTCACAGTCATTGGGATCATCGAATGTCTCTGGCTCTGTGGCGGCAGCGACTTCTGGTCTGAGCCGTAGTCTGGGGCTCTCTGAGTTTTCCCTTGCTTGAGGGCACTGACTCGGGCTCTCGTCCCCACTCAGCTCTCTGATTCTCCTTTTCTTTCTGGGGAAGAGCTTAGATCCTTTGATTTGGCGACGGATGATGGCTTCATTGCCTATTTTCACTGTTATCTGACAGAGTGGCATGGACGCGCCATCCACAGATGGACCTGGGCATGCGGGTTTGGCAATATATGTTTCTGTCTTTGCCCCCACCTTCTTATCGCGCACCTGATTCTCTGCACTTGATTGAAGTATCTCTTTTGTCATATCCTCAACTCTTTTTGCAGAGGCCGAAAGCTCACCTAACTTTTTAACAGCGTGCAAAGAGTGTAAGAATGGCACATTACGACTGATGTGCTCTGAGTTACTTAGTGCTGGCAGATCATCTTTGTAACCCACGGCAGGAGACTCTGTATTGGGGTGCAAAGAGAAAGTGCTGTCGTAGTTAGTGAGAGGCGAATCTCTATTCTCAGCCACTTTTCTTGTGCTTCTCTTAGTTTCTAATTCACTGCTCAGATTTTGGTCAATATCCTGGTCACATGGCTTGTCAAAGCTAATGCGAGGCATGACGGGTGCCACCATCTTTGTCGTTGCCATGAATGTCAGAGGGAAGGAAACAGGATCTGGGGGGCTGATGAGACCATTTTCTTCAAATGGAGGGATAAGAGAGTTTCTGTCTAGTGGAGCTTGGTCCCCTGTCTCTGCACCCTCTGAATATGTCTGACTGTACGTCTTGTATTGTCTCTTTCTAAACTTCATAGGTAGAAGCCTGTAGAGTTTGATTGGATAAACACTGGCTTTCAGCCCACCGTTGGCAGATTTCTTCTTAACAGCTAGACTGGGATCGATGCCGTGAAAAGACTTCTGATGGTTCTTTAAGATATAGTATGTCATGAATGTCTCCAGGCAGAAAATGCACTGATATCGGCGTTCACCTGTGTGCCAGACTTCGTGCTTAGTACGGTACTCTGCCAAGGCGAACACCTTATTACAATAATGACAGGGATAGGCCCTCTGCCAGGAATGTACATTCTCATGCCGCTTCAGACTGGATAGGGTGACATAGACCCGTTTGCACACACTGCAGTTGTATCTCCTCTGACTGCCACCTGGCCTCACTACCCTCTCATCCTGTGGAGGCTCTGATTGGTCCACTTGAGGGGGCTCTGGGGAGGAAGGGGTGGAGAGGTCAGCAGAGGGAAGCTGTGTCACGACGCTGTCCTCGTTTGGCAAGTCATCTGAACGGACGTCCACCTTTTTGGATGGTATGTCAGTCGCATCTAGTTTAGGCGGACCTCTTACAGCTTTTGGACAGACCTGCTCGTGATTGCGCAGCCGTTTGAGGTGTATGAACTTTCTGTGACAAAACTTGCAAAACAAATGGCTGACAAAACGCTTTTTATGCACCTCTGAGTGGATGGTGAGAAGAGCTTTATTTGTGAATATCTCTGGACATTGCTCACATCCGTAGATTGAAATGCTGTCCTCTGTGTGAGGGGAAAGGGTTGGTGGACCCAACTCCATTTGAACATTGTCTGCGGCTATAGGTAGCACCGGGTCCATACTTTTTTCTGTTTCTGCCTCTGAAAAAAGCGCAGGTGGTGTCATGGCTGCAACAGGTGCTGCAGATACACTATCGGCAGACGTTGGGGTCATGGTATTTGGTGTCTCTGTTTGTGGTTCAGCTGGTGTGGGAAGAATACTTTTTCCTAAAATGCCTCTCAGCCTGTGGCGCTTTTTAAGAGGGCCCATGTTCCTGTAAATGAGTTGCTTTGGCTGTGATATTGCTGGTTTACAGACCTTCTTGTTGTCCCACTGACTGATATCCTTAACTTCAGTTGATTTGCTTACTGCATATGAGTGCTCGGAGAGAGCTTGGGTTGTCTCATTGCTCCCATTGAGGCAGGAGGTTGTCGGGCAATTTGATGGGAGCTCTCCCACGTCTGGCGACAGCCTCTCCCCGTTGGTTTGAACCAGAGGGGTGAAAAGATTGTTCCCAGGACACACTTCAGTGATAGAGAAGGCATTGGTGATGCGCGGCCCTCTGTCCATCTCCTCAGGCCTCGGAGCTTCCTTCTTAGTTTTTTTAGACACTGGGACTGTGCTGGAGTCTGTGGATTTAACACGCTCATCCTGACTCTCTTGTTCTGCAAGCTTCTCTAAAAAAGGAATGCCAAGTCTTTTCCCAGCTGCCACCAGCCCCCCCGTGTCCTCTGCAACAGGTGACGTCACCTTTGAGCAGTAGATAAAGTTGAGGATACTGGCGAACACCTCAGACTTCAGGTCCATCAGCTCCAGCACTTGGCTCGAGCTCGGTGTCTCAGGGGTCGTCAGAGCGTTCCTGAAGTACCCGCTGCAGGCTGCCAGAATGTTCTTGTGGGCCCGAAACTTAACATCCTCCACCACAATGGTAACATCACAGAAGAGGCCTTGGGAACGCTGCTCATTGAGTTTGCTGAGCACAGTGTGAGGGTGAGCACTATCCATCAGGTTCTGAGTGCATGGGGACACCACAGTCATCTAAAAAGAGAAGAGAAGAAATGATTACATCAGATTATTACAAAATGGTGGATCTGACTGTGTTGTGAAAAAGATCCAGAAGATGTGTTTACATTTTGAAAATATTGTAGCTGTTCTAGTGTCTGAACACTAGATGGCAGCACTGTCCTGATAGATGAGCTCCTGTGCCAACCTGTCTGGCCAACATTTCTGGTGACTCAAGCCATCATCATCATTACCTCCACCCTGTTTCATTAAAACTTCTGTTCAAACCTTGATCAGTGAGTCACATACTGAGGTAAAGACAGACTGTAGGATCATCAAAAGATCTAAATCATGGACACTTTTATCAAACTGATTCAGGATTGCGCCACGACTACCTTAAATCTCTCCCGTTCTTCCGTTTTCTTCCTTCTTATTTTTGTCTCTCTTGTATAATGGACATCTTTAATCTCTTCTAAAGACTTAATGAGACCCTTTTAAAAAGTCTGTCTCATTGTATTATTGTTGGGAAGACCTCAATGATTGAATACTGTAATGTAAGTGTAAAATGAGTGAAGGGTAATGTTTCAGATCCCAGCTATCAGGAAAAAATGTGGGGAGGCGTGTTGCCCAATAATTTCCTTCCTGTTCTATTGCTGGTTTTCTCTGCGGATTAACTTGGTTTTTCATACATGAAATAGTCTTGGCATGAACTACTCAACTTTGTTATTCACTAGTCACAGAACAAACGAATGAGACACATCTTTCTGAAAACAACAGCGGTACCATGCAGGGAAAGTCTTGGTCTTCACTTGGTAAAATTTGCCATGACTTCCTTAGTCATAGATTTTTTTTTTTTTTATCATTTTTTCTTATGATTTGGTGGTAATCCATTCAGTGTGCTACCACAGCTCTGCTCCAGGTCTGGTTCAGTTGTCATGACAGTGACCCAAGGCCCAGGTTAATATGAAAATGACATGCAGTCAACTCCAACTACAGGGGACAGTTAATTAATGCCTCAGGAGGGAAATGGCTACCAGAAAGGGTCATTAATGTAATGTAATGTAGCACAGATGTACAATAATTACTATTATTAAAAGTAGAAACATTATTTTTTTCTTTTCTTTGGCCTATGCAAAGTAGCTGACGTGCTAATATTGTTGTTATGCTATATCTAAAGAACACACACGTCCAGTTGTTACACACAAGCACACAACTGCACTGTTTACAGAGGCAAAACTGATGGTCAAGAGGGGAATAACATTGTTTTTGTGTGATGACAAAGCAGCAGTTTTTGATTTGTTTAACTTTGACAGCGAACTACAGTGATCAGCAACTGTTAGGGGAAGTTGAAGTTCATTCATTCTCACTCTGAAAGAGGATGTATCACCCAGGATGACACTAATTGTGGCTCACTCATATCAGAGTCAGTGTGGTTTGAGTCTGTACTGAGTCATTTAGCCTCGCGAGAGAAGTTAGTACTTTACATCTCTCTAGTTGTCATACAGTGTCTGTGACTGTGTAGTTTAGCATGCAGACTTTGACTTTTCTTCTGGAGATGGTTTGTCTGTCTTGTACCCTGGAGACAGCGTGGCTAGATTTATTGTCTCTTTGTTGTTCTTTGTTCTTCCTACATACTTAGTGGAAAAGTTTAATTTATAGTGATCCATAAATTTAAATTTGGTCTGTGCAAGACATACTGCAAGGATAGTCACAAGTTATATTCAATTCTAAATCTAATTTTGGTTCATGTTTTTACTAATTTTTAATTTGGGCCTTGCACACCGTTTGGATTTTTTTTTTTTTTTATAATTAAGTCACAAGTTTACAGGATTTTGTTGTTCACTGCAAAGCGGTTTAGGCCATTCATCAGTGAAGTCATTTCATGTTTGTTTTCCCACTCATTTCCAATTTTCTGTCAGTGCAACACATACAATATGGCCGCCGCGCTTAAAAGCCTCTCAGACTGCCGAAAACACAACGAGCCTCGTGCCTTTTTTCTCAGACAGGCCTCCGTTGTCATGGCAACATGCTATGGCGCAGCACTTATTGGGATTCAGCTGGATGGCAAGTGACTGTATGAGCTGTCCGGGTATTCGGTCCCCTCTCTCCCACAAACATCCTGCCCTCTCTGAGAACCTGCAACACACAGCAGTCTACAGACCAATCGAGGTTTGCCTTTGTCTCCGCTTGAATGTACTTTGTGTATGTGTATTGGTCTGTGTGTCTTTGTCTGCAGCAGGATTGCTACCCAAAGGACTTTCTCGTCTGATACCCGCAAGTGATGTGGTATTGCATTTCTACTAATTTCTCAGTTTGTGGTGTATATAGAAACAGTTGCATATATTTTCTTTTACGTTGCTATTTCACTTTACCACTTTCATTTTTCACAATTTATACCAATTGTTGTGGTTTATTGCCACCACATGCTGAGCGGAAATCTTGAATTTGTCATCAGTGCTTATGATTTTTGCCACACCCAACCTTACTTTACCTTCAGTACTCATGTGAAATCATATCTTAAGTCTCAGCCTGTAAAATAACAATCCCCACACACCAAACCACAAACCAAGAAATGATAGTGTAGCATACAGACAGTCCTGACAAACAAAGAGCGAAATGTCAAAGCAAAAGCCACCTCACGCACCTCTGCAAGGCGTACTTCCGCAAAAAAAACAGGTTAGAAATTGAGGGAAACCATGCAAAACATACCTTAGTAAATCAGAGAAAAGGATGCAGGGCGAACAGGAAGCAGTGTCATGCAGTATCCCTTCTCTACAGCCCTCAATATACCCAACTATACTTGAAAAACACTTTCGTGAGAGCAAGGCGAAAGTAGTTTTTTTTTCGATGATGGTCGGTGAACAGTGGTGTTGTCAGAAGCAGAGCTTTTTCTGACGTCTTTCTTCCTCTCCCTCCCTCTCTGTGTGCAGATGACTCCAGCTCCAACGTCCTTCGCCTATATCCATGCAGCCCAGGTCCTGGGCTAGATCTGCCCTGCCCTCCTCTGACTGTCCCTCTTCTGTCCTCCTACAGCTAGAGGAATAACTCACAGTTTCTACAGCATATAGCTAAACCGGAGCACGGGTCTGCCTTTGTGCTAGCTGGGCAACTGAAGCATTCGTTCTGGAGCCACTGAGCAGGAAACGGCAACTTTTATTAAGCATGGCAGAGGGCTGTAGGGAGAGCGGAGAGATGCTGGGTGCTATATCACACATCAGCTCTCTACTCGATGCTACAGCCAGAGAAAACGCTTAGCTGCATTGCTGATAGCTGCGTAGAGTGAGGGGAACAACAAATGCCGTATTAAATCTCCCCAGCACTACACCGGCTAGATCTCGATGCATCGATGTTGACCAAAAGGAAAAATGTCTTTTGCATGAAACACAATTATCTGCAGCCCTCATAGACACAACATGCACCTTGAATGCATAACGCTCCACCATCTGTTTCATGCATGTGCACACAGACTCTGTCTGTGCAGCAATATATTACACCCTCGTCGGTGCTTACGCAGTCACTGTGGTTAGGTAATGCAGAGCCAGAGAGAAGATGGCAGTGACTCTTGTCCTATTGTGCAGTCACAGGACAGATGTTCATCGATGTTTTTTCTCAGAATTGCCGTGAGCGTGCAAACTGCATGCAGGGCTTAGAGGGGAAAGAGAGTCCTGCTATCAGCGAGGGCTCTCGCTATACCTATATAGAGGCTGCTGATTGATGCAAAAGCAGCAGATGCGTCAGCACTGCAGACGAGGGGGAGGGGAGGAAGCTGAACCGACCATGGCACTGAGAGCCTCTCGCTAGCCTCTGAGGACGGAAGCAGCTCTTTTATTTACACAACTGAGCGTAGTCATATGACTGTAGGTCTTCTCCTCATGCAGGCTGAGACCCACTCTAAACCAGTTTCAAAGCCATTTCATTTTCCATACTGTTGACTTCAAAAGACAAAGTAGCAGGTGCCATATCGTTATGCACACACTCACTCATTGCCTTAAAGGAAGGAAATGGGCTATCCACTGAGTATTTGTGCTTTCGTATCTTAAAATACATCACCATAAATCTTAGCTGCTGCGTTGTCCTGGTCCCTTTTCTGTGTTCAGTGTGTTCGCTTTGTGTTGGTTTCATGAATAGTACAGTCAACCACAGGCTCAGTCGTCTATTTTTGTTGCTTACAGCAAAACCTGTTTCCTGATGAACCCCTACACTAGTGTGGGGAGCAGGCAGTGCACCAGCTTGTCAGGTAGTTACACTGTAAGTCTGACAGCACTGGAGAGCTCCTTCAGCGACACACTCTTCCTCCCTGAGAGTGTGAAGGAGCGATATCACAGGTCCTTCCTTACGGCTGCTTTCACACTCCACAACCAGCACAGGTCCCAGTAGACCACATGCGCCAAATCTGACAATAACGGCACTATAATGTACACGAACTGTGCAATATATTTGTTCAGAACATATATTCTCCCGTTTTTTTAATATTCCCCCAGGTGCACATTGTCCCTATTTTTATACTTCATCTTGTTTAAATTGCACATACTTTTTTATGTGCATATCTCTGTCCTCTAGTTTATTATTTATTGTTTTATTGAAGTTCTCTTTCTGCTGTCCTTTTACTTTTGCTTACTTGCAGATGTGACACTGAATTTCCCCGCCATGGGACTAAGAAAGAAATCTTATCTTAAAACTTGTGCCACAGTGGACCATAAAAAGCAAAAAAAAAAAAGTAAAAAGACATAACAATCCAAGCGATGAGGCAAAAATGACTTCAGTGCATACCCTGTATAATTGGAAAATCTATATTTAGGAAACTAGGGGGGGGGGCCTGGCTGGAGATGAAGTCAGATAAGTATGCAGCCACCACCACAGCTGACTGATTTACAAACTCAAAGTCTAAAACAGAAGTGTAGATCTGAAATTCACAGCAAAGTGACGCATTAGAAGAAGTTAGATAAACTAATAACACGCTATCCCTAAAATATTGCCGTTATTTTAACATTTTCTACTAACTGTTAGATATTGTGGGTTTTCTCTGAGCCAGAGTTTAAGATCCAGAGCAGGAGGATCACTGTCATTTCCTCAGTAGCTTCAGTGACTTTAAGTGAATGCAGATTTTGATGGTGTGCTGACTAATAATTTGAAACTATTGCTTTGTGCAATCCACTCCACTTCATTTACTCTTTATTTAGTCGTTTTAACAAAAAAATAATCACTAATGTGTATTTACAGTATGTACTGTATACCCAAAGCCATCCTTAATATCTTACACTCACGCAGTCTTTGCAGTTAACAGGGTTAGGAATTATCCTAATTAAATAATTGGGAAACTGTCTTTTTATGAATTCAAAATAAACCTCCAGCTAAATTGGAATCAAAACTGCAAATGGGGAAAAAAAAAAAGCACTGCCCTCACCTAAAGCGCTTGCATATTACTGTGTCTAGTGGATCATATGGAGTATTTTGTAAGCAGCACCGTTTCACCCTCACTTGAAATCACAGCGATGATGCGTTCAAAACCTCAGGACAAAGTGTACAGGCCTCTGATGCTCAGTAAGCTCAGCTGCGGCCTGTAGAGACGCTGATCAGCAGGGACGCACAGACGGCAGTACAAGGCTGAGTAGGCCTCATCCTCACTCTCAAAGCATTCACACTCTTAGCATACAAAGACACTCATCCCTGGTAGCGTTTATGTCGCTGCCTTAACAAGCACTCATACTGTGAGTTGCCTACCAAAATGTTTCTGTGTGGAAGGTCTTGCTGGGCCTGTCTCTGTCGCTGTGGAAGTCTCTCTGGTGTTTGTTTAGGTGGAAGAGAGGAGAGTGACTACCCGGCTCCCGTTCTCCCTTTGGCCTAGATCAGGCCATTACCATCTTCCCTCTTCACTGCTGTCTGGAAGTTGCCTGTGGACTATGGTTCTGGCAGAGGTTCCCTGTTCCTGCTGTTCTGGAGGCTGCTGCCACTGCTGCGTCACTCCCGCTGCATCACTGACCCACAAAGAGGAGCTGAGGAGGAGGGGTGGAATGGTGAATGTGTGGAGGCAAGGGATAAGCAAAAAAACAACCGACACTGCTGTACACTGCTCCAGCAAACAAACGGATGAGGCTTCCGCTCTGTCTCAGTTTGGGGCCTCGTTGCTGCTGTGGTATTCAGGAAGTGGGTCGGGAGACAGATCCTTT